>NC_135673.1:41492862-41792862 GCF_964188315.1 Podarcis muralis
TGAAGAGCTTCTGCCAGTACTGCCTTTGTCCAAGACAAATTCCTGTGTTCCTAGGGTTCACTTTCCCCTCATTTCGGTCTCCTACAGAGCTTGTATGAGGATGGCCTGAATGCTTTTCTCGTCTTTGCTGCCCTTCAGAAAGCAAATAGCCAGTGCAGAATTCATGGGCCAGGCTGCTCATTGGGGCAAGAATGTTTGAGCATGTTACACTGATCCAGGCCCAACTGCACTGGCTGCCCATCAGTTTCTGGGCCCAATTCAAAGTGCTGGTTTTAACCTGTAAAGCCTTAAACGGTTTAGGCAGGGGTCAGCAAACTTTTTCAGCAGGGGGCTGGTCCACTGACCCTCAGACCTTGTGGGGGGCCAGACTATATTTGGAGGGGGGGGGAATGAACAAATTCCTATGCCCCACAAATAACCCAGAGATGCATTTTAAATAAAAGGCCACATTCTCCTCATGTAAAAACACCAGGCAGGCCCCACAAATAACCCAGAGATGCATTTTAAATAAAAGGACACATTCTACTCATGTAAAAAAAACACTGATTCCTGGACCGTCCACAGGCTGGATTGAGAAGGCGATTGGGTCAGATCCGGCCCCCGGGCCTTAGTTTGTCTACCCATGGGTTTAGGACTGCCTTACCTGAAGGACTGCCTCTCCCCATATGAACTGATCAAAACCTTGTGATCACAATCTGAGGCCTTTCTTCAAGACCCTCCAAGTGTCCCGATTTTCCAGGGACAGTCCCAGATTTACAGAAGCTGTCCCTGTTTCTGATTTGATCCAGAAATTTGACCCCACTTTTCCTTAGGACATCCCTATTTTCATCAGAGAAATGTTGGAGGGTGTGGAGTTATCTGACCCCTGAGCCATGTGAAGGCAGCCCTGCATAGGGAAGTTTTTTTAAAAAAATGTTTATTATGTTTTTATATATGTTGGAAGCCTCCCAGAGTGGCTGGGGCAACCCAGTCAGATAGGAGGGGTATTTATTATTATTATTATTATTATTATTATTATTATTATTATTATTAAATAGGACATCCCTATTTTCATCAGAGAAATGTTGGAAGATAAGCTCCTCCACAAGAGGTCTGGAAGGTGGCAACACAAGAAACGGGCCTTTTCTGTAGTGGCTTCAGATTTGTGGAATGCTCTCCCCAAGGAGATTCACCTTGTGCCTTCATTACGTATAATTAGGCACCAGGCAAAAACGTTTCTCTGTAACCAGGCCCTGGGCTGACTAAACAATCTGTAGCCTTTGAAATGTGTTTGTAGGAGGGGGTTATTGGTTTTGCTTTGGTTTTTGTTTATTATGTATTTTGTATTCTCATTGGCAAATAAATAAATAAATAAATAAATAAATAAATAAATAAACAACAACAACAACAACAACAACAACAACAAACAACAACAACAACAACAACAACAACAACAATTTTATTTATACCCTGCCCTCCCCAGCCAAGACCGGGCTCAGGGCAGCTAACACCAAATATAAAACAGATTGCTTGAAATACAACTTTAAAACAAGATTAAAATACAACATCAAAATGCAGCCTCATTTCAGCAGAAACTCAAAAACTTTTTTGGGGGATGAAAACGTCAAGTCTTCATCAAGGCCAGCTATCCAGACTGGTCCTACGTGGCCCAGAAAAAAGCCAGGGAAGTCCCCAAGTAGGAGTTCTATCACAGAAGGAAAAAGGAAAAAAGAAAGAGGGGGAGGGAATCAAATTGGCTCCAAGCCCAAGGCCAGGCGGAACAACTCTCTCTTACAGGCCCTGCGGAAAGAAATCAGATCCTGCAGGGCCCTGGTCTCATGAGGCAGAGCGTTCCACCAGGCCGGGGCCAGAGTTGAAAAGGCCCTGGCTCTGGTTGAAGCCAATCTAACTTCCTTAGGGCCCGGGACCACTAGGGTGTTGCTATTTATGGACCTTGAGGCTCTCCGTGGGGCATACCGGGAGAGGCGGTCCCGTAGGTACGAGGGTCCTAGGCCGTGAAGGGCTTTAAAGGTCAAAAGCAGCACCTTAAATCTGACCCTGTACTCCACCGGGAGCCAGTGCAGCTTGAAAAGCACTGGGTGAATATGCTCCCATGGCAAAGACCCCGTGAGGAGCCTCGCTGCAGCATTCTGCACCCGCTGGAGTTTCTGGTACAGCTTCAAGGGCAGCCCCGTGTAGAGTGAATTACAGTAGTCAAGCCTGGAGGTGACCGTCGCATGGATCACTATGGCCAGGTCGGAGCGGGAAAGGTAAGGGAAAGGTAATATTATTATAAAATAATAATAATAATATAATTAGTCTATTGTGATGTGAAGCAATCTTGTGAGCTTCATTCACAGGAAAAAAGAGCATATTCAAACTTCTTTGGCAAGCCAAAAAAAGAAGCAGGCTGAGCTAGTTCCCTTCTTGCTCAAGAGATGTGCTTCATTGCTTCATGACGTGCACAGATTGCAGGTCACTGTGCCTTTGCAAATTGTCAGGAAAGTGGATTAGAAAAGGTTGTCGTGACCTGCCAATCAAATCTGTAGCCTGCATCACTCCTGTGTCTACTTTGGAAGGTTCACATCACAACCCAGAAGGGGACAAAGCAAATATAGCCAAACAAATATAGTTTATACAGACTATATTCCACACCCTGCTTCTTTATGGGAGTGGATAGCACATTGACATGCTATGTCCTTTTAAAATGTGGGTTTGGGTTTTTTGTGGTGGTGGGGTTATTGGGGTTGTTTTTATTTTGATTAGGTATTTTGTGGTTTTATATTTTGATTTTATTCTGTGAACCATCCTGAGACCTCCAGGTATAGGGTGGTATATAAATAATAGTAGTAGTAGTAGCAGTAGTAGTAGTAGTAATAATAATAATAATAATAATAATAATAATAATAATAATAATAATAATATTCCCTTGCAAAGCCATCCTAAAAATTAAGCATCACAGAACTGAGTGGGGTTTTGGGGAAGGGCTGTAACTCAACACCTGAGGTCCCAGGTTCAATCCTTGGTGTCTCTAGGTAGGGCTGGGAATGGCCCCTGAAATCCTGGAGAACTGCTGCCAGTCAGTGTAAGCAAAACTGAACTAGAGGGATCTTGCATGCTGGTATGCTGTGCCCAGCCAGAATCCAGGTGCACTTCTCTTGGAGCAAGGTTCATTTCCCCCTCCCTCTTAAATTTAAAATAAATTTTAAAAAGACTGTGTGGGTGGTAGATTGCTGCAATTGACGAGCACTTTTATAGCCTCTGCAACCAAAACCATATGCAGCCTTTTAATCATTTGTATCCTCACCATCCCTTTGTGAAAACAAAAGAACCTTACCTTTTATTTGCACTCATTTGCCTTTGCAGCCATGGGCTGACACACGCAACCGGGAGGCAATATAGCATAATAATTATATTGCAACATTTCTCCTCTCTGTACCCAGAGATTGTTGTTTTATACAGCATTGTGCTGGAAAATAATTGCTGGTTTCCTATTGCTCTCATCGCCACCCGCCACCCTGCTCCATAGCAACTTAAATTCGCAATCAGAATCACTGGGCACTTTCAGGGTGAGCTCACGATGAGATAAGATGTGGGTGATAGTGACACATCAGACATGGAACCAATGCACATCACCTTCAGTGATGCACCCGCTGGTGCATTTGCCATTGGTTGCATTGGAATACTAAAGCCTTTTCACAACTTATTTTCCTCCAGGAGGGTGGAATGCTGGTTGGCGAGACCTTTCTGTGCATCTCTCCCCCTTCAGAGCACAGACAGGTGAACGGGTCT
The DNA here is from genome assembly GCF_964188315.1 of Podarcis muralis. Classification (NCBI taxonomy): domain Eukaryota; kingdom Metazoa; phylum Chordata; class Lepidosauria; order Squamata; family Lacertidae; genus Podarcis; species Podarcis muralis. Next base: position 41,496,634 of record NC_135673.1, read on the forward strand.
TTTCTGTTGGGGACCCAGGATGTGGAACTCCCTGCTGCAGGAGATTCACATGCACACGTTGCTCTGATGGCTTTAAAAGAGGATGGAACAAGTTCACGGAAGATAAAGTTATATCAATGGCTACTGAGCCTGATGGCTAGGTTCTAATCTCCACTTGAAGAGGCAGTGTGAATGCCAGTGGTTGCTGGAAACCACAGGTGAGAACCCTTTTGTGCTCAGCTGCTGCTTTTGGGTTTCCCACACACATCTGGTTGGCCACTGTGAGATGCTGGACTAGGTAGGCCACAGTTCCAGGCAAGGTCTAAAAGAAGGCAAGGGTGATTCCTGCTGAACCTCTACCGGTAGGTAAATGCACAGGGCAGGGCCTTCCACACTAAAGGCGGACCAAACATGAGGGTATGGGGAGCCACCAGAAGTGCCCCATCAGAGAATCTTAGTGATCAAGTTGTTTAGGGCTTTGTGAATTAACACAAGAACCCTCATTTTGGCTTAGGGGCCAAGTGTAGCCCTCCCAGTCTACCAGTTTACACCCCTCACCAACCTTACTTCTCACCTGCTCTTGAGCATTTCTGCCCCTCTGGAATGTGCCTTTGAACTTGTATAATGCCTCTTGCTTGCCTGCCTGAAGCACAGAGAGTGGTGGTTGAGTGTGTGCAGACACTAGCCTACTGTAGAGCTAATATGCTTTGCTCCACCCGCTTTGCCTCTGGCCCTACCCACCACCGGCATGTGACCCTCAGAAGGTGGCCCTTGGGTTGAGAAAGGCTCAACATCCCTGTGACAGGAGTGAGCCAGCAGTAAATCACACTGAGCAACCTGGAGTTAACTCTTTATTAGCAAAATGGGATCTGCACAGCAACTCAGGTCTTGCCCCCATGAAGCAATTGGTCCCTGCCTCCCCATAGCTGGCTATGTCTCCTCTTCTCCAGGGTGTTTTCCAAGCGCCTGAGTGTCTGCTTTTGCTCCTCCTGCTTCATGCCTCTCCTGGTTCTTGGAGACCTGGGGGAAGGGAAGCTTGCTGCAGCAGGAGGGACAGACACCTGTGACTCTTCACCTGCCAGACTCCTCTCTGCCTCTTGGCCTTCCTCCTCCTACTCGCTTTCTTCTGCCTCTGATTCTGGACTTCTCTCTGCCACAGACTCTCCTTTCTCACTAAGCCCCGTTACCTCTTCAGTTTCTGCACCTCCTCTTCCTCACCTTCTCCCCCTTCTCCCTCTGACCACTCATCTTTGCCCCACCACCACTCCCGGGCTCTGAGCTTTCTTCCCTTGGGGGTTCCCCAGCTGGTTCCTCCCACCATTCCTCTGGGTCCAACCAGTCCATGACACCTTACTGCAGAATAGCCCTCCCCAACTTAGAACCCTCCAGGTGCTTTGGGCTACAGCTCCAATTAACCCCAGACAGGGAGTTGTAGCTCAAAACATCTGGAGGGCCCCAGAGAGAGGCTCTGAGGCCCTGTAGCTCCAAGTGCTCTAGACTATGCATCTACAAGCCAATGCTGATGCCAACCTAGTGACACATCTGCCACATCAAAGCTACTCTCAGTACTGAATCCTATGCAGCCGTAGTGCCTTGTAGCACTGGGTGGGCCAGTTCAGTTTGGTTCCTCCCACACTGGGTTCCTCACCACGGTGGCTGATGATAGCTTAGGAAGTACAGCGTAATGGCAAAGAGCATTAGCTAGAATTTCCTACCACCAGCCCCCCGAAAACTAGAGCTTCTCCTAAATCACTCTGGTTCATACTTTCCCCTAGTGACAAATTTGCAAGGCAAGCTGCTATCATTACAGCTGCCCACAGGATAAGAAAGATCGTGTGTTGCTCACCCTACCAGGTGTTGTAAGTCTTGCCAAGATCTCAAATGCATAGCCCTCCTCAGTGCCCCCAAACTGCTAGGAACGTATTATTCATTACTGTTTATCTGATTTCTTTACTGGCCCTTCACCATCAGGTTCCAAGGTGAGTGACAGAAATTTAAAGTTCGCTATTAAAAACAGTTTATAACAAATTACAGTCACAGGAATAGGAGTGGCAATGGAGCTTGTGTCATAGTGCTAGAAAACGTTCTTTGAGAGAAATGGCAGTGAGCTAGATGTGAAAATGGCCTGACATAGGACATGGCAGTTTCACTGATTATTGTCAAAAGCCATCTTCAGAGGCAGCCCCACATTTAATGTGTTGCAGTAATCTAACCTACGGGTCACCAGAGCATAGACTACAGAAGTTAGGCTATCCCTGTCCAGACAGGGGAGCAGCTGCAGCTGATGGAAGGGACTCTGTGCCACTGAGGCCACCTGGGCCACAAGTGACAGCAAAGGATCCCCCAAACTGCATACCCTCTCCTTGAGAAGGAGTGTATCTCCCCCCACATCCATCCATCCAGAGGAAGCGCCTACTAGCAGTATCCTCTGTCTTTTCTGGATTGAGCCTCAGTTTGTTGGCCCGCATCCAGTCCATTACTAAGGCAAGGCAGGGTCCAACACATTCCCTGCCCACCTGTAAAGGAGAAGTAGAGTTGTGTGCCAACAGCATATTGCTGACAATGTACTCCAAAACTCCAGATAACCCCACTCAGTGGTTTCATGCAGATGTTAAACAGTGTAGGGCATAAAATCAAACCCTGAGGAACCCCACAATGAAGTCTCCATGGGGCTGAAGAGCACTCCCCAAGCATCATCCTCTGGAAATGACCATCCAAGTAGGACCAGAACCACCACAAAGTGGTGCCACCCACCATGAGCTCAGACAGCTGTTGCTGCAGGATACCATAGTCCAGGCATAGGCAAACTTGGCCCTCCAGATGTTTTGAAACTACAATTCTCATCATCCCTGACCACTGGTCCTGTTAGCTAGGGATGATGGGAGTTGTAGTCCTAAAAAACATCTGAAGGGTCGAGTTTGCCTATGCCTGCCACAGTTGATAGCACTGAAGTCCATTGAGAGCTTGATGAGAATTAACAGGGACACATTTCCCCTGCATCTCTCCTGGCAGAGGTCATCATACAGGGTGGACAAAGCAGTTTCCATGCCAGCACTGGGCCTAAACCCCTATTTTAATCGATCTAGAAAATCAGTTTCCTCCAAGAGTCCTTGGATCTGGCATGACCTCCCACACAAGAACCTTGCCCAAGAAAGGGAGATTGGCAGCTGGCTGGTAGTTACCGTACTTAGATTAGAATTCATTGCATCTTCCTGTCCCTGAATCTGGCTCTGCCTCCTCTTGACCTCACTGCCTTCTGCGCTGCCAGTCCCAGTGGGCACCAGCCACTGATGCCCTTTCCTGAGCTGGAATAGGCACCACCTCAGTGGTTGCACTACAAGGGATGCTGTGCTCTGATCCAGGAGGACAGCTTATATTTTCTTCCTCTTGCTGGTGTAGTGACCTGGTTTTGTCAAGTTTATTTTCCTCCCTTCATCTCTGATGTCTTTTCATGAAGAAGATTTCCATGGCCTTCTCCAAGGCTCAAAGTCTGATTAAAACAAAGCCAAACACATAACAATAATGAACAAAGCAGAGAAGAAGAATCTCCCCTTTACAGATTACATCCACAGGATTCAGCAGGTATATACTGTGCCCTATTTAATTTAGTTTGTGATCCAGTTGTTCAAAGTGTCTTGCTCCTATATAAGACGTGCATATCCCCAGGGAATTGTAGTTCTGCATATCCTCAAGGTAACGTATTCTGCTGATGAACACAATTTACATAGCAGTGATGTACCAGGCAAAACACAGCTCCTGGATATATATTTTTCCAGAGCAAGAATGGTGATGTGAACTCCCCTTGCTCAGGCAAGTGAATGAGGTAATAGTGACGGATTCCAGGTTCCTTTGTAGCGGATTAGCATAGAGCAGGTGTGGAGAACTTTGGGGATGTTACTGAACTACAACTCCCATCATCCCTAGTCATGGGCCATGCTTGCTGGAGCTAATGGGAGTTGTAGTCCAGCAATCCCTGGAGGGCCAAAAGTTCGTCAATCCCTGCGTTATATGAAACTATTTACCTGCTTGGTATCCATTATTTGAGAAGTGGCAACAAATTGGCAATCTTAGACTTCAGACTTAATGGTCATTGGGGGCAGCTTTAGATGGCCATGTGCGTTATGTCAGTTGTGAAGCACACAATTAGCATTTCTCTTTTTCTCTCTCTCTCATGCTCCCCAACCATTCTGTTTCATCCCATGCTTTGGCATCCCCCTCAACTGCCCCAGTAAAACCAGGCCTCTCCTTCCTTGGGGGTTTTTAAGCAGAGGTTGGATGGCCATCTGTCAGGGATGCTTTAGTTAAGATTCCTGCATTGCAAGGGGTTGGACTAGATGACCCTTGGGGTCCCTTCCAACTCTACAATGCTATGATTCTATGATGTGTGGGAGGGGAGAGGATTAAACACCTCCACTACAGCATTGTGATCCCAATTCATATGGCCCATAAGCCATAGCTTAATAGTGGAGCACATGCTGTCCATGCAAAAAAATCCCAAGTTCAGCCCCCAACATCTCCATTTAAGGTTTCAGGAATAGGACCTGCCTGGAACTATAAAGCACCGCTTCCAGTCTTGCATAGTTAATATTGTCTTGGGCGGAGCCAACCATCTGGCTCCTTAAAAGGCAGCTTCTTAAGTTCATTAAAAAGGTGTGGGCAATCACAATCATAGATCTCCCATCATGTCATGCTTCATGGTGCCAGAAGGGAATGCTCCCTAAAGGAAAAGCTTTTTTTTTTTTTTTTTTTTATGATGACGCTTTGAATCTGCTGCGGGTGAGCTTCTTATGTGACACCTAGTGGCCAGAAGGAGAAATGGAAGAAACAACATCTATCCCTTAGGTTGCATACACCTGTACAACTGCCATCTTGCACAGGGTTTACTTTCTGGAGATGGCATGCTTGCACAAAAACATGCATACTTGAACTGCACCCTTGGAACCACCCCTGCACAACAATCCGTACCTTTCAGGGCTGGCATGCCAAGCGGCCCTTACAGGGCTCTGGTATGCTCTCTTGCTAGATCTCATGGAGCTGTCCAAGTTCTCTTCAGATTTCATCAGAGCATCCAAGAGTCTGGTAAGCAAGGTAAAGGGACCCCTGACAGTTAAGTCCAGTTGCAAATGACTGGGGTTGCGGTGTTCATCTCGCTTTACTGGCCGAGGGAGCCAGTGTTTGTCAACAGTTTTTCCAGGTCATGTGGCCAGCATGACTAAGCCGCTTCTGGTGAAACCAGAGCAGCACACAGAAACGCCGTTTACCTTCCTGCCGGAGCGGTACCTATTTATCTACTTGCACTTTGACGTGCTTTCGACTGCTAGGTGAGCAGGAGCTGGGACCGAGCAACAGGAGCTCACCCCGTCGCGGGGATTTGAACCGCCGACCTGATCAACAAACCCTAGGCTCAGTGGTTTAGACCACAGTGCCACCCGCGTCCCGGTAAGCAAGGAGGAGAGTTTAAAAGCCAAGAGAACCCAATGCAAAAGGAGCTTTTAATCTTCCCACTTGGCATGCAATTAATTTGTGCCATTTCAACTGGCTAGCTTTCAACCATGCAAGGTTGAAATTGCGCAAGTTAACTGCAAGTGAAATGCATATTTAAAGCACATGACTTTCCCCAAAGAATCTTGGAAACTGTAGTTTATCCCTTGCAGAGCTGCAATTCCCAGTTTTCCTTGGTAAGAGGGATTTATTGTTAAAGCACTCTGGGAAGTGTAGCTTAGTGCAGGGAATAGGAATATCTGAACAGCTCTCAGCACCCTTAACAACTACATCTCCCAGGATTCTTTTGAGAAAGCCGTGATGGTTTGAAGTGGAATGATACTGCTTTAAATGTCTAGAGCAGGTAGGGCAAGTTGGTCTGATCTAGCAGGACTCTTCTTAAGAAGACTAAACCTCTGCTGATTCACCTTTCAACAGAAGAAGAGTTAAAAGAACAGATTCAGCTCTTTTCTAGGCACACCATAGCACAGGAGTGGGGAATGTTTCTCTGCATGAGGGCCACATAAACTTCTGCGAACTGAATGCTAGTTGTGGATTTGACCAGAGGGAAAATAGGAGGAGCAATGAATTATTATTTTTTAACCTTTATACAGGTGGATAGTTTTCACACACGCTCACACACAGCAGTCTGTCTTCCACATCCAGGCAAAAACAGTCAAGGAGGGTGAGAAGCAGGCTCTGGTAAGAGTCCTGAAGGCCAGATACAGAGGCCTGGAAAGCCACTCCCCATCCCCAGTTTTGGGATTCCCCCGCAGAACTATAGGGACGCCTATGTACATACTGAGCTCATACTGAGCAAGGGGTACTTGCTGCTCCTTAAGTCAGAAATTGTCAAGATAGACACAAGAGCACTGAAGTAGCATTACTGGATCAGGAGAAAGTCCATATAGCCTGCTTTGTGTTTGCAAGACTCCATCACAGCAAGGTTGATCCCCCCCCCCCCGTCATGTTAGGGCAGGGATAGTCCTAGACATTTTGCTGCCTGAGGCAAATTGACAAGATGGTGCCCTCCCCTCGTGGTGTGTCCAGAAACTGATTAGATTGGTTGTTGACTCTTTGCCCTGAGGGAGAGCAGGCAAGTTTAAGACTTGCATGACAAGGCACTGCGGAACACGTAGCTTTGACTTCCATCAGAAATGGATTGGTCAAGGGGGTCAAGGGAACAGCTAGGGCTATATGTATCTGCTACCCAAGGTGATTGCCTCAATCGGCCTAATATTGGTAGGGCTGGCTCTGTGCATTGGTAATATTATTGGCAGACTAGAAATGAAGGAGACAAAAGCTATGGTGAACTGTGCATGCAGCGTGCACTGTACACGATCTGGAAATAAATAAAAATGGGGGATTCCTAATGCATTGGTTCCACTTCTGAATGGAAGCCATGGTGATTTGGAACTTCAAAAACTAAGAAATCTGGATGAAAAATATTTCGGAAGCATCATCACAAATCCAGTAACTAGATCCTTCTCTCTCCTCCCCCAGCTTTATGCCACGAAATTAAAAGACGCCTGCTTCTTGGGAGAAGGGCAATGACAGGCCTAGACAGCATCTTGAGAAGTAGAGACGTCACCTTGCCAACAAAGGTCCGTATAGTTAAAGCCATGGTTTTCCCAGTAGTGATGTATGGAAGTGAGAGCTGGACCATAAAGAAGGCTGATCGCCAGAGAATTGATGCTTTTGAATTATGGTGCTGGAGAAGACTCTTGAGAGTCCCATGGACTGCAAGAAGATCAAACGCATCCATTCTGAAGGAAATCAGCCCTGAGTGCTCACTGGAAGGACAGATCCTGAAGCTGAGGCTCCAGTACTTTGGCCACCTCATGAGAAGAGAAGACTCCCTGGAGAAGACACTGATGCTGGGAAAGATAGAGGGCACAAGGAGAAGGGGGCGACAGAGGACGAGATGGTTGGATAGTGTTTTCGAGGTTACCAGCATGAGTTTGACCAAACTGTGGGAGGTAGTGGAGGACAGAGGTGCCTGGCGTGCTCTGGGCCATGGGGTCACGAAGAGTCGGACACGACTAAATGACTAAACAACAACAACAACAACTATTTCCAGTGTTCAGGCAGTGAGTGCTATTGATGACACAGGCAAAATGGTGCCACCTGCACGCATAAGACAGAGGGATGCATTAGCAGACTTGGAGAAAGTCCAAGCTTTTTGCAGCACCACTATACGGGGGGGGGGGGGGGCTGGAGAGACCCCAACCCCCCAAAAATAACAACGGTGAGGACAGAGTATGATTAGTGGCTACAGAAGGTTCATCATTTGGGAAGGGGGCTGGAAAATGAAAGGGATGTAAATGGAATATTCTATAAAATGGCAGAGTTGTCCTGAAGCCTCAACAAGAGCACTCCACACCACAGCTCTCTGTAACTGTGTAAGAAACTAAAGTGCACTTTACTTACTGCAAATAGCGAAGTGGTTGCCTTCCTCTGACACAGGCACAAACACATATCGATTTCCACTGAGATAGGAAATTCTGAATTTTCTTATCCTGAGAACTCAGTATGCCAAGAACCTCAATGACTGGGCAAGTCAGCTTTTATTTTTTTTAAAGAAGAAGTCACATCTCACTTCTAACTTGTTAGCTGGGGGTGGAATAGAGATAAGTTTTGGCTTTAACATGTGAGTCACTGCTGTAAGAGGATATGAAGTTCAGGCTTGTGTCTCAGAATCAATTGATTGCTTCTGCTGTACATTTCAGAGAGGTTCTTGAGGATGAAAGAGACTGGATGGGGTGGCAGAATGTTCCACCAGTTGTTCAGCGAAAACTGGACAGTGGAGAGGAACTTTTAGGGTTGTAGATGGGAATGCATCTTTATTATTAAAGAACATAGGGGGAAACATCCCAATATAATGAAGAAAATATCAGCAGAATGTGAGCCTGTTTGGGGATTTATTTCTTTTCAAAGAGGGTTTTTGGGGACAACTGCCTCATCGGGTGCACACTGAGGAGTAGCTGAGAGACGTAAGACTGATGGATATGTCTTTTCCCGTACTTTTGACAACAGCACCGTTGCCTTGGGATAGATATGGGATCAGGAAGCTTCAGCTCTCCAGCTGTTGTTGAGCTCCAGCTATCACAGCCAACACACAGGGATGATGTGAGTTGGGCCTATGTGGAAGGTCAAAGGTTCTCCACACCCCGCTCTCTAGGACACTCAGCCTCTTAATTTCTATTCCCTACTGCAGGGATGGGGAAATTCTGGCCCTCTAGATCAGGGGTTGGCAAGGTTTACCTCGCCTGGGCTGGTTCACTCCAGCGGAAATCTCTCTGTGGGCCGGATTGCGCGCATGTGAGCCCATGCATGATTTCTGGCACCAGAGTCCCCAACTCGCCGAGTAGGCGGCTCAGTTTGGGGGTGGCTCATGGGTTCGTTAAATGACCCCGTGGGCCGCTTGTGGCCCATGGGCCTTAGGTTGCCTACCCCTGCTCTATATGCTTTTGGGGCTCAAACTCTCATTAGTCTCAAGTTAGCATAGCCAGTGGGCAAGGATGATAGGAGCTGTGGTCCAACAATGTCTGGAAGACCACTAGTTTCTCATCCCTGCACTAGAAACTCCCCACCCCCCACCAAATCTCATTTTCAAGACACAGCCTTCTGGTATAGGCACCTGATTGGACCACAAACAAGCATACAAAGCCCATTTGTCTTTAGGATGCACAAGGCATACATGTCCTCCAGGAGAATTGCCCTCAGTTGAGGAGCCTGTATTCCCACTGTTGTTCCACTGGAACATGATGAAGAGAAAGGTCGCCGTTCTCATTCATGACGTCTTCCTTTTAGAAAAGTCTAAGAGCTGCTTAATGAAAATTGTGCTTAAACATCTGCTCTCCCTTCCTGCTGAGCGTCGCTGCTGCCAAGCATGCTCGGAACAGTGGTGGAGCACTTCAGTACAGCAGCTCCACTCATTTCTTTCCTTGTACAAGCTGCTGCTCTCCCATTGAAAACATGGAGAGAGGATAAATTCAGAGCTCAATCAGCAGCCATTGACCAGAAGTCACAAAATAGGAAAAAGTGAATGCAGGCAGGAATTTATCGTATATCCAGGCTTGTTTTTTAACAGAAGGTGCCAGGTGCCGGTCTTTATCACTAATCAATCCCTATGTTCACTGGGCAATAGTCTGAGTCAATTAGGTTCTCTGTGGTTCCATACTTTTTGTCCCTACCGTTGCCTTTGTACCTCTTTAAATTCTGCACTTTTAACTTTTGTTTTACTTGTAAGCTGCTGTGTACAGAAATTTGCCCATAAGAGAGACGTCAACAAGTCATAAATGAATACATAAATAAAAATAACAAATAAAGAGAGAAAATGGTAGAGAAAAGGCAGCATTTTTACAGAAAATGTTTTGGTAGGGGGAACAGGTGGGTGAGCTCTCACCACCTCAGGCCAAGATGCATTGGAGGAAGTTGCTTGCACGACTAAAAAAATGTTGTGAACATACGAAGCTACTTGATACAGAGTCAGACCACTGGTCTATCTAGCTCAGTATCGTCCACACCAACTGTTTCCCAGCCCTACAAGGAAATGCTGGGCATTGAACCTGGGACCTTCAGTACGCAAGAAGGAATATAGGAAGCTGCCCTATACCAAGTGATAAATTTGGCCCATTTAGCTCAGTAGTATTGGACTGGCAGCAGCTCTCCAGGCTTCCAAGTGGGGTTCTCTCGCAGCCCTACCAGGAGATGCCAGGGATTGAACATGGGACCTTCTGCATGTAAAGCAGGTGCTCCAGCACTGAGCTATGACTGTCTAGTCACACATAAGAGACTGCTGGAAAGGAGTACAGGAGCCAATTACTGAAAAAAGAAAAATCACGTAAGACTCACTGTAAGAGAAAAGCATTCATTCTCCCAGACAGTATGCTGAGTACATATTAGGAACTTGACAACATGGCTATGCTGAAAGAAGTTTTCTCACTTGAAGGATGCCTATTCTGGTGGACAGGGCTTAATGCAGGCATGCACCAAGGATCCTCACCCGGTGTGTCATAAGAGCCAATGTATAGAAAGTAATCAGGAAAACTACAGAACTGAAGGTAAGATATTACTTTGCAAACATGCTGGCTAGCAAGTGATGATTCAACAGCAACCGTTTCATTTTTTGCATTTACTTTTGAGTCCACAATTAATTTATGCTATATGCTTATGTTTTATTACAAAGGTTCATAATACATCAATTCCATAGATAAGGGAAGGAAAGAGAAATTTCAACACAATATACTATAAAATAATTTTGCAATTCAGATGAACCAGCAGCATGTTGCCCAACATTAGATTCCTCCTCCTTTAAAAAGGATACATCTTATTTACAGACTCCCTTAAGACACTGTCACTATTCTACATCCTTACGTTTTAAAATATTCCTAGTGATTTATAGTAACACAAGTAGGAGGTTCTCATTTGTAAACATTTTCAATCCCAGGATTTATCTCTTAGGTTAGGATTTAAAAACAGAGTATATAAAACTTGGAAGGGTAATGATAAAATATTCAAGATTCAGGAAAGTTGTGGAAGTTAATTTCACCTTAAGGAAAAACTTGTCCTTAAGCAGCACTTCACATTAGCTACTGAAACAGGTACAATTCCCAGCTGCACATTGGTGCATTTCAGCTGTGCTTGTGTGCTGAATCCTGTGTAGCAGGTTCCAGTGAAATCAAGAAGTGATTTTGGATCAGTGCTGCCACCAGTCTAATCAATAAAAGTGGCAATTTGTTCAAAAGATTTGTGCATTTGTCCATGATTACACATGCATTCGTAGCTATACTAAGAAACTCGACAAAGACACAGGTTGAGGAAAAAGAGCAATGGCTATCTGGCAAGATTATGGAAAAGGTGACAGTATGAAATGTTAAAGATATTTAAAAGTATCAGTTGTGAGAGGGCAACACAAATCAGGTACATTTATTAAAACAAACTGTGCGGTTGTTATCCAATCAAGTTTTAGTCAGAGCAGAGCCACTGAAATTAACGGGTCTAAGTTAATCATGTCCACTAAATCCAATGGCCCTACTCCAAGTAGAACTAACAAACAGATACATTCCTGGGTCTCAACAAATAATGCACAAACATTTTTAGGACTGCCTAACGCTATTACCGAAATCAATGGTAACGCTGTCAGTGGTAATTCTACCACAGTTCTTGGAAATTAGGCAAAACATTCCATTGTTGAGGAAAAGCATTTATTGGAAGGGGTTAACTGAATTAAGAGTCAAGATTAGGGTAGACTCTATACTTTGCGGGGAAAGGTATCCTACATTAAAAGCCACCATGCAAAAATGTGCTAACAGGTGGACTGAAGTTACAAGCTCCTGGACAGGACTCAATGAATCCTTCCTTCTCCATCAAAAAGTATACGGAGCCACTTTTTCAAGCACCTGGTGTTCTGTTTAACCATGAAGTGTAGCCAGCATACTGTCAGTCAAGGCTCCTGAAGTTGAACCCCACCCCCATCTAAAAGACACAGGAATAAAATATATTTCAAAGAACTTCAACCATTTTTGATCCAGACTCTGTTGGCGAAGCTCTGAAATTCTTCATGTTCAACTTTACGAATTATCTAGATGTTCATTTCAAAGCAGTTCTAGGCAGGTTACTAAGCAAGCAATTGTTTCCCAGGAGCTCTCTGCAGACAGATTGTGAAAATTGATTCCAGGGTACTCCTGTTGAGGCTCCCTTCTAGTTTTCCCAACTCTGCCAGGTCTTGAGGCTCATGAAGTCAGAGATGTAATTTAAAAACAAAAAACGCTACTGGAATGGGGGAATGATGCAACCCCATCTTGTCCCATTTCAAACACCGACTATTAGACTTTACACTCTGGGGCTTCGCTCCACCTGGAAACGTCCCCTCCTTGCCTGCCACGCTGCAGCGGCGACTTTTAGTCCTGCTTCCCTTCCCGCCATTGCCGTGAACCTTCGTTCCATGCCACGTAGACAAAAAGAGCGAGCACGACGTGAACGGCTACCACAGCAACTATTGCGGCATAAAAATAGCTGTCTCTGCTTGACATTCCAAAGGAACCTAAAAGAACAAAGGGGGTGGGAGAGAGAAGAAGCATTAAAACTTACAGGAAGCCAGTAAAAAAAAAAAAATCAGCCAATGCCTTCATATTTTCTAGTGACCAAATTATTTAAATGATAAAAAGATTGTATGATTAGGGCAGAAGTGGCTAAAGTAAAACTATGTCTTCCTTTTAAGGCCCTCAGCTTCTATAAAACCCTTCCAGTGTCATAAATATGTCCTTGATTTGAGGGTTTTCTATGGTTCACACAACAGCTGCAACCTAGAGAAGATTATCAGTGCTTGAGTCTTGAATCCTATCCTCATTTACAAGACAGTAAGCCTAAATGAAACTTACTTCTGAGTAGACATGCAAAATCTGTGCTGCAAGAATGTTTTTAGTTATGATAAGTTTCACTTATGAAGAAAGCAACACACAGAGGTAAATCATGTATATTGACATTCTTCCATGATCAACATATGCAAACAAAATGAACTTCTTTACTCCATGCCAGCCTTCACTAACTTGGTGTCCCCAAGTGTTCTAGACTACAACTCCCATTGGCTGATGCAAGTTGTAATCCAAACCATCTGGAGGGCACTAGGTTGGTGAAGGCTGCCATACACCACCTCAGTTATATTCAATACCTTTTTCTGCCCATTAATAGCAGCGAACAGAAGCTCTGAAGTTAAGCTATGCACATTTTAAAATTATTACTACTGGGAAGGGAGAGAGGGTACAACTTAGCAGCCCTACCAAAACATACACAAATATATCAGCCACGCCCTTATTTTCAGTGTTTATGCTCCGAACATTCAAGATGGGTTACAATAAATTTTAAAAAATGAACACAAGTTTTTGACACCAGCAAGATCACAGGCCAAGAGCCTGTGGGCTGCTGCTGAGTGGCAGGGCACCTTAGCAGTGGGTACCAGCCGTGGGAAAAAGCAGCCCCCGATAATTCGTGTGCCAAGGAACAACAGTCTGCCAATGGCACTACGCCAGCCAGGCAGAGAGGGAATCTCCTTGGGTGAAGTTATGCATGTTTTGTTAAAATGTTTTTGCTTGCAGTTAAATTGTTTTTAGTACACATTGGGAGTACTTGCACTGAAGGTGTGGGATATAAATAATATAAAGAAAGAAATGTAGAGAACAGATTTTGCAGTGCTGTTTGGAAAACATACATAAAAAGGAGAGACCACATATATTCCAAGAAAACAGATGTTACATTTCTGGGTACATTTTCGTGAGTATGTTTTTCCATTTCCAGAGTCTAAACCAGAGGATGACTCAGAGGACGGAGAAAATTTGTAAGCTGCTTCTGTTCAGCTATGTAATGACAACTGCCCTTTCATCCAATAAATTGTATTTGGAAATTTCCAAAACTCACTTTAGTAATTTAGGAGGAGCTCTGCTTGTCTCAATTTTCTAACTGAAAGGATAAGATAACTTCTGGTTTCTACGAGAAGCACTGCTCTATCTCCAACACAAAATATATATCTAGACACCACCAAAAAAGTGGTTTTCCAACTTTTCCCCCTGTGGAGCACTGGAACATTGTTGAGGATCATAGAATCATAGAATTTTAGAGTTGGAAGAGACCCTGAGGGTCATCTAGTCCAAATCCCTACAATGCAATGCAATGCAGGAATCTTTGGAGCTCGAACACACAATCCCAAGATTAAGAGTCTCAGGTTCTATTGACTGAGCTATAAGAAGCCACTTGGATTTTTCAGCCCACAGTCCCAATTGTAATGCACTGTGCTAGATGCTTTTAATTGCATTTTTATTATTTCTTTTATTTTGTTAACATTGTAATATCATAAAAATACAATATAAGAAATGAAAGAAGCAATAAAAACACAATGAAAAATCAATATGAATATTTAATGCAATGGATGTCCTGTCTTCCAACTTCAGCCACAAATCCATTGACAAGTCACAGACAATTTTATGGGAGACACTGCCATAAATTGTTTTCAAAACAAGTTTTACGAAGAATTTGGTTTCTACATTGCACAATAATTTAGAATGGCACAGAAAAGCCTCTTCCTTCAGTGTTTTGATACTTTAACCTCTTGACAAATGCTTCAACAAAATATTCAGTGATCGTTGCTATTATTCAAATCCTGAGAATACAAAACCCAAAGAAATGCTGCTTACCATATAACAATATGTAATTTTTAAAAATAATCAAAATAATTGATTTACCTTTAAGATAAAAAAGCAAAGATAACAAAAAGAAGCAGGTAGTAATAAAGAAAATTACCTTCAAATACGTATACCTTTGATGAGAAATACAGCCCAATGGGTAACATAATCATTAAAGTAGTGAAGAACAGGAGCGTTCTTAGGGTCGAAGCTAATGAAGTTTCATTTCTGCAAGAAACAAATCACAGTGTGAGAAACTTGAGCAGGGCCAGGCCCGACATATGGAACGTCCAATGTTCATTTAACCTGGCATTTGTAGGATGGATGAGGTGCAAGGAAGACAGTTAAGAAAGTAAGGAGGCAAAACAGTGTTTGCTGAAAAAGCATGTTAGGAGTGTAACAACTGATAAGTGAAAATGAATAACTAAGCAGGCTCATACTGCAGTAATCTGAATGCTAAGAAGAAGGTAATACAGTGGTGCCTCGCAAGACGAAATTAATTCGTTCCGCGAGTTTTGTCGTCTTGCGATTTTTTTCGTCTTTCGAAGCACGGTGTCGGGAAAGTTTTGGAAAAGCTTCAAAAACCACCAAAGTCTTAAAAAACCTCAAAAAAGGCTACCACACCGCGTGCTATGAGTTGCTCCTCGAAGTCAAGTCGCAACTGTATTAACGGTGTTAAGAAAAAGGAAACAAACTTGCAAGACGTTTCCGTCTTGCGAAGCAAGCCCATAGGGAAAATCGTCTTGCGAAGCAGCTCAGAAAACAAAAAACCCTTTCGTCTTGCGAGTTTTCCATCTTGCGAGGCATTCGTCTTGCGAGGTACCACTGTAATACAATGTCTTAGTACTGTGCCATGAGGCATCTCTTGATCCCACCACACCCTGGGTGGACAGGGGATCCTGCTGCAGTAGTAATGAAGATGTTTTTGCTTTAGAGTTAGGACTCTATTTGTATTAGTCCCACCCAGAAACAGACTAGGCAGCACCGGATCCGCTGGATCCTTAGCTGGCCCCACTGCCCTCACTTGATGGTAACGGGCCCAATCCAGGCTTCTTTGCGGTATCAGCCCTGCTGCTGCTGTAGTGAAGGGGCATTTTCCTGTTTCTGCTGTCATGACCAACATGAATAGCTGGGCTGCTCTGTGAAGCCCTGCCACTGCAAGACAGGGGTTAGGATTGTAGCCTACTTTTAGTTGTTCTGAAATCAACCAATAAATGATGGATTTACTTGTGGAATTACACTTCTCAGAACTGCTGAACAAGTCTACTACTGGTAATTAATACTGTCTATGGGAAACAATTAAGGCTATTGTTTTTGACAGACACTATGAAGATGCGCCAATATGTATGCCATATTGTTCAATTTAATGACTATTGATAGGAATTTAAAAATTCTCAAAGTCTACAAACAAGATAACATTTACTCTAATGCTAATACTAAAGTTTTCTATCGAGTGAAAGCTGCATTCCTGGCAAGTATTACAACCAGAATTAACAAGCAATCAAATGCCTCTCAATGGATTAACAAGTGATCAAACAGCTCCCTCTGGATACCAGCTGCGTACATATTGAGGAAGGAAAATATGTACCGTATTTTTCGCTCTATAGGATGCACTTTTTCCCCTCCAAAAATGAAGGGGAAATGTGTGTGCGTCCTATGGAGTGAATGCAGGCTTTCGCTGAAGCCTGGAGAGCGAGAGGGGTCAGTGCGCACCGACCCCTCTCGCTCTCCAGGCTTCAGGTAACTATCCGCAAGCCTTGGGAGCCCGGCAGGAGTTCCCGCCGGGCTCAGAAGGCTTGCAGATAGCAGCAAGCTCCGGGAGCGAAGGCGAGGTTGCACGCAACCTTGCCGCCGCTCCTGGACCCCTTCTGGGGACTGGGGTTGGGGGAAGCTCAGGCTTCCCCCGCCCCAGCCCCAGGACTAAAGAAGCAGCCAAGACAGCCAGCGGGATGGATAATTCCCCCCCCCTTTATTTCCTGCCCCCCTATGGTCCGGTGCGCCCTATAGAGCGAAAAATACGGTAATTTAAACATAGATCACCTGCATTTTAAAGGGCGTGTTTTCACAGAAGCAAGTGCTATTTCAGATGCTGCTGTGAGAATGAATCTCACAACCAATTTAACACAACTGCACAACTGGTGACCCACCACAGAGATCCATTTGTGCAGAAAAATACCAGCACCTCTCTTTTCCACACAGGAATCTCCATTCAATTTGATGGAGGAGCCAACCTGCATGCGCAGATGAGTATGGGTTGTATCCAGTGCTGGTCCTGCTCAGAGTTAAACCCACTGAAATGAATGAACATGACTAACTTAGGTCCATTAATTTCAGTAATTCTACACTGAGTATAACTTAGTTGTGTGGAACCCTATGTGGCATTTTACACTAAGCATCTTTATTTTAGGCATGATAGATTTACAGGCATACTGGAGTAACTGGGCTTGCTTCCAAATTTGCTGGATGAGGCAAATGGCTGGGAATTGTGTGCATCCAATTTTTCACTTTAGTCTTTAAAGACCTAAATGACTGAGGACCCAAATATATGAAAGTTTCCTTACCTACATACCCTCTCAGCTATTAAGAATAGCACTCTTGGTACTTCCCCCACTTTTTGAAATGTGGGGAATGGCAGCCTAGAGGAGGTTTTCTCCGCAGCAGCCCCTAAACTGTGGAATGCTGTTCCCACTCTGGCACCTTTCATCATACACTGAAGATGAATTTATTTACTCTGGCCTCTTGACCAGAGTGGTGGTGTTGTATTTATTTACTTATATTCTGCCTTTTTCCCTAACAGGGACTCCAAGTGGCTTATAGATAAAATAAGAACAGCTAAAAGGGAGGGGGTCCATTAAATTCTTCTTCTGATTGCATATTGTTTTAACAGATTTTGATCTTTTGTTTCTATATTGTTGTAGTCCTCTCTGGGACCTTATGGAGAAGGGTTGGTAAGAAATCCAATACATTTTAACCATTCACAAGTTCTTTGGAGCCAGTATAATGGAGTGAGACTCTGTATAGAAACATTGTTCTATATTTTTGTTTGCTTTCAGCCCCTTGCATTCTGACACAAAAGGGCCAAGTTCTATAGAAGTCTTTGTTAACCAAAAACAACTGAAAAATATAAAATAAAGATACTGTTTTAATAAGATTTTGCTTCAGCATTGAAATGCCTATGATGCAACACTGCAACCTAGTGGAAACTGGAAATTTCTTAGCTGCTACTGTGAATCACAAATGCAAGCACATTTTAGTAGTACTTTAGGCTCCATAAGCAAATACAGCATTTGGTTTATTATGTTAGATTTTACATTCAATCTGATACACGAATCACAGCTTATTTTTATGTGCGCTTCCACTAGTCAATGCTTGCTTTGTTGAGTTAGTTGTTTATACCAAAATAAAGTGACCTGGCCAAATCTAAATGTCAAAAACAGGTGCATTTAGATAATGTAAACTGGCTTATACTGGTCACCTCCTGCTTACATACAGAGGTACTCTGGGCTGACTTGTCTGAACAGCATTTGCTCCTTGAGATCTAAGTAACGAGCCAGAATGGTGTGGTTAGAGCTTCAGACTTTGGCTGGAAAGATCTGGATTCAAACATCAACTCAGCTACAAACCTTACTGGGTGACCTTGCCCAGTATATCCATAAGGTATACTGTTTAAAGAGCTATAGGCTGCCACCATGAATAAGAGGTAATATGAATTCCAGTCATGATCAGCTGTCAAGGTTAAAACTGACAAGAAATTTTGTTTTGTCATAAACTACATGTGGCAATAGGAACACTTGTTTTTGTTTTAAATAACAGTGTTTTGATAATTTTAATTTCAGTAATGAACATATTTAAAAGATAACTTTGAAAAAGGCCTTCTGGTTTTTTGATTATCATATCCAACCCCCCACCAGGACAATTTTCAATCCAACCCTCTTTCTCCTCATGCTTTCCAGAGGCCTGCATGATCAAACTGAAGTACAACACACACACCCTGCCAAAACCAAACCACATGCTATCCCAAAATGAAGACAATACCCTATCCCACTGTTCCACCGCCCCTACTGTGGTATTCAGCAGCATACTGCCTCCAATTCTCCAGGATGTTCATTTATTTATTAAATCCATCATCTCAGCTTTCCACTAAATGGGCGTTCCGTACAGCCAATCATCAGGTAGCTGCTGATAAAGACGTTTCCTCCAGGTTTGCCTAAATCACCCTTTAAATCCACCATAGCTAGTGACTATCCCCACTTATGCCTATGGGCTGCACCAAAAAGCTAGCATGGTAAGTCAAATAGCTCAGTTGGTAGGGCATGAGACTCTTAATCTCAGGGCTGTTGGCTTGAACCCCACATTGGGCAAAGATTCCTGCATTGCAGGGGGTTGCACAAGATGACCCTCCCAACTCTTATGAGAGAACATTCCACTCCATCCCTCTCCCCTTGACAGGAAGTCTCTGCAGCAATCCCTGACACCTCTAGGTAGGGCTGAGGAGGCCCCACACCTGAAATCCCAAAGAGCTGTTGCCAGCCAGTACAGAAACCAAGCGTTCAGGTATCTGAATGAACAACCTCCCGCCAGTAGAGATTCAGAGGGCACCTTCTTGTACCAATCTCTGCTATTCCGCCAGGCAATCCAAGAGAGCTTCCCCTACCCACCCCCTAATAACGGCCTTTTGGGTGTTGTTTTTAAAAAGAAAATCCTTCCCACCCACCCACGCCTTTAACTTTTTATTGCAAATAAATCGATAACACTGAGCCACATAGACCAGTGGCCTGGCTCGGTATTAAGGCAGCTTCCTATGTCCGTTTCGTTTCCTCATTTTGACGTGCAGGGAACTCCCACCCCCCCCCATATCAGTCACTGGAAAGACACGCACGTCGCCCCCCCCCCCGGTCAAAGCAAGCGAAGGCCACAATCCTACATTCACTTACCTGGGAGTAAACCTCATCGAAGCCAACGGGGCTTACCTCTGAGTAATACCCAGCACTCTCCCCCTCCATTCCCACCCGCTTCCCTCCCCACCTCCATTTTATGTTATTTGTTTTAATTTATAACCTGGGATCGGGAGGCGAGAGCGCGTTCAGGGCGGCCTTGTCGTAGCGCTCCATGACAGGGACGGTATGAGCCTTTTTACCCCCTGGGTAGGAAGGGAACAGGAAAAGCTGCGCGCGCCGAGAGAATCCTGGTCAGCTGACGCCTTCCCTTCCCATCCTCCACCGCGGCCGCCGGTCACGTGACGGCGGGCAAAAAAAAAAAAAAGGCTCGCCGGCGTCGCTTTGCAGAAGGGAGGAGAGCGAGAGAGGTGCCTAGACTGTCTCTCACGGTTTTGGGAAATGCCTAGACCGTCTCCCAGAGCGCCCTCTTGGGAGCCCCAGAGGTAGAGGTAGAAATGATAAATGAAAAGCCTTCGGATGTGAATAGGGCTGTGAGGGACTGGGGGCGACAAGCGGATGTAACCGGTTTTAGTCCTACTCGGAGCAGATCCGCCTAAAGAATCCTTTAATATCGGGGTGGGGGTTCTTTAATATCGGGGTGGAGGGGGGTGGGGTGGGCTAGTCTAGGCTGAGTGCGCACGCGTTCGAAGCGCAGCCTCTTCCGCAAAGTATTATGGGAAATGTTGTTTGCACCTCATATTTCAAAGTGCGCTTCTTTCCTTCAAAGGATTCTGGGAAATGTAGTTTGTCCCTCAGAATTCTCAACAGCAATTAATGCATTACAGTGCCCAGAGTTCTTGTGTGTGTGTTTGTTCGTTTCAGTTGTGCTTTTGAGATACAGTGGTGTACTGTATTAGTTGGTTATAACCCATTTTTTTTTAATTTTTAATTAATTTTTAATTACTTTGTGGCCAGTGCAGCCTGTTTCATACAGGTTCATCTGCAGATATCATTTGTACTTTAAAAGTACAAATTCACTGGGAAAATATTAATACACTATATCTTAAACAGCAATTAAGATATTGTAAAAAAAAAAAAAAATCTGTGTCAAGAATGACTGATTGATTAATACATATAAAGATTTATATACAGAACTGCTTTAAAACAATCTCATAAGTGGGTGATATGAAATGGTATAAGATGCCTTTTTAAAACAGCAATAAAAACAGATTTTTAAATGGTAGATATAACAGACTGGCCAAAATGTAGGTGAAAACAGTGCATAAAAAAATTAGATGTCTGAGCAGGCTTGCCACTTTTCAACCTGGGGTTCCCAGAGCAGGTAACAATTAAAATCAAGCTCTTAAAACATCCAATTAGCAGCAACAATTATTACTAAAACAGTGGATGTTAGGAAGAGTTAGAAGTTAACACTGCATAAAATCAAAGCCATAAGATTAAAAAGTAATCACAACAACTGTATTATTTATTTAAGACATTTATGTCTCACATTTCTTCCAAGAAACTCATAAGTAGCATATATTGTTCCCTAGCCCCTTTTATCCTTATAGCAACCCTGTGATGTAGGCTGACAGCTAATTACTGGCCTAATATCACATTGGCTATGTTTGTGCAACACTCTACTATGCAATACGATATAATAAGCATTAATAGAACACTCTATGGTGGCTATTAACAATATCAGCCTTGCATATAACTGTCAGGCTGTATCTCTTTTCATAGCCTTTTGGCTCCCATGTTTACAATCTCTCTCTCTCTCTCTCTCTCTCTCTCTCTGTGTGTGTGTGTGTGTGTGTGTGTGTGTAACATACCTAGGCTTGCCAGAACTGAATTCTCCAGGTTTGCCTGGCCACTCCCAGGTGGCAGGAGGAGAGCTTGTATATCCTGGTAGGTGAGAGCGCCTTACATTTTAATTATATTATTATTAAGAAGACTGTGCAAGCTTCAACCCGGCAAGAGCCTGCTGCAAATTATTGCACAGACCCTCAGAGGGGGGTTGCAGCGGTGTCTGCCTACAGAGGGATGTGGTCCTTGTGCTGAAATGATCCCCTAAAACCATTTAGTGGTGCACACCCCCCCATGGTATCTGTAGAGATGAAGGTTGGTCTATATTTTTTAATATTAAACAAGCACATGAATACAACCCTGCTGAGGTGCACGCACCATTGTGAAACCTCAGGAGATTATGGTGATGCAGCTCCAGGGTTGCCGTCAGTTGCAGACTACCTGTGACATCATAATTGTACATGGCAACTGAGTGGATATAAAGGTGGGCCTTTTTCTCTTCTCCAACAGAACATAGCAGAAACAGTTGTAAGATTCAGGGTTGCCCAGTCTTCTTCCACTTGGATAAGGTGAATTGGCAGGTGGATGGAGGCAATCATCTGGTTGTGGGATGCTGTGGAACAATAATAAGGCAAGTTCACTTGCTGAGCAGGATCACGTCTTGAAGGCATCTGATAATCCATGGTCATAAGCTGGTTGATGTCTAATGATGGACCTAGCAGATGTTAGTGGGTGGAAGCTGGTAAAGTCAGCATTCAAAAACAGGTACGTAGATGCCTCAAGGCTGAAGCAGGCTGATGTTTGTGAATGTCAGTTGGTTGGCATTTAGGTCTGGAAGCCAATCAACAAAAACGGGTGGATATTGAAGTTGGGGCATGATTGTGAATGGAGAACAAAAGATGAGCACTGGCCCCTGCACCATTAGGGAGGGGGGTACCATCACGGCCGCCACCGCCCCCGGACGTGCGCCGGGCACCCCCCCCCACAGTGCTGGGTGCCATGCCCCTGGGACGCACACCACACCCCCGGTGCCAGAGCCTGCAGCCACTGAAGGTGAGTGAAGGTGTCTGTTATTGTTATACATTTACAGTGGTACCTTGGGTTACAGACGCTTCAGGTTATAGACTGTTAAATGTTTGGAAAAAGTCAGAAGCCCAAGGCAGTATAAGTTCCTCAACTACGTTTATTCAACATTTGTCAGTGACAACAGCTTACTCATAGGAAAACAAGAACCGAACTGACTGGATAATACAATAATAATGAGCATGAACTGACAGTTGACAGTTGAAAGTGCATGCACTTGTCATTAGAACTTTCATCTACCAATGCTTATACGATTGGTTAGAATGCGCCTTGTAACATAAAAACATAGTCATCAAGGTGTGCTGGCCTTTTCTGCTCCCGCTGGGACCGTCGTGCTTCCTGTGCCCGAGTGGGTGATCCAGGAGGTTCCTCCGGTACCCGCGGTCTAAGTGCGTCGGCTCCGAAGGGGTCACTGCTGATGGAGCCAATGAGGATTCCAGCCTGAAGTCGCTCTGCTGGGGTAACTCAGTCACTGGCAACCTGTCTGGTTCCCACCCTGGCCTGGGCACAGAATCTCCCGAAGTACCCATTTCTCTGTCCTCTGGTTCCGCTTGAAGTTCTGTGTTCGGAGGTGCCCTGACTCTGATTTGGTCGAGGTGTCTCTTCCAAACCAATCCCCCCTCCAACCCTACCTCGTAGGAAACCGGACCTGTACAGCAGGGAATGATACCAGGGACCCAACCCTGTTCAGGCCTGTAGTTTCGGACATACACAGTGTCCCCCAGGGAGAACCCTCTTGGAGCCCCCCGCACCACAGTGGAATGGCCGTTGCTCAAGAGTGCAACAGGGTGCATATGATCAAGGAGGGTAGTGAGCCTCCTCCCCCTAAGCAACTCTGCAGGGCTCCGGCCGGTCACTGCACTTGGGGTGATGTGTTGGGCCAGTAAGAACTCCGCTAACCAGAGAGTCCAGTCTCCATGCACTATGCGCCTAAGCGCATCTTTGGTAGTACGGACCATGCATTCAGCTTGGCCGTTAGTGGCCGAGTGAAAAGGAGTAGAACGAATGTGGCGGATTCCATTCTTGGTTACAAATTCTTTGAATTCCACCGAAGTAAAAGCGGTCCCATTACCACTCACCAGTGTGTCTGGCTTGGCTGTGTGTCGCAAATAGCTTCCATAGCGTGTTTATAGTTGCTCTAGCAGACACGGTTGAGATCGGCACCACCTTGAGCCACTTGGACTGAGAGTCAACCACTATTAGGAAGTGTTGGCACTGAAAAGGCCCTGCGAAATCCACGTGCGCCCGGAACCATGGGGACTGTGTGGACTCCCAGGACTGTACTGGTGCCTTGGGTGGAACTGGCCAGGAGACATGGCAGGACTTGCAACGTTTCACCCAGCCCTCTATCTCCTCATCTATGCCTGGCCACCACACATAGCTATGGGCCAATGCCTTCAGCCCTTCTAAGACAGTGCTGTAGCAAGTATTGATAACCGGCCAGGAAAATGGATCAGCGCAATACTTGTGGCAAAAGCATCTGGGGTGTCTGGTGGTTGGGCGCAAAGAGTCCCAGGAGTGGCTTGTGGTCGGTAACAATAGTGAAAGGCTGACCATAAAGGAAGTCATGAAACTTTTTGACTCCCTTAACTATTGTTATTGTATTCCTTGTCGATCTGGGAGTAGTTGCGCTCCGCCGATGTCAAAGTTTAGGAGAAGTAAGCCACTGGGACTTCCCTCCCATCTGGAAGCTGGTGGCCCAGTACTGCACCTACTCCATAAGGGGAAGCGTCGCAAGCCAGCGCCACTGGGAGCATTTCATCAAAGTGTGCCAACACTGGGTTGGGCACAAGCAAGTCTTTGACCCCTCGGAACGCCTTGGCCAGTCGAGGGCCCCAGACCCACTGCACTTTTTTGTTCAGGAGCCTGTGCAAAGGCTCAGCTACGGCTACCTTGTGTGGCAGGAACATGTGGTAAAAAATAAGAAGTCCCAAGAAGGCTTGTAACTCTGCCTTGCTCTTTGGGTCTGGGGCGTCGCAAATGGTGCACACTTTGTCCTCTGCTGGATGGAGGCCGTCCGTGTCAACCCAGAACTCCAGGAAATCCACACTGCTCACTCCCAACAGGCACTTTTTCTGTTTTACCTCAACTCCTGCCGCCTGGAACCGTTGGAGCACTATCCGTAATCCGGCGGCAAATTCCTCTCTCAACTGTGTGGCTATCAGTACATCGTCGAAAAACGGCGTGATTCCGTGGATGCCTTTATGGAGACGGTCCATTAGGCTCTGAAATAACCCTGGGGCCATGCTAACTCCAAACTGTAGGTGTTTGACCCTGAAAGCACCCCCATGAGTCATGATTGTCTGGGCGTCTGTGGTGGCCTCGTCAACAGTTAGCTGCTGATAAGCTTGCGCTAAATCCAGCTTCCCAAAGATCTTTGCTCCAGCCAGGGTTGCTAACATGTGGCTCACCACCAGAACCGGGTACGTGTGGTCCTGTAAGACCCGGTTCAGGGTGCATTTGTAATTGCCACAGATATGGACTGAGCCGTCCGGCTTAACCAGTGTGATGATTGGAGTTTCCCAGGTTCCTGAAGCTACCAGCTCTAAGACCCCTTGGGAGACTAAGTGATCAGGCTCCTCATCAATCTTGGGTTTAAGCACAGACGGGACTCTACAGGCCTTGACCCGAATGGGTTGCACTGTGGGGTTGAACCATAGGGAAATCAGGGGTTCCGTCGAAGACTGATGGGAAACTCCTTGCAGATCGATTTGAAATCTGCCCCTGGGGAAATCTGATTAAGCCCTGAAATACCTAAGCCTAACGGTCCAAACCATTCTAGGCCTAGAAGGCTAGTGAGTGAGCCTTCAGTTACGATGAGGTTCAAATTCTTAGTGTACTTCTTAAATTGGACCTTGAAGGTCCAATTTCATCCCCTTTAGCTGGATTCTTTTTCTCTGGAAGTCCCGCAGCACTACGGGGGCCGGGCGGAGAGGAGGGTCACCCTTTAGGGCAAAGCTCTTTCAGAGCCTTAGCAGATATTATGGAGTAGGATGAGCCAGTATCCAACTCCATAGTACACCGGGTTCCCTCTATTTTGAGTTGTACCCTAAGCTTATTGGACCCTGGGGACGGAAATTGAAGTACCCTAGCTGGAGAGGTGGACTGTAACTCCTCCTCTAAGAAGGCCTTGTGGACACGTTGCTTGGGTCATGCTCCGGAGGTCTTGGAGTGGGCAGACTCGACCAATGTGCCCAGTCTTCCCACAGCAGTGACGTGGCATCCCGAAACCTGCATGTCCAACGCTCCTGGTTTTCTCCACATCTGGCGTGTGTCAGACACACAGTCAGGTGCATCAGATGATCGCTGGTTCAACAATGCTCTCGTAGCTTGGTAGCGGTGGTGTCGGTCGGATTGGTCCGAAGCTCAGTGGACATCCTCATTGTAGGAATCTGTGGAAGATGACCGGTCTCGCTGGATGCGGTGAGTTCTCTTTTCAGTACGTGGGCTCTTGGCAGGAAAGGGGGTGAGGGGGTTTTCAGAGTGTTCCCGCTGTTTCATTCTTGTGCTTTGGCATGGTTCCCGGAGAGAAAGCAAGTTGCAATGTGGTTCTGAGAAAGGCCTGAGAAGACAATAGGCTCTGTTCTCTACCTTGTTGCAATCTTTTTAGTTACAGCAAGCGGAATGTTTCTGATGCTTAGCTGCTGAGAAAATGATTTTGAAAAGCTTTGAGAAGCTTTGAGCCTGCTTGGGGGGGGGGGTGACTTCGGGCCTAGGTGAGGTCACCTGTCCTCACCTTCCTTCAAACGGACCTCCAGAACGAATTAAGTTCTTAACTCGAGGTACCACTGTATACCCTGCCGTTTTCACTGAAAGGACTCAAGGAAGCTTACAGACAAAAATGAGAACCACTGAAAACTCAGAAACAACCAACCATTAAAGACATTGATAGAATAACAAATGTATTCATATCTAAAAGGTAAAGGTGAAGGACCCATAGACGATTAAATCCAGTCGAATTTGACTATGGGGTATGGCACTCAGGCTGAGGGAGCTGGCGTTTGTCCACAGAAAGCTTTCCGGGTCATGTGGCCAGCATGACTAAACCACTTCTGGCGCAACGGGACACCGCGACGAGTGCCAGAGTGCACGGAAATGCCGTTTGCCTTCCCGCAGTGGTGGTATGTATTTATCTACTTGCACAGGTGTGCTTTCGAACTGCTAAGTTAGCATATAGTATACATATCTAAAATCTATTAAAAACATACAAATAATTACAATAAGAATAGCCACAGTACAAGATGTTCTTCATGGCTGTCAGCTGGTGTGTGCTTGTCGGTGTCAAGGGTACGTTTCGAATGTGATCAAAATGGGCTCCAGTGGAGGGAGCCATGAGTGCTAATAGGCACCTGG
The DNA here is from genome assembly GCF_964188315.1 of Podarcis muralis. NCBI lineage: Eukaryota > Metazoa > Chordata > Lepidosauria > Squamata > Lacertidae > Podarcis > Podarcis muralis. Next base: position 41,523,392 of record NC_135673.1, read on the forward strand.
TGTGAAGTGAGAGGAGCGCATAAGGAGCAAGAGCTGTGCTGCCTCTGCCGCCCACAGCAACTCCTGGATGGCCTTTTGTTTTTATCAACTGAGCTGGAGGAAGCAAGCGGAAAGATTGATCAGGGGAGACCAGAATGCTGAGAGACCATGGAAACTGAGGTCTGGACTGGAGGAGGTATTGATTATTTATTTTCATTTGGAGTGGAGTGGAGTGGGGATGAGGTGAATCATTTAAGGGAGAAAACAGGCGAGGTGTGGGCTGCCTCTGAGGCAGAAGAAAATAAAACTCTGGGTTGGGAAGTTCTGGCATAAGTTTTGGTGAGGAGGGTATAGTTAGTCAGGTAAATGCATAAGGCACTGACTGCCAATTGCATCATTAGCACCAGCTGTTCGCAAGCACCGTTCACGGCAAGCATAGGCTCTATAAGTGTCTCAGAAGGAATGATCCCCTCACTTCAGCTGGACCTGGGAACATCCATTTTTGCTATGGATCTTAATTTCCAGGCTGTGACATATCTGCTCATTTGTATTTGATTTTGTGTTTCTTATTGGAATGGCATGCTATCAGAGACTGTGATTAATACTTAGTATAATCATGCTTGATGGCATCACTGGGGCCTGACTCTAGGTCTCAGGTTTGGGCCATGAAATCTCAGGGTCTGGGATGCTCCTGACCTGGCAACCCAAAATGCACCCATCATCCCAATGTGAATGATATAATACGTTATGCATATACCGTAGTTCTGCCACAGCGAACCCATACCTTAGCACACTTACTAGTTAGAAAGGTTGTAGTCCTATGTCTTCTCAGAAATAAGTTGCATTTAATTCAGTGAGGCTTACTGTGTGGTAAGTGGGGTGAGGATTGCAACGCAAGACCCGTTACACTCAATGAGATTTCTCGGCAAAAATGCTTAGAATATGCAATGAATTCAGAAGTCACTGTGTTGAAGAGGGGTGACTCCCAAGTAAGTGTGTACAGGATTGCAGCCTAACAGTGGAAGCCCAATTGTACAGAATGTAACTTACTTCTGTGTGGATGGCATTACAATTCTCCTGCAAGTCTGTTAAGGTGCTCTTTTAGGCTTCAGTCCTAAACCACTTCCTCTGGAGTAAGCTCTCATTGAACTCAATGGGGTTTACTTCTGAATAAACATTTTTTAGGATTGCTTTTATTATTTGTACCCTGTGCATCTGGCTGGGTCTCCCCAGCCACTCTGGGTGGGTTCCAACAAAGATTAAAAATACATTAAAATGTCACACATTAAAAACTTCCCTGAACAGGGCTGCCTTTAGATGTCTTCTAAATGTCAGGTAGCTGTTTATCTCTTTGACATCTGATGGAAGGGCGTTCCACAGGGCGGACACCACTAAATAATTGTATGCATGTGTTTTAATGGAGTAATTAATGTATAGGTAAGTATATTAGAGGAAGTAAGGAAAATGTTAGGCAGAGAACGAGAGAGGGTGGGTTTGGAATGTTGTGAATGGTGCTTGGATTGGAGTTTAAAAAGCAAGTCTGACTACTGATGGCAATACAGTGGAGGCTCAGTTTAGCTGAGTTTGGAGTCATTTGAGCTGGAGTTGAGTTTGGGAGTGGGTGGTTGATAGCATGAGAGTTGGTGGTGGATGGGGAGCAAAATTCTTTTATCTAAAATAGGGTTAGTAGTGTATTAGCCATTTTGTATAAACAACAAGGTACCGTATTTTTCGCTCTATAAGACGCACCAGACCACAAGACGCACCTAGTTTTTGGAAGAGGAAAACAAGGAAAAAAATATTCTGAATCTCAGAAGCCAGAACAGCAAGAGGGATCGCTGCGCAGTGAAAGTAGCAATCCCTCTGGCTGTTCTGGCTTCTAGGATAGCTGCGCAGCCTGCATTCGCTCCATAAGACGCGCACACATTTCCCCTTACTTTTTAGGAGGGAAAAAGTGAGTCTTATAGAGCAAAAAATACGGTAATAAGATAAACTGAAAACATATGCTTTACATCAGTGTTTCCCAAAGTGGGCCATACCATCCCCGGGGGCGCTGGAACGATTCAGGGGGGCGGTAGTATCCTCAGGTGCAATCAGGAGGCGTTGAATAAAAATAAGGGGGCTATGGAAGCATAAAGAAAGGAGAGAAGAGAAATTAGAAAAACATGTTTCATCTGTTGTGTAATGACACTTACTGCCAGGTCGGGCATCTGTTGTGGAATGATGACAACACCTCTCATGGAACTAGCGGTCATGCTGGCGTGTGTGTTTCCCAGCCTAGGGTGAATTCTTTTTGCCTTCATTCAAGCTCGGGAATTGGATTGCAGCTTGCCTGCCTATTTGGCCCCTGGGTGGTGGGCTGCGGTGCCAGCCCTGCCCCTGGAGCAGATAAGACTGAACCAGCAGACTTCACTCCTGTCCACCCCATGAATTTTTCTATCTTCAGGGTGTCTTATTTACAACAACATCTTTCTTTGCTATGTGTAGGACATAGGTAGAAATATAGTTACCTAAAGGAAGTGCAAATTTGTTGCCGCATCTTTTTATTTTTTTGCTTAAAGAAGGTAAATTTCCAAGAGGGTGCTGAAGTTTGTTTTCTAAAAAGGGGGCGGTAGGCCAAATAAGTTTGGGAACCTCTGCTTTACACCAAGTAATTATAAAACCCTTTTAATTATTGATGTTTAACAAATGATTGCGTTATACCACATGTCTCATATTTGGCTATGCTGTGAGTGGAATATTAAGATAAATAGAATCTGTGGTGGCAGCAGGAATAAAGGGAGGGTATAGAAATATCTGTTGAAACCCAGATCTGAACTGTACATTTTGTTAAGAGTGGGAGGACTATACAGGGGAGCTTGGTGCAGTCCCAGAGCACCACATACGCTGGCAGAGGCTTCCATATACCCTAGCAGTTTTTACATATATATGTGGGGGGGGGGTGTTAACAGTGAGGCCAAAAGGTCATGAGATGCAAGAGGTACAGACTGTGACATTTCTCTGCAAATGTTTGTGACATTTTAACAGGCATGCCTGCCAGCAGGGATTGTCTTCTATTTTGGTTTTGTGCTGCGTGCCAAGTGCCTTTAGAAATAATAATTCATTTGTAATTAGGATTAGAGTGCAATATTATACAGTAATTATATTTCATAAGAATGTGACCTTTTTGCAAAGCCCCTTGCCAGAAGACAGCAAGTAAGTGGCATAGATAAGTGTATGTGTCAAGTGGGTTGCTTTGTTCCTGAAAGAATTGCAACCAGTCCACATGTTGTTCAAGTAGCATTTCATTCAACAGGGAATGCTTGGTCTAGATGCATAGCAGAATACACACACCCATGAAGAGGCTCTTCAGGCAAAATGGCTCTAGCCCAGGTCCCATCTGCATTATGCATTTAAAGTAGAGTTAGCAGCCAAGACTCCCCCTACCCCAGGAGTTTAAGGGTATTGAGAGGAGTTAGGAGACTAGATAGACCAATGATCTGACTCAGTATAAAGCAGCAAGTGAAGCATTTCCTGGCATGGAGCTCAAGCATGCCCTCCAACATTTGGGGAAGTGCCTTAGCTCAGTGATAGAGCATCTGGTTTGCAGGTGTAAGGTCCCATCATCTCCAGACAATGCTAGGATGGACAGTTCAGAAATCCCAGAGAGCTGCTGTCAGTCTGTGTGGACAGGACTGAGCTAGATGGGCCAGTGGTCTAATTCAGTAGTGTTATAGATTTGGGAGGGGGATCCCCCCCAAAGCAACCCAAGAAATTAATCAGTGGTGGATTTTTGATGATTTGTAACGTGAAGGGAGAAATACAAACTTCAGAGGAATTCTTGGGCTAGTCTATGCAAAACGACCTGGCCAGGCTGGGGCCATTAAGAAACAAAGAGGGCCATTGGCAATGCAAGAGCACTGTCCTTCCCCTCCTGCCCTGAGGTGCGAACAGATACAGGGGTTTGGAAGGTTGCCCCGGTAACACTGTGTTTGAGATGACAAGAAAAGGGAGAGTGGTAGCAAGGGGTTATGAGAAAGAAGAAGAGACTGGGATCCATTTTGGTGCAGGCTGGCTGAAGGCGGGGTGCACTGCTACAGGGACAAGTCCCTCTTGAAATGACCATGCTGTAAGATCTGGACTCCCTCCATGCAGACTGCAGGTGTAAATAGGTGAACAAGCCATGTTTCTTAAAGCTACTACAGTCTCCTCTATATCTTAATTCTCCAAACGACCACAGACCCTGGGGGAGTTCTTAGAGCACCATAGGCTCTTGCCACCACTCAGCAGAGAGAGCGGGAGGGACCCAACTTTTGTAACAGTATATGTAGCTTCCTATATTCACATACATTGGTACCTCGCAAGACGAATGCCTCGCAAGACGAAAAACTCGCAAAACGAAAGGGTTTTTGGTTTTTTGAGTTGCTTCGCAAGACAATTTTCCCTATGGGCTTGCTTTGCAAGACGAAAACGTCTTGTAAGTTTGTTTCCTTTTTCTTAAAACCGTTAATACAGTTGCGACTTGACTTCGAGGAGCAACTCATAGCATGCGGTGTGGTACCTTTTTTGAGGTTTTTGAAGACTTTGGTGATTTTTGAAGCTTTTCCAAAACTTTTCCGGAACCGTGCTTCGCAAGACGAAAAAATCGCAAGACGAAAAAACTCGCGGAATGAATTAATTTCGTCTTGCGAGGCATCACTGTATAAGCTTCTAACATGAGTTTGACGCAACTGCAGGAGGCAGTGGAAGACAGGAGTGCCTGGCATGCTCTGATCCATGGAGTCACGAAGAGTCGGACATGACTAAACAACAAATATTCACATACTCCTGATCTTTACAAAAGAGGATTTTAGCTTTTGGTCGTAATGTAGAAATGCACAGGCAACTCGTCTTAAGACTCTGCTAGTAACTTGCTTGTGAATGTTATTTACAAAGCTGGTGATGAGCAACCACTTTTCCGAGTTGCTAAGAAGCACTCTTCTTTAGTAAAAATTGAGAGGAGGAAGTTACTTAACATCCTTTAAAAGCAGTTCCATCAGGGCTGAGATTCTTCAGCCTCTTCTCTGCTTGTCTTTAGGCATAACAAAATGTTCTGTTGCCAAATAAAAGAGCCATCAGTACATGAAATGCTAAGACAACAATCAATAGTGTTCTTATTAATCATACAAGTGGATGCAGTTCAAGTTGTGGAAGTAATCTGCATTACCCTCTTCATTGTGAATGAGCCTGCTTTGATGGAAAGCTTTTAGGTTCCCAGTCATTTTAGAACTCTCTTAATTCCTTTATGGATCCCGGCCCATAAACGTCTCTCGAGCTGTTGCTCTTGGCATGTTTTTCCCCCCAAAAAATTAATGTAGTGATACCCATTACTGTGCAGGTGAAATTATAACAGTTACTCTTTCAAAGCCCAGAAGCTGGAATGCAGATTCTACTCACTGAACATTGTCTGATAATGTACTAAATAAAACAATTGCTTAAATGGCCCTGCTTCTGAGTGGGGTGGAGGGTGGAAACACACCAATGCAATTGACAGCATGGCTCTTTCGAACCTTGGAGGCACATTTGGAAACCTAAGAAACTGTAGTAAATACATATTTCACAGAATAAAACCTAAGAATCCTCAACATCCCCCCCCCAAAAAAACCCCCAGGCAAAACACCTACACCCCCACAAAGACAAAAACACTGAAAGAGAAACTGGCAATATCTTCCCCAAAACAGGCAACTTCCCAAGCAAGCAAAGGCAGTGTACTCATTTAAAGGTAATTGGGAGCATGGCCTTGGAGGTGTGCCTAGGTCCTAGGAGGATGCCCGAGGGTGCTCCATTAAGCACCCTAGCTTTAGAGGAAAGGTTAAGCAGCTAGGTGGTTGGATGCAAAAGAGGGCAGGGCTTCGACACCTTGAATAGTTATGCAAAAGAGGGAGTTTTGGCAACACTTACTGAAATTGCATCTTCTACCATGACAAGATAACAGTTATTGACCATAAAATCACAATATTAACAACACAACCCAATTTAAGCTCACAGAATTATAACTATGTGATGTTTTGAAACAAATATTTATTGGGTTTTTAAAAAATAATAATACAAGAACCATTAAACACTTATCCAGCAGTACATCTTATGGTGTTTGTTCTATCCATTGACTTTAGACACAAGCTCAGTGTTCAAATCTATTAGTTAACGTAACCTCTCCACTGAGAAGACTGAGTGGTTTGTATAACAAGATCTTGGTTTTGGTCATTAACATAGTTAAAGAAAGGGGTCCACATTTCTTGGAAGGTGAAATATACTTGGAGTTGAGTGTGACTTTAATGCTCTTTATTCTGCTCATAGTAGCAATGAGTGAATCTTTCCCCAAAACGTCTAGCTATACAGTATATACATTATATACAGTATATACATTTACACAATGGGCCCTGTGTGATTGGCTAATTCCAGGCTGCTCCTTTAGGCCAATCAAGTTGCAGATTCACCTCCTCCAGAAGTCTGATTGGCTGCTCCTGTAGGCCAGTCAGGTTGCTGATTCACTTCATCCAGGAGCCTGATTGGCTGCTCCTGCAGGCCAATCAGGTCACTGATTCACTTGGTTGATTCACTTGATCCACCTGGAGCTGGATTGGGTGGCTCCTGCGGACTAATCAGACTGCTGCATTCTGGATTCTATTCTAGGATTCAGCTCAGTACATAACAGAAGGTGTTTCTCTTCATTATCCCTTCAGTTGCCTTCCTGTGTCTGGTGAGATGTTCGGACACTGCTGTATCCCAGATATTATTTTCCCATATCTTCAGGGGTATCAAAAAGAAGCAGCAGTGCAAAAGGCACTGAGGGCTGGTGTGGTCTAGTATTTAGAGGGTCAGACTCAGTCCTGGGACACCAGAGTTCCAATTCCCATTCAGCCATGGAATTCACTGGGTGGAGATGGGCCAGTCACAGTCTCTCACCTTAACCTCATTGTTGTGAGGAGAAAATGCAGGGAGGGATGAACTCTGTCATCTTAAGCTCCTTGGACAAAAGGTGGGATATAAATGCCATATGAAATGAAATCAAAACACAGCTTAAGCCAAAGCCAATAAACCAGCGACATAATCAGTCAAATTATCCCCGTTTAAAAGCCATTATGTTTATTTATTGTGGCACAGTGTATAGAAATTACTGCGTTATCAGGGTGATTCTTTTACTTAGCTGAAATACATGGCACACATGTAGTAACAACCTGATCCATGTCCCCTCCTCTGCTCTAAAGCTATTAATCATTGTGGCGACAGGTCAGTTATTTACACTTGCCAATTTTTATTTTTATTTTTTTTAAAAAATAATATCTTCAGAGCGATCTGGAATTACAAGGAATTAAATGTATGCAAGCTAGATTAGCAGTGTACATTTAGTTTGCTAATTGGGCCTGGGTTTTAATTGCACTCTTCATAATGATTTGAAGACTCCATCTGAAATAATTTACTTTAGCAGCAAGTGTTTTACTGCCAACAGAGTAAATAATATACTGAAAATAAGGGTTGCATGCTTTTCAAAGATCAATTCTGACCAGCAAGAAAAGCATTGGGATGAGAGATTTCTTGTACATCAGTCTTAACAGAAACAACCTAACTGGAAATAGGAAAATAATTACGGTAGCAATTATTTTCATATTTTAGTAAGATTGCTTCTCCATACAGACGGTTGTGTATGCGATGGTTATCCAAATAGCATATTGTATATCAGAACTGAAAACAGAAGCCTGTGAGCCGTTTTCTGAAGCTGTCATCTTCTGTAATGGCAGTAGAAAAAAAATAAAAATGCTAAGAATTGTTTCCCTTTTCATAAAATTTCCTTGATATTACTACTGTAATAACCCTGCCTAGAAAGTGCTTTTTCATCAGAGACAACACAGGAAAAAAGGCAGAGAGGTATGTTCTTTCACTTCCACACTGCCCTGCATTTAGGGAGAACAAATCAAAGGCATATGTATAGGATGGGAGAGAGATGCTTTTCGCAGTGGTATGATTACCTTGAATATAACCCAGCAGTGTTATGCAGCTGCAAATAAAGCTAATGCAATCTCAGGTGCCCTCCAGATGTCCTTGTTATCCATGCATTCATGATTATTTGTGCTCATGATGGTATTGGGACAGTTACCTGCCATCACACTTTCAATACTGTTTGGACGTGCAAAGGTTTTGGGATGGACACACTACTTTCTTTCCAATTAGCGTAACTTGTTTCAGTCCTGTAACTTCCAGTAAAAAAAGTCCAGTTTTTATACCACAGAAGATCTATCTATCTGTCTGTCTATCTATTTACAGTGGACCCTCTGGATACGAATTTAATTTGTTCTGGGAGTCCGTGTGCACCCCATAAAATCCGTATCCAGAGGCGCCGCTTCTGTGCATGAGCGAGTGGTGAAACCCGGAAAAATACTTCCGGGTTTGCCACTTTCGCAACCCGAAGTTTACGTTACTCGAGAGTAACATAACCCAAGGGTCTTCTGTATTTATTTTGTCCTGCTTCTGCTGTGCCGTAGTGCAAAAATAACCCTCCCAGTGGCAATAATACAATAACAATGGGGAAGTATCACAGACCAACTTATAAAGAGGAATGATGTGTGGATGTCCCAGTATAAACCCACCACTAAAGTACTATTACTGCATCAATGACATGTAGCAGAATATACCAGCCAAAAAACTTCCACCAGACTGCATTAACAGAAGCATAATGACCACATCATGAGATGTAATAAGCCCTTTTGAGGCATTCCCCTGCATGTGATTACAGTGGCGCGAAGAGGACACTTACCCTGTACCTCTCTTGCATCTGTTGGTTTATGGTAAAAGGAAAAGAATAAATATGGTAAAATAAAACAAGAATTCTCTGGTTTACCTAGATCCAGGTTTGGAGCAAGCACTATTTGGTTAGAAAGCCCCAGCAGAGATTTAAAATCACAAAACGTAGCAAAGTAAAGTGTGGAAATGTAGGCTGTTAGACCTTTAAAATATGCCCTTCTGAGTTACTTCCAAAGTTTCCCACTTCCCTAGTACAGAAAAAGACCACACGCTTGGTGAGTTAAAAATGGTTTACTTAGAAACTCTCCAAAGGTCAGATTTATGTGTATTTCCATATATCAGTCGGAAAACAAAGGCAGTAAAACTTATAACGGTTGAGTAGAGCCTTCTCTCTCTCTCTCTCTCTCTCTCTCTCTCTCTCTCTGTGTGTGTGTGTGTGTATGTGTGTGTTTGTGTGTGCATGAGCATAGCCAGTATTTCTGTTGGGGGGGGGCAGAACCAGCGTGATTGGTCAGCTAAGTATTTCTATTGTTTTACTCCCTCCCCGGCTACACCCATCTGTCTGTGTGCTTGTACATACGTGTGTATGTGGGGCTTGGGCATGAATCCTTGGAATATGATTGGGTGCAATTCTCTACTCACCTGGGAAGTGGAATTCATTGGGGCATATTTCTGGATAAACATGGATTGTGCTGCTTGGGTGTTGCAAGCATTTTCCTGTTTTCATATATCTGTATTTCCCCTTAATAGGGAAAAACACCCTAATTTTCATATATTGTACTATTGCCCAAACTAGTCCTAGTCAAGGTGTTCCAAGACTGTGGTAAATGGACCACCAGTAGTCCATGAGCTTTGTTCATGCAGTCCACAGCATGTCAACCTTAAATATCAATATCAATTTTTAATTGTACTTGTATTGCTTCTTTTAATCCATCCTATTTTATTGTACAGTTGTACCTTGGTTCTCAAACGGAATCAGTTCGAAAACCAAGGCACAGCTTCCGATTGACTGCAGGGGCTTTTTGCACTCAAGCGGAAGCCGCGTCGGGCATTCGGCTTCCAACAAATGTTTGCAAACCGGAACACTCACTTCCGGGTTTGTGGCGTTTGGGAGCCAAAACATTCGAGTCGCAAGGCATTCGACAACCAAGGTCCGACTGTATTACGGTTTGAATTCTGTTGAATGTAAATTGTAGTACAATGAACAAAGGAAGCAATTTAAATACATTTTAAACCATACAGAATATAGCACAAGACACTGCAATTGCTGCAACAGGTATTTTGTGCTCTGAGAAGGCCATGAGTAGTTTTCAAGTGCCGTGGGGTGGGGTGTTTGGCAACTGCTTGTCTTATCCTGGTTGTAGTCTTGCCTCTAAGGTCCTCTAGATGGAGCTGCTAAGAAGGAAATGAAGGCCAGCTTGTTTGAAATGGCAGGAATCTCCATTGCTCCCTCAGTATCTCAAGAGAGGTAGCAAGCCATGTGTTGATGTTTGCAAAGAGTTTTTAAAAGGAGTGAAAATTAGAAAATTCTAACGAAGCCACAGACTTTCTTCCTCCTCTTGCAATGTATTTTGCAGGCTGCCCAAATCAGGTTTGTTTGTTTTGCAAGAAGGTTGCTCCAATAAATGTCAATCATCCCACCTGGCAATTCATCCCAGTTCCTAAGAAGACATAGTTGGAGTCAAGCAGCAGTTTCCAAAACCCTAGGGAGAAGGTGGATCATGACCTTATAGAGGAATGGGCTGCACAAGCCAGTGTATTATAAACACCAACCATTGGTGTCAAGTCTTGATGTGTTTATTGGTTTCTAAAAGGGCAAATATGGCAGGAGACTTTTCACACAGCCACTGGGAGCATCGGAGCTGCAATGCAAGGGGTGCATTTGGCAGCTTTATTTGGAGAAATAGCAGGTCTTAAAATTAATAAAGATAAAACCAAACTCCTGGTAAAAAATATGAAGGTTGAGAGTAAAAATAAATTACAAAGTTTATCATGCTTAAAGATCGAAAACAATATTAAATATTTGCGTATGTGGTTAACAGCAAAGAATATAAATTTGTATAAAGATAATTACAGTGGTACCTCTGGTTGCGGATGGGATCTGTTCCGGAGCTCCGGTCAGATCCCAAGGTTTCTGCAACTAGAAGTGCCTGTTCTGAGCATATGTGTAGCGCGATAGACAGTGGCTGCGCATGCACACGATGCATAGAACACTTTTGTGCTGCGTGTAGAGCACCTCTGTGCATATGCGAGCTGTGAAACCTGGAAAAATACTTCTGGGTTTGCCACTTTGCAACCCGAAGTTTATGTTACCCAAGGGTAACATAAGCTGAGGTTCTACTGTACTTGAAAACTTGGGAGGATATTAAAAGGAATTTGCAAATAGGGAGTAGAATGAAACTTTCATTATTGGGTAGAGTGTTGACCATTAAAATGAATGTACAGTGGTACCTTTGGTTACATACGCTTCAGGTTACAGACTCCGCTAACCCAGAAATATTACCTCGGGTTAAGAACTTTGCTTCAGGACGAGAACAGAAATCGTGCAGCGGTGGTGCAGCGGCAGCAGGCAGCCCCATTAACTAAAGTGGTGTTTCAGGTTAAGAACAGTTTCAGGTTAAGAACAGACCTCCAGAACGAATTAAATTCTCAACCCGAGGTACCACTGTATTGCCACGGATGTTATTTTTGTTTCAGTCAATACCAGAGATATTAGCAACATGGTTACAATATCATCATCTGAATAAAGTATTTAAAAAGGATATAAAGCAGGGGTTTGGGGAACAAACATCACAACTAGAGACCTGTCAAACTGAAATGTTAAAGGTCTGTCTAAACTGTATAAGAAGTTATTGGAATGAGAGACAAAGGATGAACAAGTGAAATCTTCAGTGATACCCTGGGCAATAGATATTGGTTATAATATAGAAATGGATGCATGGGAACATTTATTGAACATGGATTTAAAATTTACAGCATGTTATAGTTTAAGAGAAAATTATATGAAAATGTTATATAGATGATACCTAACACCTAGTAGATTGGCAAAAATGTATAAATCCAAATTTAATATGTGCTGGGAAAGACGGTACCTTTTTTCATGTGTGGTGGTCTTGTAGTAAGGTTAAATCTTACTGAGAAATTATATATAATGAACTTTAAAAGATGTTTGAAATAATATTTATTTAAAAAACAGAAGCTTTTCTTTTGGGAATTATGGGTTCAAAACCACCGAAACAGTATAGAAATTTATTTATGTATGCAGCCACAGCTGCAAGAAAGTTATTTGCCAAAAAAAGGAAGGAAGAAGAGGTATCAACAAGAGAAGAATGGATACAGAAGTTAATGGTCTACGCAGAAATAGTGAAACTTACCAGGAGAATAAGAAATTGAGATAACAATTTTTTGTAGAAAGGAATGGAAATGGTTTATTGAGTATTTACAAACAAACTGTAAACAGATCAAGAAATTGGCAGGATTAATGTAAAAACCTGCAGTTTCAAAATATATAAAAGAATATGTTAATATAATTTGAGTATGCAGGAAGATGAAAAGAAATGTAAAGAAACACAGAAAGAGGGGTAAGGGAGTCGGAGTGTGAAATGTTAAAATTATGATTGAATAATTGTTGTCATATATATATGATTGAATAATTGTTGTAATGTATATATAAATGTTGTTGTTGTTGTTGTTGTTGAGTACTTTTCTGTTGCATGCTAAATCTGTCTCTCTTTACCCCAGCCCTCTTTACCGGAACACCTGGGAGATGTTTTAGTACCCACCCTATTCTTGTTTGTTTTACATCTTTATCATCATTACTTTACTGTATATATACTGATTAATTGCAATTGTCTCTAAGTGGTGTACAATTAGTTAAAAAATGAGGGGTACAGTTAAAACTTATAAAATCAGAATTCAGTTAAGATGCCTACTGGAATAGAAAAAGTCTTCATTAACATCACATTTTTAAATTACTGTAATTTGCTCTGGAGCCTTATGGAGAAGGGGAGGTAAAAATCACTGTTGTCATCATCATCTGCTGGAGAACTATCCATTTTTCAAAGCATTATTATGCCACTTTGACTGTCTTGGCTGTCCCCTCTACAATATATATATAAAAAAATCCTGGGATGTGTATGTTGTTAAGGACTCAGAGTTATTAGGAGATTCAATTTCTCTTTCCAGAATTTCAATTTTCAGAGCAATTTAACAACCGGTCCCTCTTCCAGGATTCTTTGGCAGAAGCCATGACTATTAAAGTGGCAGAATCATGCTTTAAACGTGTGGTGCAGATGTTGAAAAATTGGTTCTAGAACCTGTAGAGCAATCCTAACCATGCCTACTCAGACGTAAATCACATTGAATTCAGGTAAGAGCAGGAGGGAAATTCAGTTCAGTTCAGTTTGCATTTAAAGGCAGACTTGCCTAACTCACACTTTATGAAAATTAAAATAAATACACAAACTGAAACAGCGCTCCATTGATACTTACACTTCTATGAATTTTGCAGTGCAGTTCTCCAGCCATGAAATGTGTTCAAAATGTGCACACATTCATGAAACAAACATACAAAATGCATTATATTTGGATAAATGGCACTGTGAAAATGGGCACACGAGGCAAAATTGCACACAAATGTGCATACAGTCATACCTCGGGTTGAGCTTCAGGATAAGTATTTTCTGGTTGCGCGCCGCAGCAACCAGGAGCGCGTTACTTCCGGGTTTTGCCACTTGCACATGCGCAGACGGTCAAAATGACGTCATGCACAGAAGCAGCGAATTGCGGCACACGCAGGCGCGGGTTGTGTTCGCTTCTGGATGCGACCAGGGCTCTGGAATGGATCCCTTTCACATCCAGAGATACCAGTGTATTAGGAGAACTTCACACTAATGTGAATTTAACATACAGTATATAAAATGGAAAACTGGCATAAACTGAAATTGGCAGATTCTCCCTTCCCTGCTTCCAGGTAAATGAGGTTAGGATCACCCAAATCAGCCTAAGTCCCACCTTGAAAGGCCACTGAATTTTGCCTCTCTATTTTCTCTCTATTATCTCCAGCTTTACTTTCCCCATTCTATTCACTATTCTTTAACTTTGCATCAAGCCTGGCACGCGCAGGAAAGTTTATTACGCCCCATCTGCACCAGTCTAGTTACATGCCCAGTGAATTATTTCTGGAAAGAATCAGTCCAGCACAAGTAATTTCAATAAAACAACCTTTATACTTTAGGAAATATAGATGTAATATTGCTGCAGTTTAATAACAAAGACTAGGGCCTCTGTGATAATATATTTAAAGTGTGATTTTTATGACAGGCCTTTTCATTGCAAATGGGAAATACATTGTTGCATGCTGCCCCAGTCTCTGAGTGGTGCGAAATTCCAGAGGTTCCAGGTGCTTACCCAGGGTTCGGTTTCTTTGGAATAAGAGACAACAGAGGTGTCTTTAGGATATATAGTTTGTTTATGCATAGATACAACCTGAGCCTAGGATGGAAGGGCTCACAGCATTAACACCGCAAGAGGGTCTTGCTTCTCCCATGGCCTGTTTCAGAATACCTGGGGGAACAAACCCACCAGTCTGGATACATTATGTTTCTAAATGGCAGCTTCTGAAAATCACAGAAAGGGAGGTCAGGAATGCCTTCAGGTCCTGCCTGTGGGCATCTGGCTGGCCACTGTGAGAACAGGACATTGAAATAGATAAACCACTAGCTTGATCTAGCAGGGCTTAATCTGAGCATGATCCACTCTGCCGCTTGAATGCTTACAGCACAAAGCAGATATTGAGAATTGTGTGGGAAGGAGCCACTCTAAATTTGCCCTAGTTTTGGCTGTGGCTGGAGTTAAGTGGTTGTCTGTTCATTTCTCAGAAACTAGCCGAGCAACCAAGCGTTCAAAAGCTCAGACAAGATATAGTTTTAATATGTTTTCTCTTTTTAAAATTATAGCTAAGTAACACGCTGAAGCAACCTGGTGGATTAAATTGTAATTCTGAGAAAGAAAGAGAAACCAGCATCTATCCCATTTACATTCATTCTAATGCCAGCTCATAAATTACTCCCCTTTCAGGTAGGGAACATTCAGCCACATCCGTAAATTAAACGAAATGTGGAATTGAATGTTCTTTGGAGATGCATTTAGTTCTCTATAAAGTCCAGTTTACATTTACTTGATGTAACAGGTTGAGTGCAATGGTTTTGTGGGGTAATAAAAATGAAGTGATTCATAGTATTTGCTAGTAGGGGTGTCAAAACAAAAATAACAGCCCCAGACTGAAAGACAGAAATTATGTTGATTGGCTTTTTCTGGTATGGTGGGTATTAATGGCACTGGAACAGGGTCAGGGGAAATAAGATGGTATCGCAAGGGACAGCACAAGTAGGGGGTCAAGTGAGCATTAAATGTCTCTGTTAGGATATCCATATGTCTTACTTTCCAGAAGAAGTTACAGATAGGTAGCCGTGTTGGTCTGCCATAGTCAAAACAAAAAAAATTCCTTCCAGTAGCACCTTAAAGACCAACTAAGTTAGTTCTTGGTATGAGCTTTCGTATGCATGCACACTTCTTCAGATACACAGCTCATACCAAGAACTAACTTAGTTGGTCTTTAAGGTGCTACTGGAAGGAATTTTTTTTGTTTTGACTATGGCAGACCAACACGGCTACCTATCTGTAACTCAGTGTATCTGAAGAAGTGTGCATGCACACGAAAGCTCATACCAAGAACTAACTTAGTTGGTCTTTAAGGTGCTACTGGAAGGAATTTTTTTTGTTTTCCAGAAGAAAGTATTGTTGTATGCATCCAAATCTCCAAGCAGTGAGATACTCCATGTTTTCCACAGCTTATCCAGTGTTTGGTTTCATTTGAATGGAGGTCTGTGGAGACTGTGATGTCTTTAGAATATACCGTATTTTACCGTGTACAAGACAATATTTTATCCTTAGAGATAATAGTCAGAAATTGTGTTTTGTCTTATACACAGATAGCAGAGGGAGGATGAGCAATTGGTGGCAGCAGTCAGCAGGAGATTTTCAGCGCTGATTGGGGGTGTGATTGGTTGCTGTGGCAAGGCCTGCTGACAATTGGGTGTGGCTGCATCAATTGGGCGGGCTATTTACGGCATCGGCGAGGCATGCGTGCAATCGGCTGTTGTTGCATTGAGTGTGCAGGTTGGCTTTGGGTGGCAAGAATTCATACGATTGGCAGCTGCGGTGATGCATGCGATTTGCATTGGTGGGCAGGTTGTAGAGTGACTGGCTCAACAACTTTGGGCAATTTCCTCCCCAATTTTTTTTGTTGCGGTCCAAAAAAATAGGGGTCGTCTTATACATGGGGGTGTATAATATACACGGAAAAATATGGTACTGTTTTATTTACACACATATATAACCTGAGCATATAACGGAAGGAAGTGCCCACAGCATTAACACTCCAATAGATCTTGATTTCCCATTAGGTTCCCACAGAGTTCCCCAGATCATTGCTTTGGGTCAAGCACAGAGCAGAAGAATCCTCCTTTTCCTTTCCACTCCCAAGCTTCAGTCAAACTCACCACCACACAAACTGTGGCTATTATTCTTCTACCTTACAAGGTGATGCCACTTCCAACTTCCATTTGTCTCTATGGCAACAGGGCAGACTCTTTGGACACGTAAATGGTGGTTCTTCACTGGCCAGCTAAAAGAATTATTTTTACAAAGAAACTGGTCTGACTGGTTTAGTATGTTTCCTCTTATAGATTCTAACCCCGCAGATACAAGAACATAGATCTGGAAGGGACCCTTAGAAATCATCCAGTCTGATCCACCAATCCTATAACTGTGGGAATTAGACTCTAGTTCCCATTTGCAAAGTATGCGGAAAATAGCCCTGGTTCATTTCACCCTTTAATTAGTTCTCTTTCCCCCTCCTTAAAAAACTACACAAGACACTCTCTTTTAAAGTTTAAAAGAACATGCAACTTTTACTTTCTGTACCGTATGGACAGGGGTACCTTTACCTTTACTTTTACCTTTACTTGCAGTTGCAGATTAATTATACTGTGCAGGTGGATGTTTCTTAAAATGCTAATACGTCTTTCGTAGATTAAACTGTTGCAGACTAACTAACTGAGGCAGACAGCAGCACATCAGAACATACCTGCTGCTCTAACTGCTAAGACTGTTTATACCAACTGGCATAACTGCCTCAGGTGAATGACAGCACAGAATTCTACAGCTCTTGCGATTAACCCTTTACATATGCATTTTGGATGCTAACATCCCACATCCTATAATAGTATGTTTCTGGGGTATGCAGAAGGTAGATCTTTTGATTCTGCACAAATAACACCACAACATTCATTAAACTCTCCCCTGAGCATGCATAGTGGCTATCTCAAGTGTACGTACCATTCTTAGGGTGAGCGCTGCTTTAAAAGCTAGCAATGGGAATGTGCATTCTAAGCTTTTGGTTGCTGTTGTTGCTAAATTAAGCTGCTGAGATGAAGAAAGTTTTGTGTGATGGGTCTGAACTCGGTTTTGGTACTGAAAACAAAATCGTCGGCTGAGCATTTGCTCAGAGGCACCCTGTACTTTAATAATTTGCCCACATCTGCTCTCCTGCACCTATTTTTTTTTATTATTTTTTTGCACCTGGCTCCAGTTGCGGTTTTCCAGTTAAAAAACCCCAGGTTGATTCAACAACCTTGCTGTCTGCCCGCTCCTGCTCCTCTCTCTGAAGGGCTGTCTAGTCAAGATAAAGAGTAATCTGAGGCACTGAGTTCCACACAACATTGGGGAATAACACTGGCTGCTTGTTTGTGTGTATGATGTCACACGTGACACCATGCATGTCGGGAGGAGGCCACGAGGCCCGGGGCAGACCTCTGCTGCTGTGGGAAGGCACGACAGGGCTCTCCACCACCACCATGGACAGGGCCTGGCCACTCAAGATTGGGGAGGCTCAGTTCTATCTCCACATACTTTGGGGGGGGGGGGGTGAGCTGTCCTCAACCCCCATAGAGTTGGTACCTATGGTAGGGAGAGCAGCAGCAGTTGTCCATCAACTGTTACTCTCAGGACAGAGGACTGAGAGTTGTATCCTGTAGCGCTAAGTTAAAGTCGCTCAGCAGTATGCTTGTTACAGTGGTGAAATGTATTGTACCAGCTGCACAAGAGAATGCATAAGCAGATTGCAATCTCTGCGCAGTTTATTGGGCAATGAGCTTCCATGGGCACAACTCTTGCATTGGATTCCTGTGTTGTGCAATGTTCTAATTCCCCTAGTGGACAGAGAAAGCTGAATACAGCTCTCAGCAGGCAGACAGGTAATCTGACCACAGTCCCTTTTTTGCTATGGTGAGATGTAATCTGTTTCTTGTTAAATTTCAGCCATTGTTTCTAAGTTTGCATATATAAAATTAATTAGCATATACTATTTTATGCAAGGGACGCGGGTGGCGCTGTGGGTAAAACCTCAGTGCCTAGGACTTGCCGATCGCATGGTCGGCGGTTCGAATCCCTGCGGCGGGGTGCGCTCCCGTCGTTCGGTCCCAGCACCTGCCAACCTAGCAGTTCGAAAGCACCCCCGGGTGCAAGTAGATAAATAGGGACCGCTTACCAGCGGGAAGGTAAACGGCGTTCCGTGTGCTGCGCTGGCTCACCAGATGCAGCTTGTCACGCTGGCCACGTGACCCGGAAGCGTCTGCGGACAGCGCTGGCTCCCAGCCTATAGAGTGAGATGAGCGCACAACCCTAGAGTCTGGCAAGAAAGGCCCGAACGGGCAGGGGTACCTTTACCTTTACCTTATTTTTATGCAAGTTTGTGTCCTCTTCTTTTGGTGATACATATGTGGTCACCTTGGTCTCTAAATTGGACTGATAGTAAAATGTGATGGACAGTAAGAATGCTGTATTGCATATTAAAGGAAACATAAGAAAGCAAGTATATGGTACATGAAAATGCAGTTGATGAAAAAAAAATTGGGGTCCAAACCTTGAGAATTCTCTGGAACCTTTAAGGGTTGCACAATCTGATAGATAGCTCCATGTTTTCCTGCTATCGCGGCACATGGTGCCAAGAAAAAAATGCATTTAGCAAAAGCCACCCTTTTATACAACTTGTTAAAGTGCAGCAGCCCATTAAGGACCTGCACTTGGCAACAAAGTAAATGTGATTTGAGCTAGTTGGAAATGCCAGCTGGGTTTCAGCCCTAGGGCAGAATAGATAATAGGAAACAGGTCTTCATATAAATATAAACCTGCCGTGTCCTTTAGCAAAAATGGCAAACCACTCTACCAGCAATTCCGACCATGTTTGACCTAAATGACACTTGCAAGCAAGTAGCTAACCTCCTGTTGTTGACTTGTCTTCAGAACATAACTAAAAGCTTTGGCGATGTCTCCCACCCACCTGTAAGCTTTCTATAGCCCAGATTTCCAGAAGAGCAGGTGGGAGGCAACAACTGCAAAGTAAACATAATTTGTGTATAATGACTGCGCACTTAAGCCATGTTTTCCTGCAGCCTTGTTTTGAGCAATGGTTTGCTGTTGCCTATAAAGCTGGGGAAGATGAAGCCTCATGGGCAGAGAGATAATGTACTGCTGCATGCCACTCCAATCTCTGTGTGGTGTGCGATTGCAGGGGTTCCAGATACTTACGCTGGGTTCGGTTTCCTTGGAGTGAAGGACAGCGGACATGGTGATGTCTATGTGATATGGTTCATTTACATATATACAACCTGATTCTAAGATAGAGGGGCTCACAGCATTAACACCCCAGAAGGTATTGCTTCTCCCATAGTCATAGCATTAGATTTAAGCAGAAATCATGCATGGCTCTCACTCTCTGGCTTCTACCAGCTTCTGCCTGCTTCTAGCTCAGCTCTGTGTCACAAACCTGCGGGAGACTGCAGGAGGAGGAGAAGGAGCCAGCCACTGGAGCTGCACCACCTTCTGCTCTGTGCTTCACCTCTGCTCTTTTTGGACATGGGGGGCAGCCCCAACTCCCAAAATATAGAAGGGGGACAAAGGAGCTGGAGCTCGTGCCCTTGAAGATGGGTTAGGTCCATAGCTCGATTGTAGAGCATCTGTGTTGCATGCAAAAGGTCCCAATTTCAATCCCCAGCATCTCTGGGTAAGGCTGTAAAAACTCCCTGCCCCAAACCCATGGGAGTGATGCTTCCAGTCAATATAGATAATAGTGAACTAGGCGGAACAATGATCTGATAGTTCCACTAAGGCAGTTTCCTATGTTCCTTTAGTGGGGAAGATCCATAGGTGATAAATCATCCCCATAGCGTTCAGAAAAGTTCACATGAAGCCAACCGTTTATTTCTCTGGTGCTGAGAATGCTGGGGCAGCTTCTGCTGAATGAAACTCTGTTAAGGGTTCAGAATAGCTCTTTTGTTCCATTTTTAGTTACTGGAACCTGGTTATCCTATGCCATCAGCTGCTTATTATAGATCTCAAAAATTTTCCACATGACCCCTGTTTAGGCATCTACCTGGCTGACGTAACAGAGCTCGTTTGGGAACAAAGGTGAATTTATTTTGAACAGAGACAGGAACAAAGAGGCAGGATCACTGCTGACACTCTGTTACGGAGTGTTTCTAGAGCTTGGTTGGTGTATCTGTGCTTTTGGCAGCTCCCCTAATTTCTTCTGGCACAAATTAATTTTTTGTTTGGCCAAATGTCAATGTGGCTCTGAGATCTGAGTTGCATTGACATTTGTCAAACAGAGATTAAATCAGTGATGTGATTTTTTGGCAGATAGCTCAGTGGGTAGAGCATGAGACTCTTCATCTCAGGGCTGTGGGTTTGAGTCTCATGTTGGGCAAAATATCCCTGCATTGCAGGGGGTTGGACTAGACCAGTGTTTCCCAACCTTGTGCCTCCAGATGTTTTTGGCCTACAACTCCCATCATCCCTGACTAGCAAGACCAGTGGCAAGGGATGATGGGAATTGTAGGCCAAAAACAGCTGGAGGCACAAGGTTGGGAAACACTGGACTAGACGACCCTCACTGACCTCTTCCAACCCTACAATTCTATGATTCTATGACCCTTCTCTTTGCTGCTATTGATTTTCCTGATTACATTTGTGACAGATGTTAGACAGAGGTCTCATCAAACAATCTGGAATTTCATGCAGGTGGTTTACAAGAGGATGGAGTTCATCTTGGCATTCCACTTGAAGGAGCACATCTAAAGGGGAGAGAAAGAGAGCCAAGTTAAGATAGCCCCTTCCAAGCAAGGATGGGGAACCTGTGACCCTCCAAGTGTTGTTGGGCTCCAGCTCCCATCAGCCTCAGCTGTCATGCTCAGGGATGATGGGAGTTGCTGTCCAACAATATCTTGAGGTCTACAGGTCCCCTCCACCCAACGAAGACTAAGGGCACTAAAAGCATTACACATCAAAGGGTTAGTTAATGTGATATAGTTAGACTACAACTTCCGTTGTCTTTGGCCATTGGCCATGCTGACTGGAGCTGATGGGAGTTTGAGTTTCAGTCCAACCACATCTGGTTGGCAACAGGTTCACACCCCTGGGCTGAAGGCACTGTGTGAGCACCTGCAAAAGCCACAAGTTAGGAGTGGAGGCAGAGCAGAATATTTAAAGGTGAACGGGCCTGTTTTTCTAGAGAAAAGGTATTTAACGTGCAATCTGTAACATTCTTTTCAAAGCAGCAAGGAAGCTGGGGTATTGCTTACAGCTACTTGCAATGTGCAAACAGTCATCAGATTTTATATACAGTGGTACCTCGGGTTACATACGCTTCAGGTTACAGACTCCGCTAACCCAGAAATAGTGCTCCAGGTTAAGAACTTTGCTTCAGGATGAGAACAGAAATCGTGCTCCGGTGGCGCGGCAGCAGCAGGAGGCCCCATTAGCTAAAGTGGTGCTTCAGGTTAAGAACAGTTTCAGGTTAAGAACGGACCTCCAGAACGAATTAAGTACTTAACCTGAGGTACCACTGTATAGAAAAGATTAACCTAACAAAATTTTAATAAAGAAAAAAAAAGTCAAGGACATTTCATTTTTAAAAGTATCCTGAATAAACCTCAGTGTTCTTAACTTGTGTTCCTCAGGCTGCACTCCTGAACACACTTAGCTAGGAAAAAGTCCCATTCAACACAATGGATGTTACTTTTGAGTAGGCATGTATGATATTGCAGTGTATATCTATATATAAACACATTTATTTAGGAATCATTCCCGTTGAGCTCAGTGGAACTTTCTTTCAAGTAAACAAACATAGCATCAGGCTGAAAATCTTGTTTAAAAAATAAGGAACAGCCAAAGTTTAAAAAGTATCAATGTTATTAGCATCTTCAAGCAAAAGCTCTTCTGTCTGAGGAATGCTAATGCAACCGAATTTGAAGAAGTAGTAGTACCGTTGTTTCCAATTACAGAGATATTTGTGGGAGTACTTCCCTAAGCTGTGTTTGGTAGAAAGTGACCCTGAGCTCTAAATGCAGACAGCTCTTTGTATCTACTTCATCTGTCCAATATAGTCTCAAATGGGGTTGCAAATGACATCTCACCTGCAGCACTTGAATCCTCATCTGTTCGACAAACTAATTTCCTACAAGGCTGAACTTCAGAGTGCCAAAGAGGGTAGCAGATTATCTCTGTACAAAATAGGATCGCCCAGCAGACATTAATAATAAACCATTAAATCCTTTCATTGCAGATTATAGGAATAAGAGATTTGAAACTAGCCACAACACTGAACAACAACTTGTTTTGCTGCAGAACATGTCTTAAGAGGCAAACAGATTTCAAAACCCACTTTAGAAAATGACCCACTGTTCTGTATTACAGAGAAGCTTTTGAAGTCAATTAGACCCTGATTATTTGTACACTGTAGACAAATATTTAAAAAAAAACAAAATGATTTTTATTTTATTTTTTTTGCTGTGGTCATCCACTTGTCAGCTTCCAACTTAAAAAGGAGGGATATGAAAATAAACAAGCACATTTTCTATCCCTGTGAAGAGAGCCCTTCCTTAAAGCATTTTAATCAAATCAGGGTTTGTACATATTAGTGGCAAAAATACAGTGGGGTTGTTTCCACTCATGCTGCTATTTAAGTTGCATTTTCATATTGCTGTACACATCAGAGAGAGGCAGGGGTGTCTTCATCAAATGTGCATTACCTGATTTGTTTCCCCACGTCTGCAACCCCCTGAACTATTTTTCAACAAAGTTGTTGGCTGCACATGTGCAATGGTATCTCAAATATTCACACCATAGCTGTCAACTTTCAGATTTGAAAATAAGGGATCAGCAGCCTCACCTGTCCCGGGGACAGTCTATGGGATATCTAACAATCCGGGATAGCAGCGGGAAGCAGCAGGAAACGGCGCTGGAATAAGGGAATTTCCCGCAAAAAA
The DNA here is from genome assembly GCF_964188315.1 of Podarcis muralis. Taxonomy (NCBI): domain Eukaryota; kingdom Metazoa; phylum Chordata; class Lepidosauria; order Squamata; family Lacertidae; genus Podarcis; species Podarcis muralis. The sequence continues at coordinate 41,546,515 of NC_135673.1, forward strand.
AAGGGGAAGATTGACAGCTATGGTTCACAGCTCAGCTTAACTGCAGTTTATGTTGGATGGAAGCTAGTTTGAGGGATAATGCACCAAGCAGCAGTATTTCTCAAGAAACTACAGAATACCTGTGGCTTGTGGCTAATGTAATTTGTACAAAGGCCAGGGTAAAGAGGTGTGTCTTAAGGTAGCGTTGGGGAAAACTCCTGCTTCAAGCCATGGAGAATCATTGCCAGCCACTATAGACAATACAAAGCTAGATCAATCAATGAGTTTGACTCAGGCCACATTTATACCATACTTTTAAAGCACTATGGCGCCACTTCAAACATGGGACTCAGCTACATTAGTAAAGAAAAAGTGTTTTATACGCATTATAACACTGTGACACCAGATGGCACTGTGGAGTCCTGTCTTTTGCCAACGTGATTTCCCAATATGAGGTTTACAACGTGTTTAACTGAATTTCTATTTTGATGTGTCTAGATCCAGCCAAGCACAGCTTCCCCCAAAGAATTCTGGGTGCTTCATTTTGATAAGAGTGCTGAGCGTTCTTAGGAGGCCCTATTCTCCTCAGAGAACCACAATCCCCCAAATTTCCTGGGAAGAGGGCTTGCCTATTAAACCACTTTGGGAGTTGTAGTTGGGAGGGAAATAAGGGTCTCCTAACCACTGCTCCCAGAAATCTTCAGCTGAAGTGGTAACATAGAGCTTTAGATATATGGTGTGACTGTGGCCACAGTATAAGGCAAGGCAACTTTCTTTATTTCTTTTTCCCAGCCATCCATTCATTACAGACTGACACTAAACTTCTATCCTGATCAATGAAACTATTTCTGCTCAGCAGAGAACATTGTTGGCTTTTCAAGAAGATTTCTTCTGCTTATTGGCTCTGATGGTGAGTCAAGGCGATCCACTCATTTCCTTCACTTTATATGACTTCCTTGACTGACTTTCTCCTCGAGGAGCTGGGCATGTTTGTCAACGGCAGTCATGTTGCACCGATGTTTCATCGTGCTGCTAGCCAGGACAAAATCAGAAGGAAGAATCGAAGGTGGTATAAAAAGAATTATTTTCCCCGCTGCTGGAAGTTAACAGTCCTGTCTATTATTTTCCGATGGCAGCAGAAGATTTGTTTAGTTCCTGAAACAGCCTTGGGCAAGGGAATGGAACATTTATGCAATAATGAGCTAAATGACTTAAGAAGAGTCCCTCTGGATTAAGCTGAATGCACACCGTGAGCCGTCCAACATCTTGCTTCCAACAGCAGTGAGCCATGTGTTTTTTTGCCAAGCCTACAAGCAGGACAGGGCAATAGCCCTGTGCCACAGTTTGTCTTCTAGAATCTATCATTCGGAGGTATCATCTGACATAGAGATCCCTTTTTATTACCCCTCCCTTTAATAGCAAGCTCAAGCATTGAGTGCCAATGCCCAGTGGTTCTCAAAAGGGTGTGGCATGCTGCATTACTGTGGCAGTGAAGGATGGCAAGTGTGGCGATAAGATTCAAGGACAATTAAAGAAACATTAAAAAATTTCAATGTAGTATAGTATAGCATAAAAAAAAAATGCTTTATTTGCCGAATATAGATAGGTATCTTTTCAAAGTGAAAGCAAGAGTATCTCACCGCTCGTTGAGTTTGTATACATACTGAGGGTACATTTGTAAGATGCTCGTTTGTAACTACATTTTGGGAATGAATCTTGTAGCTGCATTGTTTCATACTTTCTGGATTTCTCATGATCCTATCATATAGTCGTTGTGTTCCATGTTATAAATCAAGCACTGCTAGGAGTTGTTTGTGATTTTCCCCTTCAATGCATTTCTTATCAATTTAAGAATTGGTTTTGTGTGAGCAGATTTTTATTCTGAAAGTGTGGCCCAGAGGAATCATCATCATCAACCTTTTATTCGACCGTCAGTCAGAAAAAAGTACATTTGTCAATACACAGTTAAAACATCCAGGAAGATTTTAGAACTTAGCCAACACTAAAATGGGCTAAACAGATAGCCCCATATCAATACAGTCAATTATAGTCTTGCGACGCTTAAAAGCTAAAAAAAGAAATTTGGCCACCAAGGAAGGTATAGCTCTAGTGACATTATTCAGCAAGTGTAAAGCCTGGTTTTCTCCGGGTAGGAAGCTAAATTGACATAGGAGTGGGTCTATAAAATTTTGTCTAAGCTCTGCATAAGAAGGGCAAGTCAAGAGAATGTGTTCGGTGGACTCAACCACACCCATGGCACAATGACAGGTTCTCTGGGTGTATGGTACTCCCCTGTACCTTCCCCACAATATCGCAGAGTCAAGGACATTTAATCTAGCCGCTGTAAGAAGTCTGCGGTGGATTTCTGCAAGGTAGGGGGCTGGTATGGTCCGATAAATCTGGTCCCCTAGGAACATCCCTGGTTTTACCTGGGCTATGTCCTCTTGTCTGGCAATGTCACTCAGTCTCCGTGAGATCACAGCTCTAGCTTGATTGTACATCATTGACTCAAGGTGAAGGTGAGACAATCCGCAGGATTGAACCTCGTTAATGACCTCCTTTTCCCACGATGATTGAAAATCGTCCCTCAATATCAAGGGGGCAATACCCACTGGTTTAAAACAAAGCTTGAGCCATAGCCAGAGCTTCGTCTTCAAGGCCACATACCGTAGAGCTTGCCAGCTGACCTCTAATCTCATAACCGCACCCGCTACCGAGGGGGGAATCCTAAGGATGGCTCTAAGGAATCGCGTTTGAATAGAATCCAGTTTCGAAAAATTCCTATGGGAGCCTAAAGAGATGCCCACCAAAAGAAGGGGGAGGACTTTCATTTGAAAGAGTCTCAAAGCTATCTTCACTGATTGAGCCTGATTCTTAGCATATAGAGATCTAATCTGGATGGCTGCTTTAGATGCATTAGTTGTTATATAGTCTCTATGGGCCAGAAAAGACCTATTTGACCGTATTACTTGTCCCAGATATTTAAAGCAGTTAACCTGCTCTAGGGGGATCCCGTTCATCGACCATCAATGGAGTCTCGGTCGGGCAGAGAAGACCATGATCTTGGTCTTAGCATAGTTGGGTTGGAGCTCATGCTGATCACAGTATTCATGTAGAGCTTGCAACATTCTTCTCAGTCCAATAGGGGATCTGGCAAGAAGTGCAGCGTCATCCACATACAGAAGAACATTCAGAGATCGGCCTGCTAATTTGGGGGGGTGGAATGCATCATTGGCCATGTGAGTCACCAGTGAGTTAATGTAAAAGCTAAACAATGCTGGGGCCAATAGACAACCCTGTCTTACCCCTCTAGTGGTGGTAACAGGGTTGGAGACTAGGCCTTTATTGTCTAGTCTGATTCTCAGAAAGGTGTTTGTATGGAGGCTGATAATCAGATGAAGGAGACGACGATCGATCTTTGTAGCAGCCAGTTTTGTCCATAGCTGCTTTCTAGAGATTCGATCAAATGGCTGCTTAAGGTCAATAAAAGCCACATGAAGAACCTTTGGGGCTTTGCCGGCATACTTTTCCCCCAGGTGATTCAAGGTTAATATTTGGTCTGTGGTAGATCTTCCAGGGCGAAAACCCACCTGTTCATCGGCAATGATATTGTCGTCCTCCATCCATTTCGATAGTTTGCTTAGCAGGTACCCCGAGTAAATCTTCCCAATGACATTTAGCAAGCTGATTGGTCTAAAGTTGCTCGGCTCTGTACGTGGGCCTTTCTTATGTATTAATACAATCAACGCAGAGCTCCAGCTTGAGGGAAATTTTGCTGTTTTGTTTATATGCGTGTAAAGTGCTGCTAAAAGTGGGATCCACCAATCTTTATTTGCTTTGATGGCATCAATGGATATAAGGTCATCACCGGGGGCCTTGCCTGCTTTAAATCGATCTATGAGAGTTTCAACTTCAGGGCATGTAACTGGGTCCCAATCGGGCAGTGCTTCCGGCTTCACCGTATCTCCGCAGGCCCAGAGGAAAAAGGTTTGAGAACCACAGGGTTTGACAGTCAAAATGGAGACTCTGGGAAACAAAAGAGAGGTGTCTGCAAGGTCAGGGAAAACCCAAATTTTATGTAAGTGCCAAAATCCTTCCACAAGGTCACTCCCTCCCTCCCAGCAACAGTACAAAGGGGTCTGAGTATGTTCATGTGTCCCAGTATACTCTCTGCCTGTTAGAGGGGAGAATGGAAATAATGCAAGGAACATAATCCTGGAACACGGCATTGTGGAGGGCCTGCAACTCTGAAGAGGAGCACTTTATGCTGCAACACTGGGTTGCAGGTCCCATGTGTAAATGCCAGTGGGCATTCATAGATGATTCTCCATTAATTTGACTACTTCCCATTTTAAAGCTAAGTATGACAAAGAAGCCCTAACCTAAGGACAGCATATTTTGGAAGACCAGTAAATGAAGATACATGCGTATGTTTCTTTCTAATGATATATACTGGTGTATATATAAATATCAGAATATTTCAATATCCAAACTACCCTCATTCTTAAAAGTAATTATGCAGGCTGCAATCCTGCTGCTTAAACTCTATCTGCATATAAGCAAAATTTCAGCAGCCCAAGAGTCACAAATCTGACCAATCATTTCCAAAATTGGTGACGTTCCATGGTGATGTTTAAGGGTTGCATCCAACTACTTTCTACTCAGAGTAAATTCATTGGAATTAATGGACCTGAGATAGTCTATTAATTTCAGTGGGTCTATTTTTTTGGATAATATTTTTATTGATTTTTTACATAACAAATTTAAATTCACATACATCCATCACCTCCTCATTTAGGATTCTCTGAATCCCTTGACTTCCCTCAGTTCTTCCATGGTTATCATTATCAATCCAATTTTCTATCTGCTTATCTTATTTTCTCTAATTTATTAAAAGCATATTGTCCATTTTCCTCCTTTTTTTGTACATTACAAGCATTACTCAAATCCTGCCAAAGTTTTTTAGTTGTTTACACTGTTCTCTTAAGTACATTATAATTTTTTCCCATTCCTTCTTAAAAATTTCCTCATCCTGGTTTCTGATTTTCCCAGACATTTTCGCCATTTCAGCATAGTCCATCATCTTCATCAGCTATTCATCTCTGGTTGGAACTTCATCTTCTTTCCATCTCTGGGCCAGTAGTATTCTCGCTGCTGTCGCTGCATACATGAATAATCTTTTTTGCTCTCTCAGAATCTCTGTACCTGAAATGCCTTACAAAAATGCCTCTGGTTTCCCCCCACAAATGTTATTTTAAATACAGTGGTGCCCCGCAAGACGAATGCCTCGCAAGACGGAAAATCCGCTAGACGAAAGGGTTTTCCGTTTCTGAGTTGCTTCGCAAGATGATTTTCCCTATGGGCTTGCTTCGCAAGACGAAACGTCTTGCTAGTCTTGCGTCCCCCCCCGCTCCCCCCCCTTTTTCTAAGCCGCTAAGCCGCTAATAGCCTTTTAGCAGCTTCGCTAATCCTTTAATAGCCGCTAAGCCGCTAAACCGCTAATAGCGCTAATCCGCTTAGCCGCTAATAGGGTTGCTTCGCAAGACAAAAAAACCGCTAGACGAAGAGAATCGTGGAACGGATTCTTTTCGTCTTGCGAGGCACCACTGTATTTTTTTCAAGTCATTATAAATAATTTCCCAGAATGCTTTAGTTATCTTGCGCGTCCACCATATATGGTCGAATGTGCCTTCTTTCTCCTTACATTTCCGGCAAACATTAGAAGCACTTCTATACATTTTCACTAATTTTATTGGTGTTAAATACCACCTATACATCATTTTGAGCATTGGATAGAACCCTCAGGATTAATAGATTCAACCACACACAAAAACACATTTGGAAGAACAACCCCCCCCCCACTATACAAAAAAAGTAAAAATGTGAAATCTAAAGCAAGTACCGGTACCCAGGAAAGCAGAGTTCGTGAGTCCCTGGATGTTCTTTTCCTACTGCTAACTGCTTCCCCCTGAAAATCGAAGCAGCTTGTGACATATAGCGCAAAGTACTCAAAGTGAAGTCCCAGCTCCTAATATTGTATTTTCTTTTTGGAAGACAGACAGTTCTCTTACCACATACACAAATATTGATCTGTTCTTCTTGGCAGCCTACTGTGACATTGCAGCCTTGCTGCTTTTTACACCAACAGAAGGTGTTTTGTGATTTGTACGGTTGCCATCCTTTTACAATAATATTACTGAGGCATAAGATTTGGTTCCAGGAATTTTCTGCATCTGGCATATCCAAGCTGAAACATTTCTTGAAGCAACCCAGGAGGAAGAAGAGATGAGGACTGGCATGGATTTTTCTTGCAAAAGGAAGAAAGCTGTTAAAACAAACACCGCAAATATATCCCAGACCTTAAAACAATACAATATCTTCACCCTGTAATTAAATCAAAATATTTGCTCTACAAATGGGGGAAGACTTCGTAAATCCATGGTTTCAGACGAGAGTGGTCTTTTTGAAACTCAGATATATAATAGATCAAAAGGCATTAAATTCCCAGTATACCTAAAATGTCATATTCTCCAAGGTACGTAACAGCCTTTCCAAATAAAATCTTAAGTAAGCTTTATGAAAATAACCGTCGTAAAGGGGAGAAATGTATAGGTTTTATGTAATGTGCTGTTTCTCAGTTGTTGACCTCAGTACACTTGAACTTGTAGTGTGGATCTTCTGTAGCTTTTAAATAAAGTCACTCCCTCCTTAAGGTACTCTGGCCATTGTAGCTCTGTGAGCATGAGAACAAAGGCAGTAGGGACCAGAGTTAATGTATCTTATTTCCTCAAGTACCTTAAGAGTCCCACTGTGTCTAGTATGTTCAAAGCCAACTGGTTATTCAAGATTATGGTCCTTTTCATCCCCAGCCACACTTTTAGGTTTACTTATATTTCTGCCACTTAGCTCCTCACTGAAGTATGCTGCCCCAGAACCCCTCTTCTCGGTGTCCTTCTCCCTTAATGCATGCCATCCCTTCTTATTCAGAGGCATTCCTGCATTGCAGGGGGTTGGACTCGATGGCCCTTGTGGTCCCTTCCAACTCAACAGTTCTGTGAGTCAAAGATTATAATTAATCTGTCGGTATCATCGGCCCCTGGAAGCTGTCATCATGCCACAGCAGCCACACCCTGGGAACAGCTTCAACTGGCCGACTAAACCAGTTGACCGTAGCCAATGGGCCTTGGTGAGTTAAAGACTTCTCCTGCATGGAAAGACAGGCTCTGGTAGATTGAGTAAACAAGACCAATATTGGGTCCAGTGGTCAAGAAGGCAATTTCTGCACATTGGTGAAGATGGGGCTCATCCACCTGGGAAGGTAGCCCATCTAGGAAAAGGAAAACTCTTATCCTAAACCTCTGCTGCCTTGCAGAATATCTTCAGAAGAAGAAAAAGCTAAGGAGTGAACTGTACACAAATCTGGTGTGGAGTCCCTAAGGCAGTCGGATGGTGCCTTGTACGCATCCTTCCGGCAACAACTGCAGCTAAATTGGTGCCAAACATATTGTTCTGCTTTTCTTTGGACCATATCTTTGGAGAGGGGGGACTTGTCATCTGGGCAGCCCAGGACCACCAGACAAATTGCCCAGTCCTGCATCCTGGGAATGTCACCTTGGTGCTACTAAGGCAGCAGTGTGCCTTTAACCCCACTGTCTCTCAAGACAGATGGATGCCAACAGCATCATAGGCCCCATCTGCACTGTACGTGCAATGTGGTATCATACTGCTTTCAACAGTTATGGCTTCCCCAGGGAGTTGTAGATGGTTGATTTTGAGACCCCACACAATAAAACAAACCCTGCCCCCCAATATGATTTTTGCAGTAGGGAAAGTGACAGGAGGGTGCAGTAGAAAGTGTGACATAACATTATATAACCTCCCCACAAACAAATCAGAATGAATCCTCAATAGCCTGGAGAAGAGGAGACTGACAGGAGATATGAAAACCATCCTTGAATATATTAATGGCCGTCACATAGAAGAGGAAGCATGCTTGTTTTCTCCTGCTCTGGAAGGTACCAATGGACTCGAACCAATGGCTTCAAGTTACAAGAAAGGAGATTCCAACTAAACATTTGGAAAAGCTTTCTGACAGTCAGAGCTGTTCGGCAGTGGAATAGACTCCCATGAGAGGTGGTGGACTCTCTTTCCTTGGAGGTTTGTAAGCAGAGGTTGGGTGGCCATCTGTCATGGATGCTTTAGCTGAGATTCCTGCATTGCAGCAGGTTAGACTAGATGATCCTTGGCTCCCTTCCAATTCTAAGATTCTATGATTCTTTGATTCTGAACAGGTGGTGTGGAAGTATGGGTGAGGGAGAGATTGATTCAGTTTGCATTTAATGGTGAATCTACAAAAAAAATCTCAATGAATAATACATGAACACAGCTATCCTTTAGAATTCTCTGTAACCCGAATTTTGTGATGTAGTTGTCCGGTCAAACTATGGGTACAAAAATATTAGGGGAAAGTATGCATTAAACTAGGACGCGGGTGGCGCTGTGGGTAAAACCTCAGCGCCTAGGACTTGCCAATCGTATGGTCGGCGGTTCGAATCCCCGCGGCGGGGTGAGCTCCCGTCATTCGGTCCCAGCTCCTGCCCACCTAGCAGTTCGAAAGCACCCTTAAGTGCAAGTAGATAAATAGGTACCGCTTTATAGCGGGAAGGTAAAAGGCGTTCCATGTGCTGCTCTGGTGCCGGTTCACCAGAGCAGCGATGACACGCTGGCCACGTGACCCGGAAGTGTCTGCGGACAGCGCTGGCTCCCAGCCTCTAGAGTGAGATGAGCACACAACCCTAGAGTCCGTCAAGACTGGCCCGTACGGGCAGGGGTACCTTTATCTTTACCTTTTATGCATTAAACAACGTATTATGGAAAATGGCATAACAAAATGCATTGTATATGGGGAAACAGCTTGCAAAAATGTGTACATGAGTTAAAACTATATGAAAATGAGAATGGCGGGTGAGGTGTCACAAATTGCAGAGAACCACATCTAAGTCTGGAAAAATGAGAAACGGATAGGATCTAAATGGACAGATTACTTTTATCTCTGTTTGAAAGCAATCTCAGAGAGAATGTTTGCTATTTAGTACAGGCTAGAACCTGCTCTGCACTTGTCCCTCTGCGGATGTTAGAAATAGGATGCTTTTGATCCTTCTGCTCTTTTGAATTTGTCCATCTGGAATGTGGCTGATCCCTACTCTCATTTTCATTATCTGAGTTGATCTAGGAATGTTGTGTGGGGAAGAATGAACCTGCCTTTGTTACTGTACCTATCAAAACCAGCCCGGTCATTTCCAGCCACACAATTTTATGATCCTAGAAAATAAATTTAAAAATTCCCCCAGAAACATGAAAAGCAGAATACTAGGTTTTGTGACTCATTTCATAAGCGGACGTAAAAGAAAATATGTTGTGTTTCTTATCACTGTAATATAAAAGGGAAGGAGCTATCATTCTGGTAAATCGATAGAAGAAACAGATGTCCCAGGAAGTGATGGTTGATTTTCTTTGAAGGATATTTACTGCTTGTTTATCTCACCTTTGCTTAAGTGCCATACACACTTTCCCCTCCAGTCCTTTAATCTTCACAACAATCAAGTAAGATGGGTTTGTCTCGAAGAAAGTAACCGACCCATGATCACCCAGTGAGCTCCATGGCTGAGTGGAGACTTAAACTCAGGTCCCTCTCTTCCTAGTCTTCAGATATGTATGCACCATACATTTAAAGGACATCAAAGGCATGTCACACCCACTCAAAAGAATCCTGAGAACTGTAGGTGATTAAGGATGCTGGGAATGGTAGCTCTCCAAGTAGTAAACTACAGTTATCAGGATTCTTAGTGGTTTCGATGTGCTTTAAATGTATGGCATGTATGCAACCTGACACTAATTCCTAAAGAGAAGTCTGGCTTGGAAAAAGACTGAAGTCTTTAATCAAAGCTCCTGTTTATGTTTGCTGTAAGAAGGACAAGCAACAACAACTGATGCTTAAGCAATTGCTTGTCACCTGCTAGATGCGAAAATCCATCTGATTGTTATTAAGGCTGATTAAATTTGCAATGCTGATAGATCTGTAGCAAGTCTCCCCCTCTACCTTCCCATGGCTTGAGGTGATGTCATCAAAGTGTGTGGCAATAACATTGGCAGGGCTGGAACTGGGGTCGAAAGAGTCCTGACTTTCTGGGAGATTTCTCATTCACTCTAGAATAAATTCTATGTTACATTTTAATTACAATTCTGAGTCATGGGGCTTCCATACTCAGCTTGCTACCTGTATGCCTAGGCTCCTCGGGGCAGTTGGGGAAATGTATAATGACAGCTCATAACTGTCCAGACCCTCCAAGTGTTCCTATTCTCCAGGGATATTTTTGATTTAGAGATTTGATCTTGGAATGTCCCGCTTTCCCTAGGACGTCCCTATTTTCATTGGAGAAACGTATGGAATTACCCAACCCCTGAGCCACCTGAAGGCAATCCTGTATAGGGAAGTTTTTGGTTTTTTTTAACATTTAATATTTTATTATGTTATTATATATGTTGGCAGCTGCCCAGAGTGGCTGGGGCAACCCAGTAAAGTGTGTGGGGTATAAATAGTAAAATTATCATTATGGAATGGGACATCCCTATTTTCATCAGAGAAATGTTGGAGGGTATGAACTGTCTGCTACCTGGAGTGGGAACCCCAGAATTGGCATCGGCACCACTGGGATCTTCCAGGAGCCCTGGAGCCCTTGCAGGTGCCTGCTAGTGACAGGAGGTGCTGACGCCAGGCCTGGATAGCTGCATCATATACCCTCAGATCTTATCCCATGCAGAGATTTCTTCCTGATTTACTTACCACACCACATTTGTTTTCCAATGTGTTTGTGTAGCAACGGGGACGGTACGTTGTCACAAATGATTCAAGGTAATTCTTATCGTAGCAGTGTTTTCCCTTTCTGATTAAATGTCTGCAGGCTCCTCATACCTCAGCCAGACATTTATTTACATACCCCTCTCTTGCCCTGCTTCCTCCGTGCGCCGGCTACATTTCTCATCATTAGTTTTGCTTTTGCAGCCACAATTTTATTTGTTAATCTTGCAAACTGAGTGCAGGTCAAGATGGCTGCATGCCAGCATTATAGGTTGCGGGGAGCAAAACAAAAAATGAAAAACAAGCAGCACGTGTCAAGATGAGATGGGAATTACAGGAAGGTCCTGGTACCTTGCCAAATAGCAATGCATAATGCCTACTCTGTTGTCAGAGAAACGTGGCCTGACTCCCATACCTTTTGGGACGTTCCCCATTAGTACTGCTCTCAGAAGGCTACAGGAAGAGGGTGTTTGTTTGTTTGTTTGTTTGTTTGTTTGTTTGTTTGTTTTACCAAGGTTGTTGTTGTCGTTTAGTCGTTTAGTCATGTCCGACTCTTCGTAACCCCATGGACCAGAGCATGCCAGGCATTCCTGTCTTCCACTGCCTCCCATACTTTGGTCAAACTCATGTTGGTAGCTTCGAGAACACTGTCTAACCATCTCGTCCTCTGTTGTCCCCTTCTCCTTGTGCCCTCAATCTTTCCCAACATCAGGGTCTTTTCTAGGGAGTCTTCTCTTCTCATGAGGTGGCCAAAGTATTGGCGCCTCAGCTTCAGGATCTGTCCTTCCAGTGAGCACTCAGGGCTGATTTCCTTCAGAATGGATAGGTTTGATCTTCTTGCAGTCCATGGGACTCTCAAGAGTCTCCTCCAGCACCATAATTCAAAAGCATCAATTCTTCGGCGATCAGCCTTTTTTATGGTCCAGCTCTCACTTCCATACATCGCTACTGGGAAAACCATAGCTTGAACTATACGGACCTTTGTTGGCAGGGTGATTAACTCAAAGCAAACCTGGAAAGCCACTACCAGTCAGTGAAAACAATATTGAGCTAAATAACCCAATGGAGTGGAGTGCGCTTATCTAGACAGGGATAGCCTAACATCTGTTGTCTATGCTCTGGAAACCTCTAGGTTAGATTACCAGTACTATCTGAAGACGGGTTTGGAAACTGTAGCTGGTGCAAAATTCAGTGGCCAGATTGCTTACTGGGGCAAAACGGTTTGAACATATCACACAGATCCCGGCCCGGCTGCACTGACTGCCAGTTAGCTTCCTGGACCAATTCAAAGTGCTGGTTTTGCATTATTAAAGCCTTAAACAGCTCAGGACCGCAGTACCTCCAGGACTACGTCTCTCCACATGAACCTACCTGGACCCTGCAAATAATCATCTGAGGCCCAGGGGTGGGGCAACACAAAAATGGGCCTTTTCTGCAGTGGCTCCCCATATGTGGAATGCTCTGCCCAGAGAGGCTCGTCTGGCTCCTTCATTAAATATATTTAGGTGCCAGGCTCAAACGTTTCTCTTCCACTAAGCCTTTGGCTGATTAACATTCTATGTCCTTTTAAATGTGTTTCTGGCAGGGAGGTTAATGGTTTGGTTTGGTTTTATTATGTTGTTTTGTATTTTGTGTTCTCATTTTGTATTTTTATGTTGTGAACTGCCCTGTGATCTTTGAATGAAAGATGGTATACAGAATGAACGAATGAATGTGCTTCCTATCTTCCAGTTTTGCTGCTAGTAGCTGGGGCCCACCAACTGCGTTAAAATTAGCCAATTGGGACCGGGGGCATGGAGGTAATCTTTAACATTTTGCAATATATGTTTTTTCCTCCTAAAAGAAAACCTGCAGCTGGAGGCATTATGGATGCACAACTTCCTGCAAAGCAATTAGAAATATGATGAAATGAAACCTGGGTACACAGACACAAAAAGACTTATGAATATCAATACTGGAGAGACCTACTCAACTATAACAGGAGCAGTATTTCAAAATGCACCTTCTGCTTCCAAGCGTGTCTTTTCTTTCAGAAAGAAAAAAGGGAAAGGAAAGAAAGGAGAAATTTTCAGCACCCTCTTGATAGCATTCAAGACTTTCCACTTCTGTTGCTCTCTTTTAAAAAGCAATTCTGACTTTTGTTAAAAAGCAATTCTGAGTGATAATAATAATAATAATAATAATAATAATAATAATAATTATTTTGCAATCACTTTTAACTGCTGGGCTTTGCCCTCATTCTTTGCTAGTTTGAGGAGTAACTGGTAGTTTAGTAATAATTCTCAGACACTGGATCTGGGGTTACTGGGCCAGCAATGGGCAGCTCCCAGCAGTGGTAGCTGGTGATCACTAGGACCAGTGGGTTGGAAGGCAGAGGAACCAACAGGAGCTGCAGCCAGAGTCAATGCCAGGCATAATCCAACTATGATACCACGTTAAGCAGTCATGGTTTCCCTCAGAGAATTATAGGAGCTGTAGTTCATTAAGGGTTCTAAGTACCGTAGTTTTCCGTGTCTAAGACAATGGTTTTTTTATTGTAAATGAATGTTAAAAATTGGGGGTGAGCAATTTTCGGCAATCCCCCCCAAAAGCTCAACAACTCTGGGCAATCTCCCCCTATTTTCTTAATTTGGAGTCCCCCAAAATAGGGGTCGTCTTATACATGGGGGCGTGTTATACATGGAAAAATATGGTATATTGTAGTGTGATTTACAGAGGTACTGCAATGTACACATTAGGGCCTAAGGAGACCTGGGTTCAAAACCTCACTCAGCCTTTAAGCCCACTCTATGACCCTGGAGCAATTGCTATGATTTCTACTTTGCTGAATGATGTCTGCTGCCTGCAATCATCTGTCTACTTGCATGAGAGTAAGTTGCATCAAGCTCCTTTCTTAATTCAACTGGGAAACAAGTCAGTGTGGTTGATGCAGTATTAAAGCAGCATTACTCACAAAGGAAGAGGATGGTGTCCTAGGTGCCACACCAGGTCAAGGTCCCACTGTTCAGGCCCCACCTTTGGCATACTGATTTGAAAGTCCCACCTAGGGCCGCAGTTATGAACTGCTCTCCTATAGCTTACCGTCTCCCTTTGGACCCAACCCATACACCAACCAGAGCACACTTTAGGCGGACATCACAATTCTAACTCTTTACTCCTGTTATTGCTTGCTCAGAGATGACATTGCTGGAACTCAAAGAGACTTCTCGGTGCTCTGGGGAGTGTGTTAATAGTGCCTTAGAACTGGATTCAAAAGAAATTGGCTGGACCTCCAGGTCAAGTTATCAGCCTGTACATCAGGAACTTGGGGTTTATGGTGCCTCAAACACCACATAGCTTGATGTCCGGTACACGTTGCATAGCATCTACTTCCTCTTGTGTACAATCTAAAAAGAGTAGGTTGGGGAGGAATGAGATGGGGAAAGGAGGGTGGGGGTGGGATAAAAAGAAAGGAAAGAAGGGAGACCAGATCGTGTCTCCGCTTTTCTCTTTTATTGAAGAAGAACAGGATATTTTAATGCCACCATCATCACAGAGCTGTCTGTGGAGGGGAATGTATTGCTTGAAAATGTATTGTGTTGTTACTTTTGAATAAATCTTTTTTGAATAACCTATTTTTTTTTTAAAAAAGGAAAGAGAACAAATAGTGGAGGTTGGTCCATTAGGCCAATGCCCCACTAATCTCAGCCTGCCCTTGGCCAGCCCCCTAGCTATGGGAAGGGTTGTAGCTCAGTAATAAGAGCATCTGCTTTGCATGCAGAAGGTCTCAGGTTCAACCCCAACCCCAGCCTGAAAACCTGGAAATCGACTGCCAGTTAGAGTAGACATTCCTGAGCTGGATGAACCAGTGGTCTGGCTTGGTATAAGGCAGCTTCCTGTATTCCTGTCCTGGGGTTCATCCTCCCCCACCCCTATCCAATCTCTGTCTTTTGCAATAGGGGGACCAGCCATCACTGACCAAGGGATCTAACAAGCAGTACTGGCTACTACTGGCTTTCTCAAGGTCAAGCCAGTCGTCATGCTCATCATGTAGTGCTGTCCTGTGTACCTGCTTGCTGGTTGGTATGTAGCCAGCATGGAAAAGTGGGGAGGGGAAGCTGGATCAGGACTGTGGCTGGGTATACCATACCTTTGAAGCACATTCCCCCACCTCAAAGAATTCAGGACATTGCCATTTATTAAGGGTAGCGAGGAATTGCAACTCTGAGGAGTAATCTGTAGTGCAGAACCCTAGGGACAGGGGACTCAGCTACACTGGCAAAGAAAAAGCGCTTCATATGCACTGCATATACATTATAACACTCTGACACCAGATGGGGCTATGGGAGTTCTGTTTTTGCCAATTTCTCGTACAAAGTTTACAATGCGTTTAACTGAAACGCTTCTTTGATGTGTCTAGAATCTATGGAGAGAAAGCCTTATAAGTGAATCCACCCTGCTTCATTGTTAAAGGCTGGGAGGGAAAGGGGTTGTCTACTGTAGGGACAACTTTGTAGCTTCCATTTGGTTCTGAACTTCTTGCCTTGTTCATGTGCCTTGGAATCTTGACTTTCCACGCTTGCTGCTGAGCTTGTGCTGCCATTCACCTGAATAAATATTCCTTCCTTATTTTCAAGTGAGAGTTGCTGTCATATTTTGGGACAGGAACCTGGCAACCACAGGTGTATGATGGGAGGAATGAGCCATTGCCGCCAGCAGCACTTTATTCCCACTGCAAATAGATGGGGTGGATTCTGATCAGGATCACAGTGGGGCCCAAGGCATTTTTGAAATCAAATAATGCAGCCAAAAAATACAATAAAAATTATGTCATCAGGTGATTGACAAACTTTGCTTTTAAGCAGTAACCGTAATAGTAATGTTGTCCTTGTGAAGTATGCTTACTTTTTAAAAGTCCCCCTTCCCCCGAGTACTGCAAATTGCTTTTTGTTTGTTTGTTTGCAGAAGGCACAACCTGTTTTTTGTGTTTGTTCAGCTTGTGGTTCCTTTGAAGGCTGTAGACAGCTAGGAAGCATTTTTACAATGGCCATCACCTCCCATAAATATATGTCATTGCTTGGGCACTGAGTTAGCAGTTGTGCGGAAACCTCTCTTTCCCCCCCAAAAACTATGTGATGTAAGACTAGAAAATAAAGGCATCACATGACCAAGAACCAATTTATTGGTGCTGTGCTTCACAAAACAACACTTTCAATTTCAGTACAGGTTTTTGGTGACAGCATGTTGCTTAACCAATCCGAGTTTTAAATCTTTTTCGACCCAGTTTTCCTGCCAGCTTATAAGTTTTGTCAAAGAGGGAAAATTATAAAATAACTTGCATGTAGAATTTGAAGCCTATGTAGTAATGAACATAACTTTGTGATTGGACAGAAAATAAAGGAAACATACTCAGGGTCCCTTCCCACTCCATTATTCCATCCCTATTCCTATGTTCAAGAGAAAGCAGGGGAAGGGAATTTCCAGCCTGGGTGTGGATGTGGCCCTCCAGGCCCCTCTATCTGGTGCTCAAATCTCTTCCTAGGTAACAGCCTCCACTTCTTCACACCTCAAGTATTATTTTGTTTATTCTGCTTGGGTGAAATCTGTTCTTCAGCTATGAAAACAACTCTTTCTTGTCTGGGTGGAGAACAGGGAAAGGTGTGTTAGTGTACCTAGGAATCAGCCTACTTCAAAAAGGTAAAATTAACAGTGTGTCCGTTGCCCACTTTTGGCTCTCGCTCCACCCACCACTGTGTCCCTCTGAAGGCTGCTTAGGAAGGCATGTCACCCTTGGGTTAAAAAGCATTCCCCAGTCCTGCAGTAAAACCTCAAAGAGTTGTTGAGGGATTTTATTAGCCCACCTTGGAGCTAATAGCATCCTAAGGTGGAAGGGAACATCAGACAAGTGCAGAGCAGTAGGGCGCTGCTCTTGGCCCTGCTCCCAGTGCTGGGCACATTGTCTGGCCCCACAATTAGACACCCAGGAGTTACCCTGATTGTCTGTAAGAGAATGTCCATGCACCTGCTTGTGCCTATGCCAAGGCTCCTCGACTTTTTAGGTCTGGGGGCATATTAGGAAATCTAAGAACCACAAGACAGACAAAAAACTGGCAGAACCTAGTAAACAGGCAAAGCACCAATATACACTGCAAAACAAATAAAATGCAGACAAAAACGGACAGTGGGTCTTGCTGGGCACCACCAGGGTGTCTAAGGGTGCCATACTGGTGATCTCAGGGCTAAGCTTTCACTCCTCCATTGTCTCCTGAGACAGATGGATGCCAGCAAAAGGAGTAGCCTTGACAAAGCAATGTCAGTGTAGCCACCCATTTCCCATAGCTGGTTAGATAGATGCTTGCTGAGAAGCTTTTCCACAGAGCATAAAGTCATTGCCCTCCCTGCTGTTGCCACCTCCAGTCACTTACTCAGTGGCATACCGCTCCTGATGTTGGACGCTCCATGCAACTATCATGGCTAACAGCTATTTAATGCCATGATCCTTCACAAACTTGTCTCATCTTTCTTTAAAGCCACCATTTCTACTAAATTTAATGGTCACAAAAGCCTCTTGCGATTTATTTGAGAGAGAGCAAGATGGAACATTTGTGCGATGCTTTTCTTTGGGAACACTCATTCCAAAACGCTTTGCTGATGTTCCTTCCTGTATCACGTCAAGCTTTCCTTGCCCAAGCTATGCAGCTACCCTTCCCATACCCATATCACCACAGATGAAAACTGTTTATCTCTATGATCATATAGGACCAGAATGGCATGGAAGAGTCTATTATTATGACACAGTGCTATCCATGGTGCTGATCACCACATAACGCTATTTAAAACAGCCTTTCTCGACCTTGGGTCCCCAGCGGTTGTTGGACTACAACTCCCAGCATCCCTGACCACTTGTCCAGTTAGCTAGGGATGATGGGGTTTGTAGTCCAACAACATGTGGAGACCTAAGATTGAGAAAGGCTTATTTAAAACAAACATGGCATTGCATTTGGATTTTGGACATTCAGAATATAATGTAAAAGAACACAACAACTGGGAACATACAGCCCAATCCTACCCATGATCATGCAGAAATAAGACCCATTAAGTTCAAAGTGATTTATTATTAGGTAAGACTGCATAAGATTGCAGGCATAACATTGGAAATAACTGAGGTGATAGATCAGTTCCAAATCCCCAGCCTGTGTAAAGGAAATCTCTTATAATCCTCTCTGTATTCAGAGGCTTTCTTGTTGACAGCATTGATTTAGCTTCCCTGGAATACTGCAGCCCATTATCAGTTTGGATTATAAAATGGATTCCTTGAATATCAAGGAATGCAACACTGTAGATTCAGCATCACACTAGTATTCAAAGGTCATTAGGGCCATTCCCTTCTGCTTATGTTAGCAAAACTGTGGCTGTTAGATTTGCCTTTGAAGACTCTTTGGAGAACTCAGTATGCGGCTGCCTGATTAGTAACTGGGATTGGGCGTTGCTATCGTATTAAATTTGGCACTTGAGAAGTTAAGTAGAGCTCTACTGGATCAGGCCAAAGGACAATTAGTTCAGCATCCTGGTCACATAGTGATCAACCAGATGCCCAAACAGGCCCTGAGGGCAACCGGGCCCTGATGATTTTCAGCAAAGGGTATTCAGGAGCATTCTGCTTCCAGCAGTGGAGGCAGAAATGGCTAGCAACCAAAGTTAGCCTTATTCTCAATCTAATCCTCTTTTAAAGCCATCAGGCACCTACCTGGTCATCTTTCCATCACCCAGCAAAGACCTGTTTATTTCCCAAGTTCTTTACACAGAATTTTAATCTTCTTTATTGATTTACACTGGTCTTGGTGCTACTGGTTGTACCCTAGTGCAGGGTTTCCCAAACTTGGGGTCTCCTGCTGTTTTCAGACTACAATTCCCATCATCCATGACCTCTGGACCTGCTAGCTGGGGATGATGGGAGTTGTAGTCCAAAAACAACTGGAGACCCACATTTGGGAAACCCTACCCTAGTGAGCCTCCTTCATGGATCACTGCCTTGCCATGGCGAAGGGGCTTGAATAACTCGGAGAAGCTATGAGCTATGCCGTGCAGGGCCACCCAAGATGGACAGGTCATAGTGGAGAGTTTTGACCAAACGTGATCCACCTGGAGCAGGAACTGGCAAGCCACTCCAGTATCCCTGCCAAGAAAACTCCATGGACAAAGACAACAGGCATATAAAAGTTATGACGCTGGAAGATGAGCCCCTCAGGTCGGAAGGTGTCCAACATGCTACTGGGGGAGGACAAGTACAAGTAGATCCAGAGCTGATGAAGCGGCTGGGCCAAAGCCGAAAGGACGCTCAGTTGTGGATATGCATGGAAGCGAAAGGAAAGTCCAATGCTGTAAAGAAAAATATTGCATAGGAACCTGGAATGTAAGAACCATGAACCTGGGTAAGTTGGATGTGGTCAAAAATGAGATGGCAAGAATAAACATTGACATCTTGGGCATCAGTGAACTAAAATGGACGGGAATAGGCGAATTCAGTTCGGATGACTATCATATCTACTACTGTGGACAAGAAACCCGTAAAAGAAATGGAGTGGCCCTCATAGTCAACAAAAGAGTGGTGAAAGCTGTACTGGGATGCAATCTCAAAAATGATAGAATGATCTCGATATGAATCCAAGGCAGACCTTTTAACATCACAGTAATCCAAGTTTATGCACCAACTACTGGTGCTGAAGAAACTGAAATTGACCAATTCTATGAAGACTTACAAGACCTTATAGAAATGACACCAAAGAAGGATGTTCTTCTCATTATAGGGTATTGGAATGCTAAAGTAGGGAATCAAGAGATAAAAGGAACAACTGGCAAGTTTGGTCTTAGAGTTCAAAACGAAGCAGGGCAAAGGCTAATAGAGTTCTGCCAAGAGAACAAGCTGGTCATCACAAACACTCTTTTCCAACAACACAAGAGACGACTCTACACATGGACATCACCAGATGGGCAGCATCGAAATCAGATTGGTTATATTCTCTGCAGCCAAAGATGGAGAAGCTCTATACAGTCAGCAAAAACAAGACCTGGAGCTGACTGTGGCTCAGATCATCAGCTTCTTATAGCAAAATTCAAGCTTAAACTGAAGAAAGTAGGAAAAACCACTGGGCCGGTAAGATACAATCTAAGTCAAATCCCTTATGAATACACAGTGGAAGTGAGGAACAGGTTTAAGGATTTAGATTTGGTGGACAGAGTGCCTGAAGAACTATGGATGGAGGCTCGTAACATTGTACAGGAGGCAGCAACGAAAACCATCCCAATGAAAAGGAAATGCAAGAAAGCAAAGTGGCTGTCCAACGAGGCCTTACAAATAGCGGGGGAGAGAAGGCAAGCAAAATGCGAGGGAGATAGTGAAAGATACAGGAAATTGAATGCAGATTTCCAAAAAATAGCAAGGAGAGACAAGAAGGCCTTCTTAAATGAGCAATGCAAAGAAATAGAGGAAAACAATAGAATGGGAAGAACCAGAGATCTGTTCAAGAAAATTGGAGATATGAAAGGAACATTTTGTACAAAGATTTCCATAATAAAAGACAAAAGTGGAAAGGACCTAACAGAAGCAGAAGACATCAAGAAGAGGTGGCAAGAATACACAGAGGAACTATACCAGAAAGAAATTGATGTCTCGTATACCCCAGGTAGTGTGGTTGCTGACCTTGAGCCAGACATCCTGGAAAGTGAAGTCAAATGGGCCTTAGAAAGCATTGCTAATAACAAGGCCAGTGGAAGTGATGATATTCCAGCTGAATTATTTAAAATTTTAAAAGATGATGCTGTTAAGGTGCTACACTCAATATGCCAGCAAATTTGGAAAACTCAGCAGTTGCCAGAAGATTGGAGAAGATCAGTCTACATCCCAATCCCAAAGAAGGGAAGTGCCAAAGAATGCTCCAACTACCGCACAATTGCACTTATTTCACATGCTAGCAAGGTTATGCTTAAAATTCTACAAGGCAGGCTTAAGCAGTATGTGGACCGAGAACTCCCAGAAGTGCAAGCTGGATTTAGAAGAGGCAGAGGAACCAGAGACCAAATTGCAAACATGCGCTGGATTATGGAGAAAGCTAGAGAGTTCCAGAAAGACATCTACTTCTGCTTCATTGACTATGCAAAAGCCTTTGACTGTGTGGACCACAGCAAACTATGGCAAGTTCTTAAAGAAATGGGAGTGCCTGATCACCTCATCTGTCTCCTGAGAAATCTCTATGTGGGACAAGAAGCTACAGTTAGAACTGGATATGGAACAACTGATTGGTTCAAAATTGGGAAAGGAGTACGACAAGGCTGTATATTGTCCCCCTGCTTATTTAACTTATATGCAGAATTCATCATGCGAAAGGCTGGGCTGGATGAATCCCAAGCCGGAATTAAGATCGCCGGAAGAAATATCAACAACCTCAGATATGCAGATGACACAACCTTGATGGCAGAAAGTGAGGAGGAATTAAAGAACCTTTTAATGAGGGTGAAAGAGGTGAGCGCAAAATATGGTCTGAAGCTCAACATCAAAAAAACGAAGATCATGGCCACTGGTCCCATCACCTCCTGGCAAATAGAAGGGGAAGAAATGGAGGCAGTGAGAGATTTTATTTTCTTGGGCTCCATGATCACTGCAGATGGTGACAGCAGTCACAAAATTAAAAGACGCCTGCTCCTTGGGAGAAAGGCGATGGCAAATCTAGACAACATCTTAAAAAGTAGAGACATCACCTTACCAACAAAGGTCCGTATAGTTAAAGCCATGGTTTTCCCAGTAGTGATGTATGGAAGTGAGAGCTGGACCATAAAGAAGGCTGATCGCCGAAGAATTTATGCTTTTGAATTATGGTGCTGGAGGAGACTGTTGAGAGTCCCATGGACTGCAAGAAGAACAAACCTCTCCATTCTTAAGGAAATCAGACCTGAGTGCTCACTGGAAGGACAGATCGTGAAGTTGAGGCTCCAATACTTTGGCCACCTCATGAGAAGAGAAGACTCCCTGGAAAAGACCCTGATGTTGGGAAAGATGGAGGGCACAAGGAGAAGGGGACGACAGAGGATGAGATGGTTGGATAGTGTTCTCGAAGCTACAAACATGAGCCTGACCAAACTGCGGGAGGCGGTGGAAGACAGGAGTGCCTGGCGTGCTCTGGTCCATGGGGTCACGAAGAGTCGGACACGACTAAACGACTAAACAACAACAACAACAACAACAACACCCTAGTGAGCCTGTTCCTGTTATTGGTGGGTGAAGGTTAGTGCTTGACTTATTGCTTTTCTTTCCTGCTTGCTGTAGCACAGGAGTTCATGTTTAGTATGCAGAAGACCGCAAGTTAAATCACTGGCATCTGCAGGTATGAGTAAGAAAGACCCCAGTCTGAGATCATTGGCGAGCCACTGCCAGTCAGTGAAGAGAGCACTGAACAGTTTCATAGACACATACATTTAGAAGAGGTCATAGCTTAGCTTATGCAATTCAAGAAATGCAGAAGAAAGCTGAGGTGCAAGAGGCTAGCAGTTACATGGTCTGGTTTCTCCATAAAAAGTGAGAGAATGGAGGATGCCATTTCCAGATTAAATAAGAGTGGAAGCCTAGGTGGAAAACTAGAGAAAAGAAAAAGTAAAGGCACTGAGAATCCCATGTATTATCAGAGAACCCCACGTGCAGGTAGTATCAAGATACAGGGAACCTGGCAGAGGGCCTTCTCGCTAGTGACGCCCGCCCTGTGGGACACCCTCTTGCCAGATGTCAAAGAGATAAATAATTTTACAACCTTCCACAGACATCTGAAGGCAGCCCTGTATCAGGAAGATTTTAATATGTGGTGTATCATGTGTTCTTTTATATTCTGTTGGAAGCCACCCAGAGTGGCTGGGGCCACCCAGTCAGATGGGCAGGTACAAAAAATAAATTATTTTTACTATTGTCTCATTATCTTCAAGTACAGTGGTACCTCGGGTTAAGAACTTAATTCGTTCTGGAGGTCCATTCTTAACCTGAAACTGTTCTTAACCTGAAGCACTACTTTAGCTAATGGGGCCTCCCGCTGCTGCCGTGCCACCAGAGCACAATTTCTGTTCTCATCCTGAAGCAAAGTTCTTAACCCAAGGTAATATTTCTGGGTTAGCGGAGTCTGTAACCTGAAGCGTCTGTAACCTGAAGCATATGTAACCTGAGGTACCACGGTATTCTGTTTTTACTCTATGAATGTTGCTGCTCAGTATCACAGTCTGAAATCTGACTTCCCAAGCTCATTGAAAGGGGATGAAATCCCCTACAGAGTAATGCATACAATCTATGTCAAGCTCAAACAACAATTGCAGTAGAGTTTGACTTTGAGAGGGTTTAAAAAAAACACACCAGGAAAAAACCCCACAATCTCTTTCTGTAATGAAATTACCATGGGGAATTTCTCAGGGGAGAACACATAGCTCAATCTCATTTAGTCCAGGGGAATTTCCTTCAAGGTGAATTGACTTTCCTTCATTAAAATCGAGAAATGCTATTAACTATCCATGCTCCCCAACCCCCTTTCTCCATTCACAGAGTATAGATTCAATAATAAACACAGCGGCATATTTTCAAATGGAAGAGATGATGAAATATTTGGGCAGGCAGCATAAGACCAACTTGCAACATTTGTATCATTAGCCAGCCTGCAAGCAGGTTTTGCTTCTGGGCTTTTATTGCTTTCATACGCAACATTTTCTTTTTTTAAAAAAATCCTTATTTTTTCCCCTGTTTTAGTAAACTTTAGAACTTGTTCCATAAACCTGGCATAGCCTCTTTGTATCTTAACACCCTCATGCTTGATCTGCTTCACTACCTAAAGAGACCCCAGGAAAATTTGGCAGCTAATTGATAATGGGTGGGTATATTATTCATCCTTTGTCTAGTAGCAGCTGTGGATTTTAAAGGGAGAGAATAGGCATGAGTAGAGGATTCACTCTGTGCTAGCCAGGAACACTATCCCTCTCAGATAGCATGGAACCCAGCAGGGACGGCCAACCCATAAGGCAAGGCGAGGTGACAGGTTGATCGCCCCCCTCCCCCCGCTTTCTCCTGATGTAGATCTCCCCTCACACTTTCTTCCCTGGAGGGGGTGTGCCATTTTGGGACCACCTCAGGTGTTAAAATGTCTTGGGTTAGCTTTGCGACCCAGGGTCACTGGGAGTTGGTCACTAAGGGAGGCCAGAAAAATATGGAAGACTGCAGGTTTCCCTGGTACAGATTCAGCCACAATCATTTGCCCCTCTGCCCCCCCCCCTTTTCTTTAAAAATGTTGTTTGTTTGTTTTCCAGATATCGAGCATGTCTATACACTTAGCATTGTGGGGGGGGGGAGGTTTGCCTGGTGCACCTTTGTACATAGTTATTTGAGATCGTGCACACATTTGTACGATAACATCACCAAAGTGACAGGAGCTATCTGTGTACACACAGGTAGACATGCTTTCAAACTAGTTCACAACAAAAATTGTGTTCTCTATTCTGCTCAGTTAGTGTTTCTACAGGCACTAAGATGGAATCTACACACATATAAAAACCGTTATGAAAATGCTCTTTAAAAAAAGCGTTTTTAAATATGCATTTAATTTTCCATAAGGCTCACCATCGCAATCTGTGCCACATTGTATATTGCACTTAAAACACACTTAAAATGTTTTATTTGCAGCTGTATAGTTGAGTCCTTTGTGTTACACACACACACACACACACACACAGTTGTGTTAATATACTGATATACAGAAGATATGGGATGCAGATGGCGCTGTGGTCTAAACCACTGAGCCTTGTGGGCTTACTGATCGGAAGGTTGGTGGTTGGAATCTGCACAACTGAAGAAACCAGAGGCCTTTCTCCTGGGCATGGTCGGCCAATTGGTGCTAAAGAAGGATAGAACTTTCTTTATGTATGCCACAACAGCAGCAAGAATACTTATTGGAAGACACAAGATCTACCCACCCTGGAAGAACGGCAGATGAAGGTGATGGACTATATGGAATTGGCGGAAATGACCGGCAGAATCTGAGACCAGGGAGAAGAGTCGGTGGAAGAAGATTGGAAGAAATTTAAAGATTATTTACAGAAATATTGTAAAATTAATGAATGTTAGAACGATGTTGGATTGAAGCTAAGTGGTTTTCAGCAGTAATGTTATAAAGATGTGTAAAAGTGGACTGTTAATAGGGGATAATTTAAAGTTATAATATATTAAGATTAAAGATTAGGATAAAAATAAAGAGGGAAAGGATTTGCTGAACCAACCAATTGAACTGGATACAAAAAAGGGAGGTGTGAGGAGGTCTGGGGAACAAGCGAATGAAAGATAAGACACGAAAAGATTGAATTGTTTTTAACTGTTTTGTATTTTTTCTTTTTCTTTTTTTCTTTTTGTAATACTTTGAAAACTTTAATAGAAATCTTAAAAAAAAAAAAAAAGGAATCTGCACAACAGAGTGAGCACCCGTTGCTCTGTCCCAGCTCCTGCCAACCTAGCAGTTCAAAAGCATGCCAGTGCAAGTACAGTGGTACCTCGGGTTACATACGCTTCAGGTTACAGACTCCGCTAACCCAAAAATAATGCTTCAGGTTAAGAACTTTGCTTCAGGATGAGAACAGAAATCGTGCTCTGGCAGCGCAGCAGCAGCGGGAGGCCCCATTAGCTAAAGTGGTGCTTCAGGTTAAGAACAGTTTCAGGTTAAGAACGGACCTCCAGAACGAATTAAGTTCTTAACTTGAGGTACCACTGTAGATAAATAGGTACCACTGCAGCGGGAAGGCAAATGGCATTTCTGTGCACTCTAATTTCTGTCACGGTGTCCAGTTGCGCCAGAAGTGGTTTAGTCCTGCTGGCTACATGACCTGGGAAGCTGTCTGTGGACAAACGCCTGCTCCCTTGGCCTGAAAGTGAGATGAGTGCTACAACCCCATTGTCGCCTTTGACTGGACTTAACCATCCAGGGGGTCTTTATCTTTATACAGAAGATACATAATGGGATACGGAGGCAGCTAAGTTACTATGCCGCTTCCTGTTTTGCCTGTTTTGTTCACAGACAAGTTAAACATGATAAGAGGGAGTGGCCTCAATAGGAAGTCCTTTCTGTGTACACATGTACATAGCAAATGCTTGAGAAGTCCAGGGCTTTTTGTTTTTTCAGCCAGAACTCACTGGTACTCAGTTCCTGCAGCTCTCAGGTGAGAGTCATTGCCATTATTACAGAAGAAGGTAGAGGGTGTTCATGGTGAGTTCTGACACCTTTCTTTCTAGAAAAAGAAGTCTATTCTCGGCAGACAATGAATTATAACAATTCCCACAGGATGTGTTTCAGATTGTGTTTCTTTTTCCTTTCTCCTCCTGTGATGAGGCTGCATTTTAATATTTCAATGTTTCAGTATTTTAATTGTTGTATTTTAATCTTGTTTTTAAGTTGTATTCATTCAACTTGTTTTTATTATTGCTTGTTAGCTGTCCTGAGCCTGGCCTTGGTTGGGGAGTGCGGGGTATAAATAAAAATTATTATTATTATTATTATTATTATTATTATTATTGACAAATAGTGTGGGATGGGAATGATGCAATGTGCAGGAAAATTCAATGTGCACAGCACCTCAAAAAGGCATTTGATTAATCAAAACCACACTTTTGATTAAGCAGGGTAACAGCTCAGAAGAGTGAAACAGAACCCAGCAAATGTCCTTTAAATGTCTCTGGTCTTGTTTCCCTGCCTCACTGGCTCTGATGTTGCCTCAGACTAAGCTGAATGCCTAGATATTTCAGATTCATGTCAGAAGAGGCTCAGGCGGGAGAGCCTGACAAGAGAGAGCAGACTTCTTGTCTCCAGGCCCCTGCTAGGGTGAGGAGGAAAAGTTCAGAAGGTAATTCAAAACGGAGAATTGGCAATTTAGTAGAACATGATGGTTCTTTTGTGTGTGTGACAGCTTCCCTGTAGAGCACAGCACAGGTCTTCATAGAGGCTAAGTGCCCTGTGTTGTAAAATCTAGGTTTGCAGCAGGTTTGGGTAGAGGAGAAATAATATAGTATGATAGTAATAGTGCTCAGTGCTATAGTACTACTCAGAATGCATACACACCATGCATTTATAGCGCACGCACGCACACACACACACAAAAGAATCCTGGGAACTGTAGTTTACTTCTGGTACAGGACTGCAATTCCCAGCACCCTTGAAAAAATAAAATCCCCAATCCTTGTGGGTGGGGGATGTGCTTTAAATGTACTTTAAATGTATGGTGCTAATGCGGCAATAATAGCTAGTAACTGCAATAGTTGCTAGAGAATCTTACTGGGATGCAAGTCCTCCATTCCTTTCCATTCACAGTTCTGGGGTAGCAAAATATACATGCCAACCCATCATTAGCTAATGGCATGGTTATAATTTAGAGCTGCATACTGTAAGAGGCAGGCAGTGGTGGCCACTTGCTACTCAAGAGCAGTTATGGCTCACCCTTAAAGACCAATGGACTTCACGGTCATTCGCTTTATGGTCAAGAGATGTCAAACTAGCCCTCCAAATAACTTCCCCCGTTATTTGTTATTGCTTCTGTTTGCATGTTTATTTCATGCCTTCTGCAGGCCTGCTTGCCTCAGGATGGTTTGCCTCAAAGGAACAACCTTATTATTACTATGTCAAGGTTACCCCACAGTGTTTCATGGGCACGCCGACATTCAGACCTGGATCTGACCCACCTAAGAACTTGTCTACACTTCTGCTTGTCCTGTGCCTAGAAAGGTCCGAGCAGTTTCCCATTTCCCCCGTGCTTTCTAGGCAAGAGTCTGAGCAGTTTTACCTTTGCCGCATCATTTCCCCTGGAAAACCCACTCTTTAGTGCTAAATCTTCAGTCCGGGGAATACCCAATTGATATTTGCTCCAATTCAGCAGTAAACAGTGGGTTTCCCCCAAAGGGAAAGTGACAGGGCAAATGGAAGTGAGGATGAGTCTGTAGTGAAACATTCTATTGACTGCACAACACCAGCTCTCAGACCTCATCACAGTACACACAAATGCACAGAGTCATAGAATCATATAATTGTAAAGTTGGAAGGGACCACAAGGGTCATCTAGTACCAAGATCTTTTTGACCAATATGGGGCTTGAACCCACGACCCTGAAGTTAAGAGTCTCATGCTCTACCAAAGTGCCTGCAGAACAGACACAGCCATTGCCTCCCATTTTTCAGTTGCTTTATCATTCTTGAGTGTATAACAGACTCATAGTTCTGAATCTGATGTCTGGTCTGCTTTTCCAGAAAGCCTTCTATGTACCATGTCCACATCACCAAACAAATCAGACAAAGGCTTTGGGGTCAAAGACAATCAGCCAGCATGCTAAGTCAACAGCTGACCTTTCTCTGCAGAACCTTTCCATCTCTATTTTATCCCCCCCCCCCCACACACACACCTCTGGCTCAGATTGCTAAGCCCTGTAGGGATGTTAAGAAGCGTTTTTCTGTGTGTCACTGGGGGGGTGGGGGGGAGAAGGCAATTGGGCTGAAACTGATTCATTTTCCTTCTGCTGGAAAACAGCCAGGTCTTATAAATGGCCAAAGGTCTTATAAATGGCCAAAGGATGGTTTTAGGATTGCCTACACAATATCACTGTGAAGCTTTCCTGTTGTAAGTCTGCATGGAGAAGGAGTGTCTGTGTGATGTTACCATAATCAGTACAGAGCAAAGTCACACCCCAAACCCAAAGCATGTGTGGAAAACCTACATTGCAGTATTATTAGAATTACTAATCCAATTAATTCATATAACACCTTTTTCTCACCCAAAATCTCCCCCAAATGCTGAACAGCAGGGCTTTTTTTCAGCCAGAATTTGCCAGAACTCAGTTCCTGCACCTCTCAGGTGGGCACCATTGCCATTATAAGAGAACAAGGAAGGTGTTCATGGTGAGTTCCGACACCTCTTTCTCTAGAAAAACAGCTCTGCTGAACAGCGTATTAAAATTACCATAGAGTACAATAAAATGTCCATAGCAAGCAAAAACATGTAACTGATGAATCCTAACTATAGGAAGTCAGCAAAGTCTAGTCTGGGATTACCGTAGATACTCTATTTCAAATTCCAACCATGAGTCCCTGACTGAGCAATCAGATTAGTGTGGGTCCGAGTTTTAAGGATTTGACCACATAGCTGTAATGAACAGAGTTTGGAATTAGTCTAACCATTACCTTGGCCCCACACCAACACGGGCCTTTTGGGAGACCTATGCTGCTGTATGTTTTGTTAACTGAGTCAAGAGGGACTCAGTATCTCTGCCTCAGTGAGCATGAGGAATTTACACCAGTGTAGGTATAACTGAACCCTGGCTGATCTAGGAAGGCCCAAGATTTGCCAAATCCAAACTCTCTTATCCCAGCGGATCTTGGATTTCAATTGTGCTGCAAATCAGCAAAATCTCATCGCAGGGCGAGAGCCAAAGGAAAAGTTTCAGAAGCTAGGGGATTAAAGGGTGCTCTCACCAACTTTCCATCCCCCCCTCCCCAATTATCAAACAAATGAAACAAACAGTCTGGGGGTGGGGATAATTTCGGACGCCTGCTGGTCTGGCTTTCCAGGACGGGAGGCAAATGATACAAAATAAACATTAGCTGAGCGAATTAGGGATGCAGGCTTTAGGCGGCCATCCTCAGCACACTACTAGGGAGTAAGTCCCACAGCACACACTACTTCTTGGTCCCTACTTTTTAGTACCATTTATCACACAATCCCTCCCTTCCCACAGCATGCAATCACTTCAGTGCACTCTTGGATCCCCCGCTCCCTCAACCCATATCATGCACTACCCGACTGCTTGGTAAAGGTAAAGGGACCCCTGACCATTAGGTCCAGTCGTGACCGACTCTGGGGTTGCGGCGCTCATCTCGCTTTACTGGCCAAGGGAGCCGGTGTACAGCTTCCGGGTCATGTGGAAGGTACCGTTTACCTTCCCGCTGGAACGGTACCTATTTATCTACTTGCATGTTGATGTGCTTTTGAACTGCTAGGTTGGCAGGAGCTGGGACCGAGCAATGGGAGCTCACCCTGTCACGGGGATTCGAACCGCCGACCTTCTGATCGGCAAATCCTAGGCTCTGTGGTTTAACCCACATCGCCACCCACGTCCCAACTGCTTGGTACCAGCCAACAAATCATCAACAAATTGTCAGTGGATAGAGAAAAGTTTTTCTCCCTCTCTCATAACGCTAGACCTCATTAACTTCCAGTGAAGCTGTAGGATTCAGAACAGGCAAAAGGGGGGGGGGACCCTTATTCATGCAGTACACAAACTGTGGAACTCACTTCCACAAGACGCAGGGATGGTCACCAACTTGGATGGCTTTAGAAGACAATTGGACAAATCCACGGAGGAGAAGGTCATCAATAGCTACTAGCCTGGATGTCTGTGCTCTGCCTCTACAGTCAGAGGTAGCAATGCTTCTGAATACCAGTTGCTGGAAGCCACTGGAGCAGAGAGAGCCAGTGTGGTGTAGTGGTTAAGAGCGGTGGACTTGTAATCTGGTGAACTGGGTTCGTGTCTCCGTCCTCCACATGCAGCTGCTGGGTGACCTTGGACTAGTCACACTTCTTTGAAGTCTCTCAGCCCCACTCACCTCACAGAGTGTTTGTTGTGGGGGAGGAAGGGAAAGGAGAATGTTAGCCGCTTTGAGACTCCTTCGGGTAGTGATAAAGCGGGATATCAAATCCAAACTCCTCTTCTTGTTGTTCTTGTTCTTGTTCTTCTTCTGCTCAGATCCTGCTAGAGGGTTTTCCAGAGGCATCTAGTTGGTCATTGTGTGAGCAGAATTCTGGAGCAAGCCATTGGCCTTTTCCTAACTGAAGATCCAAACAAACTGAGGTAAGAATGATGCCATCCAGGGCTCTAGGCACTAAATCATAACAAACACCCTCACCAACACATCTATCTCCTCTCACTTAGGGCCACAATGACTCCACTCCTAACTTCTCCTCAGGACAGAACTCTTTAGCACCAAACTTAACTTTACTCACTCCATACACCTGGCTGTCACCTGGGAGCACTATCTCTCCAACCCTTGGGCTCTCAGCTATCACCTGGGAGCTCATATTTTACAACTGATACTTGTGCATCCAGTGCAGAGGTTTCTCCTCCCCCAGATGACTTGTGTATATTTTTAAAAGTTCCCAGCGTTTAAATAAAGCTATTGCTATTTACAACTGCCTGCAGAATTTACAAGTGTGCACCCTGAATCTCTTAAAAGGCTACTTCTGCAGCAGCTGAGCAAGAAATATTTTGCCCTTGATTGATATGCAAATTTCAGCTAAACTAATTGGATTTCACAGCTGCCTCCCAGGATCCCATGTATTATTCATAGAGTTTGATTCTGCGCTATGGAGGATGTTAGAGCTAATAAGCTGGAACCCTGGCAAAATTCAAAACAAAAGAGTCATCACAATCTATATGGCCACACTTGAGTCAGATGACTCTTAATTTCCTACTGGATCAATGCAAAATAACCCATTCCCAATGCATCCAAAATCACAGTCATAGTAACCTAGATTTGGAAGGGACTTACGGTAGGTAGTTTAACCCCTGCTCAATGAGGAATCTGTAATGTAGTATGAAATGACAGCATTCTAACAGCTAACCAGGCTCTGCTTAAAGTGCCTTCATCAAAGGGAGCCCAGAACCTTCTAAGGCAGTTGGTTTCACTGTTGAACTGTTCTTTAGTGTTTGGAAGTTTCATCAATGTTTCATCAAAGTCAGCTTTCTTGCTATTTCCACCTGTTGGCAGTAGTTCTGCCTTCTGGAAAAACAGAGTAGAAGCCTGCTCTATCTTTTGTGTAACAGCCCTTCAGATACTTGAAGGTAGCTTTCATGTGTCTACTTTAATCTTCTCCAAAGGCTAAATAATGGTTGTGTCCTGGTTCCTCTGTCCCAAAACAGGCAGACAGAGACTCTTACTTGGAAGTAAGGAAGAGATCATTATTCAGGCAAGTAGCCATGCAGCAGACATAGAGCTCAGGAGTCATGATTCAGGAGGTTAGGAGCAAAGCAAGGCGGATAAGGATTGGACAGAAGAATCAAATGTCCATAAGGTACTTGTGTTTCACCCACAACCTCAATTTTTCTTGAGTTAAAAAATGCATACACATTTGTGGGCGCACATAAAAGCTCTGTGCAAGCAGGGAACTTATACAGGGGCATGTCGACCTAACCTACCTCACAGGGTTATCGTGAAGATAAAATAGGATGAGCTCCGTTCAGAAAGGAGGCTTTTTTAAAATAGAAAAAAAAGTAATTGATAAATATAGTCCAGATCAAACAAAGATCCTCAAGGCTGAGTGAAGCACAGAAATCATCCATCATGGATACCTGCTGAGCCACTAGAAGACAAACAGCATTGTCGTTAATGGAAATCGCTCAAATAATAGCACACATATCAACATAGCTGGCATATTATATCAGACCATAATACTTTAGAGACAGGGAACTGTATCTTCATATTGTATATTACGTAAGCTGAGCTCTGAGGAAAGCTGGGTGATGAATCCAAGTAAAAAATGGTCCAAGGAGAGGATACATCACCTGTCCTAAAAGCAGGGATGCAGACAATTTTTATCATTCAAGAGCCTCAGAATTTTTTTTTAACATAGACAGACAGACAGACATATTTGGTGGTGTTAACAACTGCTGAATAATACATAACATCACCTCCTTCTGTTTGATTTCACTATCTTTTCCTTTTCCTATTCAATTTAAGCGCATTCAAGCGCATTCATTCTCTTAGCAGCTCCTGCTTATCTTTCATCTCTGATTCTTCTCTATGTTCCCTTCTTTGGTCTCTACTGTGGGTTATTTCTTTCTTGTTAACCCCCCACCCACCCCAAGTATTTCCCTAGATATCACATCTTTATTCTTTTCCTCCCCCTTATCACTCCCTGTCTATTGCTAGTAAAAAAAAAAAAGTCGCTAAACTTATTCTCCTCCTTTCTCTTTTAAGTGTCCCATTTATTTTGGTGATAGATTTTGTCCTCCTCCAGTTTGTAATTTTATTATACAGACCTTGGGAGTCATAGTGGATAACTTGATGAAGGTGTTGACCCAGTGTGTGGCAGCTATGAAGAAGGCAAATTCCATGCTAGGGATCATTAGGAAAGGAATTGAAAATAAAACCTTCTGCTATCATAATACTGTTGCACCAGTTTATGGCGTGCCTGTGTTTGGTATACTGTGTACAGTTTGGGCCTCCAGGCGGATATTTGCAGGGTTGGAAAAGGTTCAGAAAAGGGCAACCAATGATGATCAAGGGGATGGAATGACTCCCCTCTGAGGAAAGGCTACAGCATTTGAGACTTTTTTTTGGTTTAGGGGGGGGGGTGGGAATGAGTAGCAGATGGCATGATATAAGTTTGCAAAATTACACATGGCATGGAGAAAGTTGGTAGAGAAAAGTTGTTCTCCCCTCACTTAGCACATCCAATGGATCTGAACGTTGGAAGACTCAGGACGGATGAAAGAAAGTCATCCTTCATAATTTAAACTATAGAACTTGCTCCCAGTGGAGGCAGTGATGGTCAACAACTTGTATGGGTTTAAAAGAGGACTGGACAAATTAATGGAGGACAAGGCTATCAATGGCCACGAGCTCTGCCTTCATGGTGATGCTCCTGACTACCAGTTGCTGATCAAGTCCTGCTTGGGGATTTCTCGCAGGCCTCTGGTTGGCTATTGTGAGAACAGGAAGCTGGACTAGATGAAGCATTGGCCTGATCCAGAAGGCTTTTCTCATGTTCTTTTTCCTAGTTTTGTATCTGTTTGAAATTAGGGTGCAGCTGCCCTTTGGCCTCCTGTCCCAAATAAACTGCCCGTTTCAGCAAGCATCCCACGTGGCAATGGTGAGAAAGCATCTCCCCCTCCACTGGCTTGGCCAAATAGCTTGCCTCAACTACATGCCCAATAGGTTGCAACAGGGAGGTGAGGCAGAGGAGCCCCCTCCATCAGCCTGGCAGCAGCTAACTGCCACTTGGAGCTTCTCTCTCAATGGTCATTCAGCTGCATTGTTTCAGAGGTCAAGGACAAACAGCCCTGCCCAATGGCCTGTCAGAGATCCAGTGCTACTTGGCTTCTCCCTTAGGCAGAGGGAAGTGACTGGCCAAAGCCAGAGTTTCATGGCTGAGTGGAGATTTGAACTCAGATCTCCCATGCACTCTAACCACTACACCACACTCCTTTCCTTTCCTCCCTAATGCATTTTATGTCTATCTTTATGTTGTAAGCCTGTGGGAAGGGCAGCTCTTGTTTGAAACGTATATACAATGCCTCAGTTTGTAAGTGCTTTATACTACTCTGGAATACAGGACCTAATATATCCTGCATATCCTTTGCCCATTGCTCCGGGGGCATCATTCCCCAAATGGTACCTCCTCGTCTGTTCTGCTGTGGGAAATTACTGGAAGAGAAATCGTATGATCCATTGCCACTTTCTGTCCCTGGCTACTAAGAATTCAAATGTACATGCCAGAAAATGCATTTGAATTCCCATCACCAACCCAGCTGTACAAAAGAGAAATGAAAATTGGGATTCACTTATACATTGCTAGAAAACAAGAAGAAGATGTATTAAGACATAGGAAGGTCCACAGCCTGGCATACGAGCCTTGGAGTTAATTTAGTGCCATTTAATCACAGTCCCTGGCCTTAATGGGATAAAAATGGAAAGTATAAACGCAGCACAATTAAGCGTGGTGCATAGGCCATCGCGAAATCTTAATCGCGCTTAATGATATATATTTGTCATCCAGACTGAAACAGGTTTAGAAAGTTGGGGGTTTTTTAAAACAAAGATGTTTTATAGCACTGAGCTTTAGTGCCAACCTCTTAACTGCTGCTGTAATTTCTAAATTTCCCATGGGAAAGAAGTAGTGTATGAAAGAAGCCATTAGCATGGAAAAGAAACTCATTCACATTTTGCCACAGGTGGAGATGGCAGTGCTTATAATAGGAGACACACTGATTTCCGTATGGGGGAGGTGCTTAGCCAATTACAGGTATGAAAGTAAGAATAGCCTGCTGGTTTGGGCCAATTCTAGTTCAGAATCCTGTCCTCACAGGAGCCAACCAGACACCTGCAGGAAACCTGTAAACAAGTACTTTTAAACATTTTGTTGGGGATAATTCAGACTAAAAATTCCCTGGTGTCAAAAGGTCATTTATGTATGCCATTCCTGCGGCCCGTGTTTAGCCCCAAAATGGAAAATGAGCAAGGTCCCAACTAAAGAAGAATGGCAGCTTAAGCTGATGGAATATGCGCAGCTTGCAGACTTAACATATAAAATAAGAGAACAAGAAGAGCATACGTTTAGAGAAGAGTGGAAAACGTTTATTGAATATATGGGGGGGAATTGTGTATACCTGAAAAGTTGGCAGCATTAAGATAAATTCAACAGTGTAAATAAGTTTTGATGGATGCAATAATGGAATACTGAATGGTTTAGTTTTTGTAAAATATGCAGGGATTTATGATATGCAAAAAGAATCATGGAAAGAGAAGAAGAGAAGTCATTGATATTTTAAGGATGTTTAAATGAGTATTTTAAATTGTAAAACAGAAAATTTAAATATTAAATCTTTTGATCACCAAGAGTCGCCATGTCACTTTCATTTTATTCTTCACCTCCTCCACACACAAAATGCAAAGCAGGGATGGGGTTACTGCCAAATACTGTTGAACTCCATCAACCCTAGGCAGCATACCTACTGGTCAGAAATGCTAGGAGCTGTAGTCCAGTAACATAAGGAGGGATGGGTTTTGTGGGAAGGAAACCCAAATTTATCATGTATTTTCAGAAGGCCCAGCCTTAAGCTGTGCATGTTAACTTTCCTTTCCTATCTCAAGTTCTCCTTTCCTTTCTGAAGACCCATCTGGCAAGGCCTAGCTGGGAAAGGGGGCAAGTAGGCCTTCACTGGGACCTGGGCAGTGAGAGAAAACCAGGCTTCTAGTGTTATGTATATGTCATCACCAGTCGCCCCATACAGTTGCTGCTCCAGACAGTTTTTATATGGGGGGGGGGGCGCTAGAAAATTGTCCTTACAAAAAGGATAATGAAATCTTTGGATTAGCAAAGATGCAGGCTATAAAATCTCCTTTCAGAGAGATTCGGTTCACTTACAGCATTTGCTGAACTGAGAGCCAAGCCACATGGCTCTTTCTTCACTTGTTCCAGGATGCACAATGAAAAAAGCCTGAGAAAGGGCAGGGAACAGAGCCTGCTGAGAGTCATGGGTTCCCTCAAAGGATCCTGGGAACTGCAGTGTGCTAAAGGTGCTGAGAGTTGTTAGGAGACTCCTGTTCTCCTTCCAGTTCCCAAAGGGGTTTAGCAAACTTTCTTCCCAGGGAACTCCAGCAAATTTAGCTCTGAGAGGCAAATGGGTTTGCTAACAACTCCGTAGACAGCACCCTTAACTGTGTGTTGTGAATGTGGCCTTTTTGGTTGTTCCATGACAAGCAGATTGTCACTTGGTGACAACAACACAGAAGTGGAGCTCCTTGGTGATAGCATATCCTTTGGATAATTTGTGAAGAAGAAACAGTAATCACCATTAATTGCTTCTCAAAAATGTAAATGTTTACCCAAGTTGCATTGGACACTCTTAATTTTTTTATTTTTGTTTTGTATTTTGCTCAGCTGTATTGCTGGCACATGTCTGTGTTTCAATCTTGCTTTATAGCCTGTTTTTTAAAAATGGTTTTATTTAATATTGTTTGCGTTTCCACTGTCATTATGGTATTTTCATTGCACACTGCTCTGAGATTTAAAAATAATTATATTTAGTGAAATAAATTGTTAATACACAAACAAACACACCCACACACACTTAAGCTGCTGTTCCACCTGTGATGCAAAAGCTATTGGTGCTGTCTATATTCCTCTGTGGGTGGAAAAGCAACTGAGGAAGGGAAATTTTCAGATCCAAAATAATCAGGGGGAAAGGGTTGTGCATTCAGTCCCTTCTTCCACTTCCAATTGGAGTTTTTCTTACTTTTTAGCCATTGAGAGATTGCTACCTATGTCTGTTAACATCTAGTTTAACCCTCACCCACTGCACTAATTCGTGTTGCTTAACTCTGATGGAGGGTGCAACTGTTGTGATTTAACCAAGGGGCCATAATTCAGTAGTAGAACATCTGCTTTGCATGTGGAAGTCCCCAGATTTGATCCCTGGCATCCTCAGACCGGGCTGGAATATAATTCTGTCTGAAATCCTGGTGGGCTGCTGCCACTCACTGTAGACAATACTGACTTTGGTGGACCCAAGGTCTGACCTGCGATAAAGCAACTTCTTTGGATTATCTTTTGTACTTGTTACCTTTTGCTCCCATTCTGGCTCTGGTTCTTAGAGACAACAGCCACTCTCTTAGTCTGACGCTATTTCAAAACCTGCAATGGGAAGGAAATGACCCTGATAAAACTTTTATGTTGCTCATTACCTTCAAAACTCATTTAGAGAATTGAACAGTCCGTGTGAATCCTCTGTCACAAGCCCAAAGTGGCAACTGCAGCTTTATCCATCACAAAGACATTATCTGGCCAAGAGCCAAGCCCATCAGAAGTGATGTCACACATAAATTCTACACCAAACAGATGCAACTTAGAAAGGTAGCATATATTGTCTTAACTCCAGAAAGCATTCAAACTCCCAGCTGAGAAGCCCTTCACCTTCTTTCACTAAAACCAGAGGGGAGAGGATACTTGTGGCCCTCTAAGTCTTGCTGAAGTACAACTCCAATTATCCCTGATCCCTGGCCAGTTATGCTGGGTGCTAGAGTCCAGTAGCATCTAGAGGGTCACTGGTTCCATATCCATGCCACACAAGCAAAGGTGCAGTGGTCTGGGGTTGCAAGCATTCAAAGATGCATTACTATTTCTGCAGCATGGTCTCCAATGCCCCGGAGCCACCCAGTCAGCTTGAGAGAGGAAGCTTACCACGGTACGTTTTGTACTGATTGGAGCCAATCAGAGTGAAAGGAAGTGAGTCAGCCACTGAGGATTGGTTCCTAGGGTCCCTCTGGAGAAGGTGTGCAGCATGAAGGAGCAGTTGTTCTATATGCTCCGAAGAATTTTAAAACCACTGGCAACACAAGGTGCTTCAGTTTCCAGGGAATGGCGTGCAAGTTCTGTTCTGTACAACGGAACTTCAAGGAAAACACAACTGAAGCCACCCCAAAATAAGATATTAGAGCACTCCAAATCATTTACCCTTGCATGAACACAGAAAATAGATCTAGCCGAGAGGCAGCACATGGAGAGACACACTGATCGTTGCAATACATCCCTAACTGTTGTTGTATAATTATAAAATAATCAAGAAGG
This sequence comes from Podarcis muralis, assembly GCF_964188315.1. NCBI lineage: Eukaryota > Metazoa > Chordata > Lepidosauria > Squamata > Lacertidae > Podarcis > Podarcis muralis. The sequence continues at coordinate 41,584,717 of NC_135673.1, forward strand.
GTGTGTGACTGAGGTGGCATGGTTGTGATTATCATGGGCACAGGCAAACTCCGGCCCTCCAGATGTTTGGGACTACAATTCCCATCATCCCTGACCACTGGTCCTGTTAGAGATGATGGGAATTGTAGTCCCAAACATCTGGAGGGCTGGAGTTTGCCTGTGCCTGGGCTAGAATGACCCTCAGGGTCCCTTCCAACTCTTATGATTCTATGATGGGGGCCTTCATAGAGCCTGAATTTGGTGCTGCGCTATGTGGTGCATAAAGGAGCATTTTCTTCTTGGTCAATCCTGAATCTGTTGTCAGTTCCTTTTGCTGGGTGTCCCTAGCCCTGACTAAAATTCTGTTGCTCAGCTTTTAGGAAATTGTAAATGCTAGAGGTGTTCAGAGTTGGATTAACCAAGAAGTCAAATCATCTAGAGCAGCAGTCTTAAACATTTTCACACCTGGGTCATGCCTTTACCCTAAACATGCATTATGGGACCCGATTCTTGATTTCTGTGCAGGGTGGTAGTGCTGCTGGACCTTACAAGTTGAAAACCAGCTCTCCAGAATAACTGTCTATTTACACCCAGGAAGACACTTTCATTGTATTTTATTAATTGCCACACATCTTCTCTTTTTCTGCACTCTTCTTCCTACTCTGAACATGTATTCATCGCTTCACACACCCAAGTGTATGCCAAAGCATTTCACAGTAATAAATTCAAAATGCATTAAGAAGTTCAATAAAACAATGCAAAGTACTAAAAGTGTTCATCAAAGGGGGGCGGGAATCAGCACCTCAGTCAGCACAAAACATACATTCCTTCCACACAGCCTAAACCTCAACAGCCTGACCACCAGGGCTATCCAAATACCTGAGAGAATAATATGCCTCTGCTTGGCACTGCAAGATTGGCAAAGTTAATGCCAGTCCAGCTTCCTAGGGAGGTCATTCTGCAAGTTGGAGGGGGGGTGTTGCTACCACAGAAAAGGCCAATTTTCATGTTACCACCCTCTGAGCACCCTTGGAAGGGGACTCACAGAGAGGGTCAGATGCCAATCCCAGGGTCTGAGTATGTTTGTACGTGGAACGGCAATGGCCTGTGCAGAAAGGTCTTCCTCCAAATGGTGGTTGTACCAGTGGCAAAGTGTGGGTTGCCAGCGCACGGGGGTGGGGGTGGGAGGGAGGAAAACGGGCAGAGTACACATGCGCATTCAACTGCCTAATAGTGTCTGTGTCACCCAGGAGATTGCAGCCACAGAAACAAGAAAAGAGGAGTTGTTCTGTTGTCTGGAGATGTCACGTACTGCTTCGCCTGGAGAAGCTTTTTTCAGTAGAGACCAGCTACAGAAGCACGCAGCTGTATTGAGGCAGCACAGGGTGTTCAAGTTTTGCTAAGAATGTTGTGTCCAAGGCAACCACTCCTCTGCTTTCCCCATCCTATGCCAATGGTTGATATCTCTGGTATGAAACCACCTTAAAAACCCATCCTTCTCCTTATGCAAGAACTATGGAAAGATTTACACTATGCATTTAAAGCACACTCTGTGCATTCTCGAAGCACATGGCTTCCCCCGCAAAGAATCCTGGGGACCGGACCATAATTTTCCCCTCACAGGGGCTACCATTTCCCTTGCCTACTGTTCCCATGATTCATTTTGGTGATGCCATCTGCTTTAGACGTGTGTTGAATGGGCATTCAATGTTTGGTGTTCTTCTGCTCTATCTTTCCCATTGATTTCAGTATTTTGCAGAGCAGACGTCTTGGAGAATGCTGCTTCTAAACTGCTCTACTAATTAAAATGTGTCATTTTCTGCCCTGGCGCAAGGCAATTTTATTTGTAATTAGTATGGCTCAGCCCTCAAGCAACAGTTCTCTGCAACTCACTTAACAAACTCTTTGGAACAGCAAAAAAGAAAAAGAAAAAGCAGAGAAATATTTGATGGCTTTGGTCGAAGCAATGCTCATATAAGGAGTCAGCGAAATCAAAGCTGACGTTGTCTTAGGAATGAGGTTTCACCTTTGGCTGTCTGAAACATTAGCTGCTGACACATCAGAAGAAAAAAGTGATGGTAGACCTTTAAGGTCATCCTTCATAGGAAGAGGAGGAGAGCGAGGGGGAAAGAATTACGCTTTTTAAATATGACAGATGCATAACTCAAGGAACAGCAAAAGCATTGCAGCTCGGCCATTGGATCTTTTTGGGGGGGTGGGGTGGGGGGGATATTCATATAGTTCCAACAAACGCCATGAATTACAAAGGAAAGAAATGAGCCTACAATCTCCACTCTGATCTCTGATCCCTTCTGGAAGGGATCTTATGGAAGAGATATTGTTCCAAATATGTGAATAGGAAATGAGATAGCAAATGGTTCAATACCACATTCTGACCATGGTAAAGAACATACAAAGCACAGGAATAGTTACAGTGGCCTTTAGCCAGCCTGGAGGGGTGGGGAGGAATCAGCCTAATTTAGTAATTATTTAACTCTGCACTTTCTATGAACTGTAATAAATGTTGTGCGTATACACAATGAATCACTGAGAGCTGGTGCAGAGTAGTAGCTAAGAATGTGAGGTTTGAAGTTCCTAGCTCAAAAATAATCTCAGCTGTGGATACAGTGGTTGGACTTCAGCAAGCAACTATCTTGATCCTATGCCTATTGATTTGTAAATATGTCACACTGTGTTCAGCTGGACGTACTCTCAAGAAATTGGTCACCTGCGGATAATAACACTGACCTACCATACAGGGCTGCTGTAAGGGGAAGGGCTGTAGTTCAGTGGCAGAGCATCTGGCTGGCATACACAAGGTCCCAGGTTCAATCCCTGGTGTCTCCAGGTAAGGCTGGAATGTCCACTGCCTGAAATACTGGAGAGCTGCTGCCAGTGTGGACAGTACTGAACTAGATGGACTGATGGTATGAACTGATAGAAGGCAGTTTCCTATGTGCCCAAGGAGCCCTGAAATAATGTTAGTGCAAGATGGCTTAGCAGTGTAAAAATGAAGGCTAAGCTGGTTTTTCCAGATGAGGTATCTGCTGGGAGAGACGCTGTTAAGAAGAACAAAGGTGTTGATGACCAATCATCAGCTGCAACCCTAAATCTGAGTAACCTGATGATATGGCATGAATGTCACTGCACTAGTGGAGACAGAGATACACCTGTGGTACACAATGCTTACACTCTCAACAGCTCCCCCAGGGCAAGGGCAGCCCAGCCCATTCTGCCACCTGAGGCGAAACAGGAAGGTGTTGCCTTGTGAGTTGCCACCCCGCCAAAGCACTGAGGTCTCACAGCAGCTCCTTCCAGGGTCTGGTGAGTGCAACCTTCCTGAGACCCAAGCAGCGGCAGAACTACATTTTGGGGGCCCTGAAACTTGAACTGTCCTGGGGACCCCTTTGCAAGCAGTAGTGAGGCCTGGGCAACCACTGTTGTCTTCTTCAATGGGGTTGTTCCATGGCTGATCACCACACTTTGCCATATCTGTGCTACTGACTGTCAAACTTTGGGATTGTTGAAATATATACAACACAAAATGGATCAGTTTCACTCAATTCAGTGTGACTCCAGTTGGGTCTACTAGACCCAAAAATGTTAAGCAGGGGCTTCTGGGGCCCCTCTGAGATCAGAGGCCCGGAAGCTTAAGCTTTCATTAGTTTCAAAGATCTGCCCCAGACACATGTGAGGCACTCCCATGAAATTTTGCAGGGCTCTCAGGAAATCTCACTGGAACCCAACCCAACCACTTTTCCTTGCTTCTTTGGAAATGCTACTTGGATTCCACTGCTTGAAGTGGCTGCGTCAGTCTACCTCCTGGAAGTGCCAGCAACTTGAACATTTTGCTTAGAGTAAAGCCTTTTGCCTAGCCGTACAGTTGTGCTAAGAGCAGGCCCCTTGTTACAGTAAAGCAAGTGTGAGGGACCTTTGGCCTTCCAGATATTGCTGAACTACAACCTCCACCATCCCTGGCCATTGGCCATTCTTGCTGGGGCTGATGGGAGTTGTAGTTCAGCAACATCTGATGGGCCAAAGGTCCCCCAAAGAGCAGTTGGGGGGGAGAAAGTGATATGATAAAGCCACGGGTGCCCAGTGAAGAAAGTGAATAAGGCACAACGTTCAGCCTCATATATGTGTCCAGCTGGGCTGCTGCCAGCATCTAAATTCATCACCATACCACAACTGAGCCCATTTTCATTCATCAAGCTCTCTCTTGTCTCTTCATATCATTGTTGAAATGGCTTCCATAGCAAGCCATCTGCAATACTTTTGTTTTTCTCTAATTACCTTTGGATTATTAAATCATCCTTTGCTTCCAATATCTGTTGACAGGCATTGATACTGCCCGCGAGCTTGCTTTTAATAATAATTAAACCTCTCACAGAATTGAGTGTAAGTGCACACTTTCTGTGTTTTGTATCCCTTCCTAGATAAGCCAGCTTTCATTAAAAAGTATATATTAAACATCATTTTTATCTTAGGAACATGTATTCTTATAATTCTATCTTTTTAAAAATGTATTTTTATTAAAGATTTTCTTGATTTACAAAGGTATGTGCAATGTCTCTCCTATTTTTTCCCCATGTAACTTTTTTTTTTTTTTTTTTTTGCAAATCGGTTTCATTTGTTTAGGAAGAATAGGAGGAAAGAGGTGGAGGGGGGGAAAGCTGAGTGGGGGTGGGGTCAGGTGGTGATGTTTCTATTTTACTTAATATATGTGGGGTTTTGTGTCAGCGTTGCTTGTGCAGGTTCTCAGCTGCTATGTACTCTTATAATTGAACAGTTTGACATCTAGCATAACCATAGAACAATTTTGGATTTCTTAAAAGGTAGTAAATAGGTAAAATTAATATTGTATTAAAGGCAAGTGATTAAATAATGTAATAATTGCTACTGTTTATCCTGCAGTAATACACAAAGGAAAATTACAAAAGTGGGGAAGACAAATGAAGGTTTGGAATCCAAACTTAAGTATTCATCATTCCTATATCTATAACATGTGACACCTCCAGGCTGTCAGTATTTTGTGCGAAGGATTCGACCACACGTTGGGGAATTTTGGTTTGTGCAATTAAAGCAGATTAAGGTGTTCAGTCATGCTACTGCAACACACACACACCCCTTTTAAAGCAACAGGTTTTTGCAGGTAGGAAAGTGATGGGGAAATGCTTTGAAAGATGTGGCATGAATTAATGATTAACAGGAAGACGTATAACCACCTCCATAAGCAAATCAAGATGAGTGCAGTTTTGCATAACCTGCCTGAAGACAAATCTATAAAGATCTGATATAGCCTGTCTTTCATGTAAGCTTTGTGCAAATGGGGATGAAGATGTAATACAGAGGTCATCTGAAGATCATCAGGACAGCAAAACTGGGCAAAACTGACAGACAGGGTTGTGATTTCTGCAGACTTAAGAGTGGTGACTCCTCATGTATTCAGAGTGCTCGTTCATTTGCAAAAATTTTTAAAAAAACAACAGCCTGAGAAGGATTGAGCTTGATCCTAGATCTCAAGTAAGCATGGAATGTTGAGGAAGGACACCCGTTAGGAACTTCCAAGCCTACAGATGTTGTTGAATGACAACTCCCATCATCTCTGACCATTGGCCATGCTGGCTGGGGCTGATGGGGTTTGTAGATGAGCAACATCTGGAATGCTCCAGATAGAAGGCTGACCTAACTGGTATTCAAACAACTGGATAGACATGAATAATATTTTCTTGATCTGCTGTGTTTTTAAAACTCTGTATAATTTGGTGAGTGGTCGGAGTGCAATGTTTGAAGTGCAGTTTAAATCTCCACCTTTATGTTTATTGTTCTTCGCAGTGCAGTTTATCAACAGAATATATTCGCAAGAACTAAAGCAAACTCCATGATCATTAAAACATTCAACATTCACACCCAAATAGCTACATAATGCCATCAGCCATAAATATTCATAAATGCTAATGGCTACAATCCCTTTTTAATTGCTCAAGACAACTTTAATGAGGTTCTAGCTGGCAGCCAGCCAGATATGAGGACCTGCCTTGTGTGTGAGAGTGCAGAAACAATCCATTTAACTAGCAGCAAAAAGACCAAGGGTGCAATCCTTGGGAATAAGCCCCACTGAACATAATGGAACAGTAAAATTAAAAGTGCCACCTGGAGACAGCATTAGGGAATCACAGTTCTTGAGTAAACAGAGCTGCTTTAAAATCCCTTGTAAATGTCCTCTGAACGTACAGAGAGGGAAGTGTGGGATTGAGGTTTTTGCTCCTGTCTCTTACTTCCATATGTACATTGTAAGGTCAGAATGTTCTGCATGTCTGGTGTGCTACCAGGTCATAGGTGCCTGCTCCCTGGGGCCCTGGGTGCCCGAGTACCCACAAAATTCCCCCTGAAGGGGCTGGGCACCCACAAATTTTGGTGCCAGGGCCATCCATGCTGCCCCAGGCACCCACGGTCGTGGGGCTAGGCTGGCACTCCTATACCAGGTCTACTGGCCTCACTCTTTCCATGCTTTCTGAAGTCCCAAATAAACTGAGGAATCAAAAGAGCCTCATTATAGGAGACAAGACTGCACCTTTCTGTCCAGGCTCCTGTTCCACCTCACCCTTCACCTGATCATCCCCCTCCTCCCATGATGCTCCACTGGGGCTCTCCAATCCACATGAAGGTGGGTGGGGAGAGCTGGCATCCCTGCTCCCCACCTCCAAAGCAACTGAAGTTGGGGTGGGAAGGGGAGATTTCCCCACCTCCAACCCAGGTTCCCACCACTTAGCCCCTTTCTCTACTCCCTTCTCCTGTGTCAACTCAAACCAGATCCCTACAGGCTTCATGACTTGATATAAGAAGATATAGATTTCTGCTCTGGACCATATTCTTGCAGAGCTGTCTCTATTCTGCTGCAGTTCAGCCTCTGAGAATTTTTTTACATGATTAATTATCATTACGCTATTCAGCACAAGAAAAACAGTGGGACATGTCCACAATTATGCATTGTTCTTTTCTGTTTCTCTTTTTATTGTGTTAAATTTTAATTGATTTCCTGATGAGTTGTGTGTTACAGCACTCATAATATTTTATATATTTTGCAGTTGTTTTTTAAAAATGTATTTTTATTAAAGATTTCTTGGTTTACAAAAGTATGTGCAATGTCTCTTTTTTCAAGTTACATTTTCTTCAGATCAGTTTCATTTGTTGAGACATTAGTGTTAAATTTGGAAGAAAAGGGGGAAGAGGTGGAGGGGGGATGGTGAGTGGGGGTGAGGTCAGGTGGTGATGTTTCTATTTTACTTAATGTATGTGTGGGGTTTTGTGTCAGTGTTGCTTGTGCAGGTTCTCTTTACTATTTGCTTGTGTTCCTTTGATGGTGAGAGAGGTTGGGGTTGGCCATGGGTGTGGTTGTTTGTTTGTGATTGGCTGTGGTGAACTTTGTTTTCATGTATGTGTGGGGTGGGCGGGCGTTTTGGAGCAGGTCAGCCATATTGATTTGTATGCTGTTAGTGGATTCTTGTCGTCTTGTTGGGCTGTGTATGTGATAAAGGGGAGCCATACCAGGGTGAAGGCATCTTCTATTTGTCCCCATGTCAGTTTCAGTTTATTGATTAATTTTTCTAGTAAGGCTGTTTCCCATACTATTTGGTACCATTGGTCCATGCTTACACCTGACAAGTCTTTCCAGTGTCTGGCTATGATGTTTCTGGCTGCTGAGAGTAGGTGGGTTATGAGTTCTTTGTTATGTGAGTGGGCATTATTATCTTGGAAGATGTTTAGTAGGGCCAGTTCTGGGGTTATTTCTAATACTTGCTTAGTTATTTTACATATTTCTTTTATGGCTGTTGTCCAGAATAGTTGGATTTTGGGACACTCCCACCACATGTGGAGGTATGTGCCTGTGGAGGTGCACCCTCTCCAGCATTTTGGTGAGGTTCCTGGGTGTATTAGCACTAATTTCCTTGGTGTTAGGTACCACCTGTAGGTGAGTTTTAGATTGAGTTCTTTCCTTTTCGTTAATATGGATTTAAAAGGGGGGGGGGGGTTAGACCACATTCTGGTCCACTCAGTGTGGTTAATCTCATAGCATTGTTTGTGAACTAAAGCAGGAGCAGCAGCAAACAAAGATCCCTGCAGGATTGATTTCCATTCTAGAGATGGGACAAATAAGCAATAACTGGCAATTTCTGTTCCTGCTTCAGTTTCCAAAGTAATTCGGAAACATCTCTATTGTAACTCTAGATTCCTCATCCTGAAAGGACTATGGTACCAGTTCAGATTTGGGAGTCTGTCCACTCTCTTTGGGATCTTTGTAAGAAATCAGAAAACTTCTTGGCATGTTATTGTCTTATGCGGAGGGTATTGTTCTGCAGAGAGGTATATTAGGCTAGCCCCCATCTGCAGTCTGGGGTGCTATTGTCTATACGCAGGCTAAGAACTGGAAATGAACTAGCCTTTACTATAAAATTTCTTTTTAAGGACAGAAATCCACAAATAGGATTGGAATCATCCATTGAAAAATGAAGTGTTATGTACCTGCTCCCCCACCCCCTGTTTCTTGGGGAGGAGGGAGGAGGAATATGAGAAGCATTTGCTCAAAAACCCAGAACTTGCCTATGATCCTAAAGAGGATGACGACCCCCTGATTTAAAATCAAATGGCTCTTTCCCCTGTATCAATGCAGCAGTAATCCCAAAGGCACAAAATACAGGCAACAGACACACGCTAGGTAAAAGGAATAAATATATCTTTATTAACAAAGCCACCAATCACACTTTGAAGGCAACAATCTGTATTCAGGTAGACACAACATCAATATATAATTTCATTTTCCCAATTTTTTTCACAGTGCAGATCAATATATAGTTCTCCCCTGTTTCATTTTTTAAAATCTTCTAAATAACAGTCATCAGCATCCTCTAAGAAAAAGTGTGATACAATTACCTTCACCCTGTGACATATTTGTTCTTTCTCATTTGTAACTCTAATTTAAAAATAGATAAAATTTTGAGCAGTTTTACGCAAAGGGCATTTATGGACCATTTCACACATGTTAGCCCTGCTTATTTGTTCCATGTAATTGTTTATCAGTAAAGAGATAAGTGCCGGGATCAATGGTGTCTCTGTGGCTGTCTCCCTGTACCAGTCCAGATCACCACAAATCTGCCTACCTCTGAGCACACCAACCATGTGGAGAAAATAAAGGTGACCTGTGCATGAGAACCAGTGCTAAGGAAAATCAGGTTTCTTGGTATACAAGCAATAAGCAAGAACTGATTCCAAACTGCAGTCCTAGCTATAAATTAACCTGAAATCACTAGGCTCTTTGGAGTCTAATTAACAATTAAGGCTTACTGGGAGCTCTTGTGCAAAAAGCACTGGATGGACCTGTGCAAATCTCTCCAGAGATGTCAACAGAGTTTGAGGTTAAGTCAACACAAATTTATTCTCACCAGCTTTGGCCGACATTAACTGCAAGATATTCACCCCACCACCCTTTTTTGAGGGTGCTTCCGCATCAGGGGTGGGGAATCCTTTTTGCCCAAGAGGCCAGATATTTATGTCCCCCGCCCCTTTCGGCCAACTTTTAACAAATGGGTGGGATGCCCTGCTGGTCAGTCATCTGACATCATAACAACATCAGATCACCAACACAAGTCAAAGCAGAGTGCTTCCCAGTTGCCTGACAGCCTGTGGATTGTTGGGTGCTTTGGAAGCACTGAGTTCAAAGAGCTTTGCAAGCCCTGTGCTCTGGGCCTTGCAAGTGCTGAGCACTGGTCTTGCAAAGGGCTTTCTGCAGCGCTTCCTGAATGCCAGACAACCAGCTGTTCAAGGGGCTTACCCTATACTTGGTGCTTTGAGAGGGCTCCCTAATGTTGATTCCATGCATCCACACGGCAACTGGGCCAAGAGTCACTCTGATCCCCATTCAGAAAAGTTGTGCAGGCATGACCACCCAAACTTCAAGGCGGGAAGGTCCAAGGACCTGGGGTAGACTTTGGACTCCCTGGGGATTAGAAATTAAATCTTCTTGTTTTGAGCAATCACAATCGGATTTTGAAATTAAGAAATGCATTCTGCAGCCCCTTTGTAGACTGGTAGAGCTGCAATCAAAATAATCCAAGGCCATTTTGCCACTGTGTCGCACTGAGATAAGCCATGGCTTGGTTCAGCATGTCATCTGAATCTCATGGTTCATCTGTCTCCAGACAAACCACAAGCCTAATGTTTTTTTCTGGGAGAGCTAAACTATGAACCCAGGTTCGGATGACATGCTAAAGCCAACCATGGTTTAGCGCACCACTGCAGCAAAATGACCAGGGAGGAGCAAAGCAACTGGAATCTCATCTCCTGAACAAATGAGGGCAGTGTGTCTTATGCTGTAGAGCTTTTACTCTGATCCAGTTTAGCACCTTACCCTCTGCTTTGATGGGAGATACTAATGCATTCCTTACAACCAATGTGTCTGGTCTTAGTCAATCGTGCATTGAAACAGTTGTGCACGTGTTATTATACTGTTCATATTAATGTGGACAATCACTCCTTATATATTATACCCAGTGCTTTTTTTCTTTAAAAAATGTTTAGGGGTACTCTCATTTTGACTCCAGAAAATCACCATTTTATAGTTCAAATCGGAGAAAATAAATACAGTAAATGGACAAAAGTACAAAGATTCACAAAATGTTTAGGGTTATGTGTACCCCTGCGTCCCCCCAGAAAAAAGCACTGATAATACCTGTTTAAACCAAACCTCCAGGCAGATCTGATAATTTTAACCCTTCCCTCTTTCTGTCAAACTCCACTAATTAAATCACCACCAAAGTGGCAAACTTCTGTGCATCTGCACGTGCTACTAGAAACCAGATGCTTAAATCTCCTTGCCAACTGCACGAGCGCTTAGCAACCCATTCTAGTGTGACTGAATGTGCAACAACACAAAGACACACTTCCTAGCACTTTGCTGCGCTGTTAATTCTACATAGTCTTTTGCTGGCCTGTAAGCTGTAAAACTGTATTTGTTGATTGTAACTTAGTGGCTGATCTGTGATCCTAATAATAAAGATTCACTGGTTTATTGTGCCTTGCACCAACCATTTCCAACTCCCAGATGCTTCTGGCACAAAACTATGTATATTATCTTACTACTGTGATACTTCAGAATAGTTTTTCTCAGAATAGACCCATTGAAATTAATGAGCATGACTAAGTTAGGCCCGTTAATTTTAATAGGCGCACTCTGAATAAAAATCAATTGGTTACTACTTGATGTGTCCTGAGATGTATGCTGTTCAGACCACTTAGTGGTGACCAGCTCCTGAGATGCTGCACTTGTTTGGCACGATTCCTAGAAAAGGTGGGTGCTAGAGATGAATTAAAGATCGCATTTACTTGGAGGAGCACAGTGCTCAGAACAAACAAGCACTGGTTCTTATAGATGCAGCAAAAAACCTGCATTGTCATATTGTGCATTCCACTTTGTAACTAATGGGTATGATATACAGAAGCCCTGCTCCAGCAGCTACTGGATACACAGAAGAGGCTACTTCAAATATGTTGAGGGGAAATCAACTTTGGAGAAAACAGACCACTTGTTTTCTCCTGCTCTGGAGGTAGGTCTCGAACCAATGGCTTCAATCTCCAAGAAAGGAGATTCCAACTAAACATCAGGAAAAAACCTTCTGACAGTAAGAGCTGTCTGACAGTGGCAAGAGGTTGTAGACTCTCCCTCCTCTGAAGTTTTTGAGCAGAGGTTGGGTGGCAACCTGTCAAGGATGCTTTTTCTGAGATTCCTGCATTGCAGAGGGTTGGGCTAGATGACCCTTGCGGTCCCTTTCAACTCTGCAGTTCTATGATTCTATGATTGTGCCCCATGGAACTCTGGCTTGTAGCAATAACCTTTCCAGCTTTTGGCTCGGTTTGACCTCACACCTAGAGGAAGCTATTGAGCGAAATGAGGGCTCTTATATCTCAGCCTCTGATGGGTTTGGGGAGCTGCCAAAGAGTCATTTGGCAATTCACTTCTGATTCAAACAAGCTGCAGTGCTCTTCAAAAGGCCCAAACATCAGTTGCTTCTAAATGAGACTTTGCATTTAATAATCCCTTTTCTTTCTTTTACGTAGCTGGCAGGTGGAACATCAAAAGTTTTCTTTTTGTATCTTTCTCTAAAATTTCTTTTGCCTTCTCTCTCTTTATTTAGGGTATTATTTCTTCTTCTTCTTCTTCTTCTTCTTCTTCTTCTTCTTCTTCTTCTTCTTCTTCTTCTTCTTCTGGAGTTCCATGTCTGGGGCCTTTTATTAAAGTCTATAAACTGTATACTCATGGAGGTGGTGGATGATTTATGGAGGACCCTGGGTGAGAGACAGGGAAAGGTAGGTTTCCCGGGATGAAAGGCTGGGAGGAGCTACAGTCTGTAAGGGATAATAATTACTTTTAAGAGAGGATCCATATTCCACTTATCTGATTTGTATTTCTGTAGTCACTATTTTACTGTGTTATGGAATTTTTAAATTACAAATCTCATTCGAACCTGCCTGGTTAAAAAAACCACAACCAAAACAAAGCTAGATTGCATCAGCCCGGAGGGCTGTAGTTATCAGACCAGGGGTAGAGAAAGAATCTAACTCTTTCCTTTCTTAGCTCTACTGAAGCCCTTAGGAGAACTCTTCTAAAATTGGCATTGACTTTGGGGGGAAATCCTGCATAGGCATTCTCTCCCCTCTGCACAAATACTAGCTTAAAAGGAGGTGTTTTCTAACTCAGTGCAATCTGGTTTCTATCTGCCTGGTTGCTCAGTCAACTTCTCTAAATGAACCATTTAAAAAATAAATTTAGGACCTAAAATTCAAAAATTAATTTATGATATGTCTAAAATGACAACATGTGCCAAATCAATCAAATATTTATCAATTCACACATGCATACATTATTTCACATGAACTATAATCCAATTACGAACATATAATAAAAATGTGGAAAACCAAAAATCTCTCAACTTTGGGTAGAGCAGCTACAATTCAAAAGGTGTTTTTAACCTTGCTTTCTATTTTTATTCCAAACCTTATAAATGATTGAAAACACGGCAACTTACAATGATGACTTTTATTTTCCAAAACCGGAAACCTAGACCAAGGTAAATCCTTTTTTTATTAAGCAGAGCTAAATCCAATGAATGGAGTACACCTAATTTATATTTCTACTGCTCTGCATTTCAACTGAGACAATTATTATATATAATAAAAGGGGAACTGAATCAACACAGAATAGACACTGAAATTAAACTTTCCAAACATCTCTCATTAACAAGCTCTTGCATTTAAGGATCTTAAACCAAATCAATTGAACTCTTTAACAAATACATTTACTAATTGTACTATCCAAATATGGACAATCTGACAATGTAAATTTGCACCTATTATGTCTCCATTAATCCTATTATCGTACCACCCAGATTTTTTTCCAGCAAGGCAATCTGAACACTGGGAATCCAAAGGTTTAGACACATTACAAGATTTATATACGAATAATCAACCAATATCTATTAACCTGGTAACATTAACTTTGTCAAACATTTACACAAACTAGATTTTAATCAAATTCATACTTTTAGTACAAAAGAACATTTAAAAATACAAGCTTTGAGACTCTTAAGGCAATTTTAAAATTTATTAAGCACAATGGAGGTGGAATGATTAGTTTCTAAATTGTACTCTAGCTTATGGATCTATGGATATGGGAACTAGATACTGGCACACAAATTACAGTGGTACCTCTGGATGTGAACGGGGTCCGTTCTGGAGCCCCGTCCACATTCAGAAGCGAATGCAACCGACATCTGCGCATGCGCGGTTTGCGACTCGCCGCTTCTGTGCATGATGTCATTTAGACCATCTGCACATGCGCAAGCAGCGAAACCCAGAAGTAACACGCTCCGTTACTTCCGGGTCGCCGCAGCGCGCAACCCGAAAATACTTATCCCAAAGCTACTTCAACCCGAGGTATGACTGTATTCCCAAGGACTGGAATAAAATTTGGGAATTGTGACCCTTAAAATCTGTTTCCGTTTTTTCTTAAAATTATTACACAGATGGTATCACACTCCTTTGCAAAGTTAAAAAAATGTTTTCTTCTATATCACCTAATTGTTGGAGGGGTTGCAATAAACTTTGTACATATTTTCATTTAGGGTAGGAATGTCCATTTGTGAAAGATTTTTGGAATTTGATTTTGACAGAAATAATAGATGTTACTAAAGAAACTATTGTTTGTTGCCAAAATCTAATGTTATTGAATATTTTTGTGGATACCAATGTAAATATATTGTCAGAAAGAATGGGTCTTATATATTATCTTGGCAGCACAAATAGTAATTGCAACTCAGTGGAAACCAGCCCAAAATCTGACACTGGGCGTTTGATGCCACTCACTCTGGAATATAGATGTAGTGGAGAAGATCACACGTAATTTGAGATTTTAACAAGGTCTAGGTTCTCCAGGGACATGGGTGGCGCTGTGGTCTAAACTCTTGGGCTTGCCGATCAGATGGTTGGCGGTTTGAATCCCCACGACGGGGTGAGCTCCCGTTGCTTGGTCCCATCTCCTGCCAACCTAGCAGTTTGAAAGCATGCCCCAAAGTGCAAGTAGATAAATAGGTACAGCTCCGGCGGGAAGGTAAACGACGTTTCTGTGCGCTGCTCTGGTTTCAGCATTCCGTTGCGCCAGAAGCGGCTTAGTCATGCTGGCTACATGACCCGGAAAAACTGTCTGCAGACAAAACGTTGGCTCCCTCGGCCTGTAAAGCGAGATGAGCGCCGCAACCCCAGAGTCGTCTGCGACTGGACTTAACTGTCGGGGGTCCTTTACCTTTACCTTTAGGTTCTCCAGACACCTTTTATAAGATTTGAAATTCTTTACAACATATACAACATTGCTTTCTTTTTTTTTTTTTTTTAGAATAAATGTTTATTAGCTTTGTAAGAAAAAAGTAAAAAAAAAAAGAGAAAATAAAAAGAAGAAAAGAAAAACAGCAATAATGTATTATTATTGATGTATTATTATTATAACATATACAACATTGCTTTCAATACAATCCTTGTCACAAGCCTGTCAAATCCGGAACTAGGCTTGATAATCTGATGAAGTTGACAGTCTTTACTTAGACTTTGCTATTCTTTTTTTTTTTTTAATAATCTTTATTAATTTTCCAAAAAGGTTACATAAAGTAAAAAACAAACAAACAAGAAATCAAAACTCAAGAACATAAAAACATACAACACACAGGAAAAAGGAAAAAGAAAAAGATATTCACCTTTTCACGCTTATTTTCAATAACTTCTTTTCACAACTTCCCCACATCTCCTCCTATTGTTTTCCAACTCCAATTTATTTATTCTAGCAAGTTTTTCCCCTAAACATCCTGTACCTTATTTTATTAAAATTACTTAACCCTAATTTAATTAGATTCATTTTAGTTATGAAGTTATACTTTAGTTCATTATTGTACTTTAACATTTTATTAGCGTATATACCTTAACCCTCTATATAGAAATGAAAGAACAAACAAAGATATAAGCATAGATCTAAAAAAGAGATACCTTTCCTAAGATTGCCACTATTTCCCTCCCACGGATTCCCCATTCTTATAATGCTAATCTTTATTCTATAGAAAATAAAAAAAAAGAAAATTCCAAGCCCCCTTCGGACTGTTAAATCCCACCCTTCTCCCCCCGGTTTCAATCCTTAATCAAAGTACATTTAGTCCATCTTTTTAGCCTGGTGATCTCACGTCCGAGGCACGCAAATCTCTCACAATTCCTTTCAGCCGATTTCTTTGGAAGTCTCTCATACTTAGCTCCCAGGATCGAAGAATTATTTTCTCAATGCTGGCCGTGGTTCTTTCAGCTGGGCCTGCTTGCTTGTAACCAGTATTCCAACGCTGTTTCATAAGTCTATATGTCCCAAATAGTCCTGTTTTCACCTTGGTCAGTTTAGGTTTCTTCTTAGCAGGTCTCAGTCTCTCTTCTCTCTTATGTAATGTCTCGGCCTTCGCTTCCTTCAGCTCCTCTTGCTTGGCAGGTGTCTTTTCCTCCTCAATCTTAGGTTCTTTTCCTTGTCCAGCTGCCTGTGTTTTGAACAGCGAGTCCCTTTCCAAGTCAGTTAGTGTATTTTCAGATAGCTTCGGGTTTGGTGGGCTCGTAGACAAAACAAGGCCTTTCTCATTCATCTGTAACAATTTTCCCACGAGGGAGGTCAGCTTCTCCAAGCCAGCACGTATTTCCTGTATTCCTTGTTTTAGTTCCATTCTTGCAATGTCCAAGAATCCCCTCTAGAGGGATTCTGGTTACTTAGTAATCTTTCCCTCTCCGATCCAAAAGTCAAATTTGTTTGTAACAATCTTTCCTTATTTGCAATATTTTGTAACGATTTAGTCGGTTAAAGTTTCAATTTTCAGTTCTTTCAGCTTTGACAGCTAGTTTGACAGCTGTCAAAAGTATCTATGTCTCAGCAGGCTCTTAACTCGGGTTGCTCCCGGGCTCGAGTAGGGTGGTACTTTATTCAAACAAAGTATTCTCTTGTCCTCCAGCACCTTAGCTTAGTTCTTTTTAATCCGTGAGGTTTATATCTTTTATCCAATCACACAAGTTTTTCCCGCAACTTTAGTTGACAGGTCCTTGCTTTGCACTGTTAACAATATGGAGGAGACGGACTTCCCTTTTTTTTCGGCTCCCCCGTTCGTACCAAATCCAAACCGAAAAATTTATAATCCAGTTTTCAAATTACTCACGGGTTGTTGCTCTTGCTTTTAAGTCCAAATTTAGCAGGAAGAAGTCAGCGCTGACTGAAGAATGGCATGCGGCTTCGCTCAGCAGGGGGAGCGGAGGACTCACAGCACCACGCCGCTCCCTGGCACCCGATCCGTAGCCTTTAAAAAGGCTCTTTCACGAGTCGGGGGGCGCTTACGGTGCCCGCCGAGTCACCATGTCCACGGCCTCCGTGTCCGTGGTTTTTGAGGGTCCCCGTGTCGCTGGCACGGTAAGACCCGATCCCCTGCTGAGCCGATTCCCTCCGGAGCTCGGAGGGAATCCGCCATTAGCCAGTCGCGCCAACCCGGAAGTCTGCTTAGACTTTGCTATTCTAACTCATGTGCAACTACTCATTCTGCATGCCTATTTTATGGTTTTGTTTTCATATTTTAATTTTTGTCTGTTGTTATAAATGTCCTTTCTGTTTGAATTACATTGGGGAGGGTTCAGTCTCCCCTTCATTCAGCCTCTGGTTCCATTAATTATCACCCCTTGCTGAGGCAAATTGCATTTTTTAAAGAAACAAAAAACAAATACACCATTTTGCAGGCTAGATAAGACGTATTTAATATCACCTGCAGTTTGCCCTTGTGTGTGTGGCTGTAAACCAGTTCAAAATTCAAGTTTTAGTAAGACTGCTGTATTGCAGATTATATATCTATATGGACAAAGGGGAGGCTGGTCGGGCAAAAGATTCCTGCACTGTAGGGAGTTGGGCCAGGGGGGTCTTGTGGTCCCTTCTAACTCTACAGTTCTATAAGTCTAAGGTGAGGTAGAGCCCTACCGTTATTTTTTCTGCACTCTAAAAATCCAAACCTCTGTAGCAATGCCATATTCATAAATTTCCTATAACTGAGGGTAGAGTGCCAGCAAATTTGTCAATTTGAGTTTCACTCTGTTCTTCAGTTCTGCAGCCTCGTTCAAGTTTCCACATTTTCAAATCAGCTTCAGCTGCTTTAAAAGAAAAGTCCTCATGAGAATTCATCAGCCTTTTTTGTGTGTGAGCTTCTCCTAATATACATTTCTTCCTATGGGAAAATAACTGCTCTCCAATTGTACAGCAATTTCTCCCCAATTTCTGATTTTTGTCAATCAGAATTGATCTCAACTGATTAATTCAACCAATTTGTTGATTAAACATTGGAGAGCTATCTAGACTTCTGGTCTTTCCCAAATGATAGGATTTCCCATACCTGGGCTTGCAGAGAGAGGGCACAGTGTTGCTTAGGAGAAAGACACACATCACAGAAAGCAAGACAAATGACCTCCAGATGTTGCCAGGACTACAGCATCCTAGAAATTCATTGTCCTGGCTGGTGCTGATGGGAGTTGGAGTCCAGCAACACCTGCAGATTCCTCGCCCTGGATATAAAGAGAGAACCCACAGCATAACCCTCAGCTGCCAGTGAACCTCAATTATTCTGGAACTTGTCGTGCTAGGTATTCATACCAGCAAATCATATGCCAGCCCAGTCACTGGTCTTCCCTTTCCCAGCATTCCTCTGGTGGGAGGGCTGGCTGGCTTTCTTTATATTTACATGCAGTGCATGGGCAATCATGCAGATATGCATTCATCCATCTGTGGCTTTATTTTGTTCTCCAAGTGCAAACTCCACTCCCACCCCAATGCAAACATGGTCCAAGGATTAGGGGAAGGGCCAGCCAATCTGTGCCACACAAAGCTGCTTTTTGTTTCAAACTTTCTAAATTGACTCTTCCCTCCCCTGCTGGGGCTGAATTAGACACTTGAGGAATAGGTACATTCTGATGGACCGCCACAGGTCCTGCTGTTCTAAACATGTCACTGCTGTATTCACATTTAAATAGCAACCCATCAACCGCAGGTTAAAAACTGATTTGCTTTGCTTTTTGCCCTGCTTTTTGGTTAAGACACTTTAATTTTTAACAGCACAGGCATACCTTTTTTTGTTTTTTTGCTATTTCCTTAAAAAATAGGCACACTTAAATAATACATTGCAAAAGGTTTGTTCTTAAGAGCATATATAATAAAACAGCCTTTCTACAGGTGAGCTCATCCTCACTGTTTTACTGTACAAGCCACTGTTCTGTGCATACCTCTGTATTGGAAAAGCTGAGAACAGTGGCTCATACAGAAGCCCAATGGGCAGCCTCCTTCCAGGATGATTGCTGTGAGGTTACATGAGCCCTTAATGGTCTGTAATTCACCTTGCATGCCACATTAGCAGCCATCTCATGGCACACTAATGTATCCAGCCTGGCAAGGACACAGCTCTTTGTTGCTAAGCTTTAAAGAAGAATTGCTGGAGATATATCATCAGGTTGGTGGCAAAACACTGGTTAACACATACAGTAATCTAATATAGCGCAAAGTTGGTCATGCGGCCTAGAGCTTTTGCACACTCCAGCAGAGGCACATCAGAAGGAGCAGAGCGTGGCACATCTGTCGGTAGAACACTACAGAGAAGGACAATGCACAAAGTAGCATATTCTCAAGGCTGTATGCACCCTTCTAGGAATGCTTCTTGTCTTAGGGAGTCATCGCATATGTGCAGCACACGCATCCCAGATCGATCAGGCACACTGTGGAAAGCAGCATTGAAGAGAACAACAAGACAGGCAAGCACCATCCTGCAAATCTTTACACAAATCCATGACTTCAGTGGGAATGTGAATGAGGTGTGTGTGTGTGCATGCACGCACATGTGTGTGTGCACTAATGCTGAGAGAGGATAAACCCACAGGTCAGTGGCAGAGCACATGCATTGCACGCAGAAGGTTCAATCCCAGGCATTGTTCGCTGAAAGGGTGGGATAGACCTCTTGGCCCCAGATGCTGAAGAGTTTGGTCAGCCAGAGCAGAGAGTCCTGGCCTGGATAAAAGGGTGCAGTTGAGCTTAAGGCAGTTGCCCCAAGGCAACCTTGTAAGCTGGTGGCCAAAGAAGGCTTCTTGCTTCAAAAGTGTATGCTCTTTCTCAGCAGAACCTAGGAAACCATAAGCCGACTCTCACAAAGCATAATAACAAGCCCATTGTTTGAAGAGAGAGAGAATGAGACAGAAGGTGGTGGAATCATTTGTACGAGTCAAATTTGGCCCTTGTGATAGCATGTAGAAGATGAGCTTTACATAGTGCATATGGACAGAGCGGAATAAATAGTCCTTCTATTTACAATACTATTTCAGCCTGGTTGTTGTTTGTTCCGGCCGGGGATGGCTTGCTTTTAACCCCCTCCGTCCCACCTTTCGAGGCATCGAGAAAGAGCAGGCGTGGACTCCAGAGGCCAAGGAGGATTCTCTTGTACTCCTTCCGGAAATTCTGGTTGAGAATGCCGTATATCACGGCATTGAGGCAGCTGTTAAAGTAAGCCATGAAGTAGCTCACCACAAAAAGCCACTCTGGAATCTGCGGGATGATCTTCGAAGGGTTGATGGAGACCGCCAGGCCAATGAAGTTTAATGGCCCCCAGCACACTGCAAACAGGACAAAGACCACAAACATGGTCAGGAAGTTCCGCACGTCAGCCGTACGCACTTTCTGCTTGCAGTCATGCCTCACCCGGTGCTTGACCTGGATCACGAGGATCCAGATCCGAAGGTAGCAGAAGGTCACGATGGAGAGAGGGATGATGAAATGGACCACCACCACAGTGATGGTGTACGACATGCTCACCGTCTGAGCAAAAGTGCATGAATAAATCCTCTGGTCATACTGCAGGGAGCCCACAAAAAGGTTTGGCAGGATAGCCACCAGGGTCAGCAGCCACGTCAGGCAAAGGTAGCCGCAGGTGTTCTTCAGGTTGAAGAGCTTGTCATACTGGAGGCTGTGGCAAATGTAGCAGTACCTGTTGATGGCGATGGCTGTGATGTTGAAGATGGAGCCAATCACGCTGAGGCCCATGAAGAAGCCGCTGATCTGGCAGTGGATGTCGCCCATGGTCCATTCATTGTGGAAGATGGCGGTCAATATAAGAGGGTAGGGATAGACAGCCACCACCAGGTCTGCCACAGACAGGCTGACCACAAAGATATTGCCTGGGTGGGGGTGGGGAGAGAGATGAAGAAATAGTTAAACCCCTGGCTTGTGTAAATATTAATATCCAAAGAACATCTGACCCGGCTTTCAGGGCACACCACCAGCTTACAGAAGAGTTCTGAAGCATAAAATTGCACCAGATTTAAACTTCAGCCACTGGTTTAAAACTGGTAGCAGCTAATAAAAATTGTACGGTATTTGTTTCTCTGACTTTCAAGTTGTGGAATGAAGAGGCCAGACGAGAAATGCACTGTTATGGGAATATAGCTCTGTAGTGGTAATCTTGGGCAGGAGTAGGGAAGAATTCTATTCAATACAAAGTGATCAATTCAATCAACTGCAAATTCCTCCACTCCCTTGGGCACCCAGATCACTCCAGTTGGGTATTTCTGATTCCTTCCATTGGCTTGCCAAATGGATCCATTCCAAGAATCTGAAAATATAAGTTCTGAGTTGAAATTGTTATTTAGAAGCCACACTGGTTTTGTAAACACACACACACACACAGGTTTTGAAAAATGCGGGCCAAGAACTAATAAAAATATATAGAAAGGTCAACTGAGTTTAAGAAAGCAAAGGGGTAAAAGCTAAGAAAGTGGAAAAGTAAATATTTAGCGTGGTTGGGGAGGCAATAAAAGTGTTCTGCAAACAGATAATAGAATTTGGCATACAGACAGAAATAAGCCTGCCATATGCTCCTGTAGCCCCAGAAAGATAAACACGAGAATCTTGTTGTGGACTATAACTTTGAAAAATTTACAGAAAACATATTTATCTCCAGATCCTTCCCATCACTGATCTTCACTTTCCTGCTACCCACACATTTCAAGTATTCAGCTGGGAAAGAACTATAAAGTTCCTTCCGTTGTTTGGGAACACAACAACAAGGAAGCCACAACAGTTCCGATCTTGTGCTGTTGGGTGTGCAGATGGATAAGGACGTAGGAAGCTGCCTTATACTGAGACTACGGGGCCCTTCTAGCTCAAGCAAGTCTACCCTGATCATCAGCTCTCCAGGGTTCCAGGCAGCGGCCTCTCCCATCCCTACCTGGAGGTGTCACAGACTGGGCCAGGGACCTTCTCAATGCAAAGAAGATGCTCTACCACTGAGCTATGGTGCTTCCCAGGGTGTGTATGTGAGAGAAGAAGTAGCCCAGCTCAGGAGGAGATAAGTTCGGGAGAGTGTAGAGAGAATTAGGCTTTTCCAGGGCAGACCCAACATATTGTGCCGTCTGAAGCAATAAAGAAGTCAGGCTTGCTACACTAGCAGGCCCTCCCACTCATTCCGTTGAGTGGAGCTGTAGACTTCTGCCCTAAAGTCCTCCTGCTCAGATGAGCAGGTGACAACAAAGGCTGCAAGGTTTTTTAGCTGGGGCAATCAGAATAAGATCCACTATTTGACTATTGATTCAAAACCCTAAAGTGTATTTTATATAACTGACATTTTGATTTCTACTCTTTGTATATCGTATTGTTGTTTTATTGCTTTGGCCGATGGCTGAACACAAATAAAGATTCATTCATTCATTCCTGCTCAATGCCCTGGGAGGTGGCACGTGAGGACTTTCTAGGGCTCTGGTCTATGTCACTATCAAAAGGATAGGCAAATCTGTCAAATTTTTCCAATCTGGTAGCCAGAAGTAGAGAAGGCACAAGATACTGTTCTGTTGCAGAGGCAGAATACAATTCTTCAAGTATTTATCCTAGGCCTAACCAATCTAGAGGCTTCATTCAGCCTCCCAATCAATCACAGAGGCTGTTCCACAATGATGAGTTACACAGAGGTCTTAGCCTTTGGCAGAACTCACCAAACAAAGGCCTCAACCTCGGACCTCACAGTTCCCTGTTCAAGGCAGAGGAAACCCCTGACTGCATCTAGTGTAACACTGCAAATGTTTAACCTGGCAGAGGGCAAACGAGAAGCAGAGATTCACAACCACTTGAAGATAATGCTCTTTCTTATTCAAACACTGCAATCTGTCAATGGACACTGAGAAAAGTGAGACTGGCATGTGGGATTTCCTAGTACATAGCGCTGAAGTGAAACACGAACGGGCACTGAGGAAGTACTTGTCACTTGAGAGGCAACCAACCATTAAATTCATGGGATCACATGCCATTCATCACCATCAGAATGACTGAAGGCAGCATACAAGGAGCATTCGCAAGAAGCTGACATAACGATGAAGGTTTGCTACAGCAATCCATTTGGCACTGACAACACTCTCTATAAATTCTGCTCAAATGAGAGTCTGGAATGACCATGTGGTTATGAATGTTCTGCACCACCTGCAATCTCTGGCAAGCAGTAGCAAGATTCCAGGGGTTCCATGCATTCACCCAGGGTTGTGTTTCTACTGGGAAAATCAAGGCACAGCAAAATCTAATGCCTTTAAGAAATATAGGGTTTATTTTACACATATTTAACACCTGAAGTCTTCCATGGAGGGGGTGCAGAACATTATGCCCCAATAGTGTCTCTTGTTGCCCCTCCCATAACTTCAGCAAGCTTAACTTCAAACCAGCAGTCAGTGACGGTTTCTGGTCTTCTGTAAGAAGCTGGTAATGCCATAGATCTAGAGTACCAGAGTCTGTTAATGAAAAATTGAAATTAATAAACAGCAGTCTAAATCACAGAGCCTAGGGCTTGCCGATCAGAAGGTCGGTGGTGTGAATCCCCGCGACGGGGTGAGCTCCCGTTGCTCGGTCCCTGCTCCTGCCAACCTAGCAGTTCAAAAGCACGTCAAAGTGCAAGTAGATAAATAGGTACCACTCCAGCGGGAAGGTAAACGTCGTTTCCGTTATCTGCTCTGGTTCGCCAGAAGCGGCTTAGTCATGCTGGCCACATGACCCGGAAGCTGTCTGCAGACAGACGCTGGCTCCCTCGGCCTATAGAGCAAGATGAGCACCGCAACCCCAGAGTCGTCTGCGACTGGACCTAATGGTCAGGGGTACATTTAACTTTACCTTTTAGTATTTAGATAACATTTGGCACATGGGGGGGGGGGGGGAATGCAAGCTGCAGAACTGTGCCAGACTAGGAATTCCTGGGTTAGTTTATGCAAACCAGCCTGGCCAGGCTAGCTAAGTGCAAAGCCTTTGAGAAACAGTGGGCCATTAAAAGGGCATTTGGCAATGCAGAAAGCTACCATTCTGAGGAGTGGACAAAACCAGGAGATCTGGGAGGTTGCCAAGGTGACAGGGGTCATGATGTCACAAAAACAGGTGTCCTTTTTGAAATCTAAAGATGTTCTGAGAACAAGGAGGAGGAAGTGGGCAAAAGTAGCTCTAGCTGGAGAGGCTGCACCGAGAGACCAGGTGCCATGACTGACTGCAGCTCTGGAGCCAAGCTTGCTGAAGCTATGAGAGGGACAATGAGAGACATTATTGGGGTATAATGTTCTGCGCCCCCTCTACTGAAGACTTTAGGTGCAAATACGTTTAAAATAAGCCCCATATTTCTTAAAGGAACTAGCCTCCACTGTGACTCAGTTTCCCCAATGGAAACGACAACCCTGGCTGAGTGCATGGAACCCCTGGAATCTTGCTGCTGCTTGGCAGAGATTGCGGGTGACAAGAAACCTTCGTAACAATATGGGAGAAAACCCCATTGACGTTTGCTCTGATTCAGCGGTAAATATTGTGTTTCCCTGGGAGAAAGCAACAAGACTGGATGAGCCCTAAGTCAGGTTGCTGGTGGATCTTGCCCACTGCTGGGTACCCCCCAAGTGGCAGAAGCTCTCTCTCTAGAAGCAAGGACTAGAAAATACTTCTGCTGCATAACTTATGGCAGCCTTGCCCAGGAACACCACAATGTGTCTTATGTGCCTCATGATGGACTGATAGGGCAGGCAGACCTGCAGAGGCTGCAGACAATGAAAGGGAATGTAATTTTCTGAACTCTGAAAGTGTTAAAGGTTAGAAATAATGCTGTCACCTGAGTTCACAGTTACATTTCTCAACATATGAACTTTTCCTACTCAGCTGTGTTACAAATCTTGCAGCATTCCCTCCCTCCCCCACCCCAAAAAAGTTCTTGCACTTAGAATTTGGAATCAAAGAATTACAGAATCATAGAGTTGGAAGGGACCCTGAGGACCATCTGGTTCAACCCCTGCAATGCAGGAATATGCAGCTGCCCCATACAGGGAACGAGTCTTTCTTTCTCTGGTGTCTTCAGTGTTGCACTGGTAACATCTTAATGCCAGGGACACTTGGGAATGTTGTTTTATAGGGCTTCTAAGAGCTTAGTACAGGCAAAGGCAAACTCCAGCCCTCCAGATGTTTGGAACTACAATTCTCATCATCCCTGACACTGCTCCTGTTAGCTAGGGATGATGGGAACTGTAGTCCCAAACATCTGGAGGGCTGGAGTTTGTCTATGCCTGGCTTAGTATTTGCAACAGGAATCTTAAGGCTTACCCACACTTCTGCTTCTCCCGTGCCTAGAAGGCATGGGATCAAGCAGTTTCCCACTTGTCCCTGCCACTTCCTTTGGGAAAACTGCTCTGTAGCACCGAATTGGAGTAAGCGTCATCTGGGGGAAATCCGATTGATGCTTGCTCTGATTCAGCCTTAAGGTAGGGGTTTCCTGTTAAATAGAGGGAATGATGGATGAAGGACACAGCTCTGTTAGATTCACAACTCTTTATTACAGCAGTTAGAACTGCTCCTGGAGACAGACAGACTTGCATATGTATATGGCTGTTTTATATAATACTAAGTATTGAGAACTGAGTGAGAACTGCAGCTACTCTTAATACATAACATTTTCCAGGGGAAAGTAGAAATTTGGATGAGCCCTCAGAGACCAGGGCTCATTGTTCCTGAGCATTCACATTACAACATGCAACATGCAAGGAGCCTTGAAACATGTAATTCCCATGGCGCCTGTTGATCAGTGAGCACTCGCAAGCCCTGGGAAGATTGCATTTCCCAACGTCTGTGTGCTTGTGGTTCTACTAGAGCAGCACTGAAGGCATTCAGGGGCAGGGGATGTTGTGAGTATTCCTAGTTACCACTGCCAGATGATAACTGGAAGGGAAAGAGAAAGGGGTGGGGCAATGTAAGTTTGGAACTGGCTAAGAAGTTTTTAGAACTGTTCTCCCAGGGGGTGTGCCCAACAGAAGTTAGATTCAGCACACACACACACACATGAGAAACTTCAGCTCATCACTGCTATGCAAGTTTAATATACTGTATTTTTTGTTCTATAAGACTCACTTTTTCCCTCCTAAAAAGTAAGGGGAAATGTGTGTGCGTCCTATGGAGCGAATGCAGGCTGTGCAGCTATCCCAGAACCCAGAACAGCAAGAGGGATTGCTGCTTTCACTGTGCAGCGATCCCTCTTGCTGTTCTGGCTTCTGAGATTCAGAATATTTTTTTTTCTTGTTTTCCTCCTCCAGAAATTAGGTACGCCTTGTGGTCTGGTGCGTCTTATAGAGCGAAAAATATGGTACTTGAATTCAGGCAAATAACCCCTTTCCTTGCAGGAGATTTCCATTGGGAAACAACCCTTAGAAACATTTCAGGGTTGGGCCATCTCAACTGGAACAGCTCCCTCTAGGAAAAGTCACATGCATTTGGTGTGAAACCTAAGCTTATTTTGATGGAACACAGCTGCCTCCTGGACCAAAACCAGTATCTTCTCAAATCCATTGGAATCACAAGTGTGACATCTGTAACTGAAGACATAGGAGGAGGCAGGTTTTCCCACCAGCATCTTTGGGATCTCTAGGGACCAGCAAGGCATTGCTAGGCTGGTAGCCATGCCCCCCACCACCACCTCTGCCCAGTGGTGAGCAAGGGTCCCTTTATAGGAAGAAGCAAAGCAGCCCTGAGTGGAACTTCCTTTTCCCTATATTGCCTCAGGCCACTGATGTGGTTGGCTCCAGAGGCATTTGGGGGAAATGGAGATGGGAGGCAGCTGTATTTTCAGCCAGCACGTTTCTCTGTGGCATACACATTGCCCTGGTAAAAAAGTTTTTTTAAAAGGGAGGAGGAGGAGATTGATAGGCAGAATCAGCTCCCAGTGACCTCTCCTATGTTCATGGGTCTCGGCACCTGCCTGATCATGTCAGATGCTGGCACCAGGCCCGCGACAGGCCCACTTCTCCTAGCCCTTGGTTCTCCCTGGTATGAACCAGCAGAAGAAAAGATCATTGCGCTTAGACTTTCACGTGTCTCTGGCAGCTCCTTGAGTGGGCAGGGAACTCATGTCATGTGTCTTCTTTTACTAGATGTTATGAAGAATACGTGGGGAGGAGATGTGGGGCTGCTGCTCTCAAGGGCAGCCACGTAATCCTTGTATGGCTGTTACATATCATGTCTTGAACTCATTAGATATTATATATAAGCAGACGAATAGTAAAGATGTGTTACGGAAATTACGGGGGGGGGGGGGCACATCTTTAAAGTTGTTAACAGTTACAAATATTATGCCAGGATGTATCCTTTCAACTTGACAGCTCAGGGGATATACCTAGCTTTATGAATCATATAAAATCAACCCCTTTGCCAAGTTCCTCCATTCCAACACCATTTTGTCCTTGGAAAAAGGACTCTTTCCCTGTATACACACCTCCTACCCCAGGAAATGCCCAGAGGTGACGATTGCTGGGCTCATTGTTCTCCAAGGGAAGCCTAATCCCATCACCAGACCTGCCAAGGGGTCCAGACATGCAAAGGAAGTTCTATTGTACTTTGGGTGATGGGACTTCAGAGGTGTTTGCCTATGCTAATCTTATACCTGGGTCTTGCCCTGACATGTCTGCTTATGCTAATCTTGTACCAAGGACTGGTTTGGACTTATTTGCCAAGGTTAAACTAGTGTAACCCCTGTCTACCCCTCCCCTTTTGTGACATGTCAGTGATGTGGCAATAATGTATCAATGATGCTAAACGAACTGTATTCTGGGATATGGTGGGAAACTTTTTAAAGTCCTTGTCACCCCATCCTCAGGGTTCAAAATCCCTCTTTGAACCTGTTGCGCAATAAACTTTGGTCTACAGATATTTGTTCCGGTTGGTGCCTGGACTCCTTCCTTTATTCTGTAGGGACCTGTGGGCTCTGCCCGACCAGCTGGGTGACTGAGCAGCCTCGCACCTAGATTTTCCCATTACAGATGCATTGCCAATATTTGGCCAAAACATGATGTTCAGATGAACCACTGAGGACTGGGATCATGGGAAGCTGCCATATACAGAGTCAGACTATTAGTCCATCCAACTCATTATTATCTACACTAAATGGAAGCAGCTCTCCAGGGTTTCAGAAGGACATTCCCACCCCTACCTGGCGATACTGGGGATTGAACCAGAGACCTTCTGCATGCAAAACAAATGCTCAACCTGTTTTCCCCAAATTAAAAAAAGGTAAAGGGACCCCTGACCATTAGGTCCAGTCGTGACTGACTCTGGGGTTGCGGCGCTCATCTCGCTTTATTGGCTGAGGGAGCTGGCGTTTGTCCGCAGACAGCTTCCAGGTCATGTGGCCAGCATGACTAAGCCACTTCTGGCGAACCAGAGCAGCGCACAGAAATGCCGTTTACCTTCCCACCAGAACGGTACCTATTTATCTACTTGCACTGGCATGCTTTCGAACTGCTAGGTTGGCAGGAGCAGGGACTGAGCAACAGGAGCTCACCCCATCGCGGGGATTCAAACCGCTGACCACCTTCTGATCGGCAAGTCCTAGGCTCTGTGGTTTAACCCACAGCGCCACCCACTTCCCTCTTCCCCAAATTAACAACCAATTAAATGAATTATCAAACCACTTCTATTATTGTCTGCAGTCCAGCTTCTATCTAGCTTAACCAAGATATCTTTCCTGCTCCACCAAGACCATTTTCCAAACCCCTGCAGAAAGTAGTAAGTCCTGCTCAGTTTTCAGCTGGATTTGTGACATTATGACATTCCAGCAAAGGAAATTGGAGACAGCTGCATCACCTCAAACACCAGGCTGGACTCAGATGAGTGAGCCAGCACATCTCTGCTACTAATTTCTGGCTACTCTCCTGTCAACCAGATTTTTCCAATCTCCAGTTTTGTATTATTTTGACAGCCATAAAATCTGAAAAAGAAATTGTGGTTTTCTAATTAGCTGTCAGTCAAAATAGGCCTTTTTTATTATATGCTGAGCTTTGCCAAAAGGACAGAAGGACCTATTTTGACATTTTATAATAGATTTGCATATTATTTCATTTGCAGAAGTATTCATAACAATTCTGAGGAGTCCTCATAAAAATCGGATTATTTATAGGTTTCCCTTTGCTGCTGAACGGAAAGCTACAACCATCCTTTATACAGAACATAGGAAGCAGCCTGATCCTGAGAACATTGGTCCATCCAGCTTAGTACTGGCAATTCCCCACTTGAGCGGAATCAACTCATGCACTACTGCACACATGCACTGTGGCACAAAATAAATAAATGAATGCATTCAAACACAGAAGTGGTGGGAAAGAGCTGAAAAGTGCTCGTGGTTCGTAAGGAGACCCTCCCCAGAGCCTGAAGAGGATCTCAGCGAGCCAAAATTCAAGAATTAAGGGTTTAAATTCCTTTAAAAAAAAACACTTATGGGCTCCAAAATGGCATGTGGGAGCTCTCACAACTGTGGCAGCTGTTGGGCAGGAAGCTGTATTGCTCAGACACATTGTTCCCTGTCCTTTCTGGTCATCTGAACCAAAGAGCATGGAGAGCAGCTAAAAAAACCAGGTGTTTAGAGGCTTTAGATGGTGCTCATTTTACTTATGCATGCAGAGGCCCACAACATAACCCCAACGAAAGCAGGGGGAGTTGCCTGTGCTGTCTAGACACGTCAGGGTTTCTGTTATATACAGTCATACCTTGGTTTGAAGTGCTTCAGGTTGAGCGCTTTCGGGTTGTGCTCCGCAGTGACCCGGAAGTAACAAAGTGCTTTACTTCCGGGTTTCGCTGCTCGCACATGCGCAGATGGTCAAAATGACATCATGTGCATGCACAGACGTGGCGAATCGTGACCCACACAGACGCACAGACGCGGGTTGCGTTCGCTTCTGGATGCGAACGGGGCTCCGGAACAGATCCTGTTCGTATCCAGAGGTACCACTGTATTAAGATTAGCTGCAGTTCTCACTCAGGGCCACCAGTATGCAAATGAAAGATTGAGAACTGTCACTCACTGATTGGTTAGCTAGTTGGGAGTTGTTACTGTTACAAGTTACTTAGTATTATATAAAGCAGCCAGCGAGGCTGCAGTCAGTCTGATTCCATGAGCAGTTCTAACTGCTGTAATAAAGAGCTGTGAATCCAACAGAGTTGTGTCCTTCATCCATCTTTCCCACAATTTAACAGTTTCAGAAAGGGGTGTCTTCCAATCCTACGTGGATTGAAAGAAGAGGTCTTTTGCATGCAAAGAAGATAATCCACCACAGTTACACCCCATCTGTGCATCCCATCCCATCTCTATTACAATTATTTGTAATAACCATTTTATCTTCAGAACAACTCAATAAATTAGATCTGTAAAAATCAGGGATGGATATGCTAATAGATCCATGAATCAGTCAAACAAAGTCCTCTTTAAATTTATACAAAAAATAATAATACACAAAACATAAGAATAAATATTGTCAGCTCACATTAACAATAAGAATAATCCATCAGCCATCACTGATATATATTAATATACACCATCCATCTGCTCTGTTGATAATAATAATTTTTTTTTCATTGAAAAATTGCTTCCCATGAGGCATTCCAAAGCAATTTACATCTACAAAGATTACATACATAAAAGCAGTTAAAACAATTAAGAGTGGGAAACAGTGGGATGCAATCCCAAATTAATACATGCCTCTAAAGCTGCCTAAACCACCAACAGCATCTGTGGTGGAGCATAAACCACCAAAGTGGCTCATTTCGCATAGAAATCCATTCCTAATCCATCCGCCCAAAACATTTAAGCACCTTTTTGTGTATGTTTGTATTTTAAAGGACTTTTCCCCACTTGGGAATAACTGGGAGGCCAAGGCAACACTATTTAGGATGGCAGGAACCCAACACAAACAAAATGAAGCCATTTTGCTCTGTTGAGTCCAAGAATTATGCAAACCAGACAGAGGTCTTTAATTTTAGCACAAAGCCATCCCAGAGTAGTACTGGGATGCATGTTCCACGTGCTCCTCATTCCCTTTTGGATCAGTTCTGGGATCAAGGGAGGCATCAGTATTGGGTAATGCTGAGCACCTGGAAAATACGCCTTATTAAGCATTAATGGAAGTTAACCCATCGCCCGTGGTGGCTGGTGCCCGTTTGGGGCCAGTGGGGCTGAATGCAGGGAGGCAAAGAGTATGCAGAGCCAGAGCTGACAGCAGGCAGATCCAGATATTTACAACAGAGAGAGGCTGTTCTAGTTTTGTTCCCATCTTCCTCTTGTCTGAGTTCTGCAAGGGCAACACTGAGACTAAAGAAGAAGTAGCAAATGCTATCACCCCTGAACTGGCTGTAAGTCAGGAGGAAGAGAGGTGGAGGCTGACTGAGTTTGTGGGGGCAGTGCCTCATTTGCCCAAATGGACCAAGCCTCCACTGCGTATGGAGAAGCTCTTTAAGTTTAAAAGTCCTTTATGATTGCAGTGCAGAAGGATGTCAAAGACACCAGTCCGTCATCAGTGATGCTGGGGGCTGATGGAGAAGTTTCACAGACATGAACAGAAACATTGGAGAAGCAGGTGAAACTGGGAAGAAGTAGTGATGGACAGTTCTCTATTTACCTCCTCATCCAAGAGGTTTTGGTGACAAGATGAATCACCGGTGCTTTTCATACTGCTTGCTGTCAGGTCCAACTCCAATGCAGTTAAGAATAGAGCTGGCTAAAATTTGGAAAACCAAACATTCCATCCAAATTGGGTTGGGGAGCATGGTGTAAGAATCAGTGGGAGCAACCCCACCCTTTGCTAATTCCAGAGGTTGTGGGAAATGTTTTTTTTTGGGGGGGGGGGCCTTACTGGAGCTCTTCAAAGCTCCATCAAGGTAGCAGCTGCTATCTTAATGCCCCAGAATGCCCTATTTGACAAGGAACTTGCAGGGCTGAGGAGCAGGTGATGGCCTCCACAGAAAAAAGATGGCAGCCCCCAGGCGGTATCACCTGAGCCACTCTGGCCTATCAGCACAGCCTGCAGTTCTCTTCTTTGGTGCTGTTATGTATTCAGACTGGCTGCAGTTCTCACTCTGGGCCACCAGTATGCAAATGAAGGATTGAGAGTTGTTTTCACTGATTGGGTAGTTAATTGGAAATCATTACTGTTACAAGTTATTGAGCATTATATAAGGCAGCCAGCTTCGCTGTTGTTCAGAGACTCAGAGCAGTGCTAACTGCTGTAATAAAGGGCTGTGTCTGTCGCCCATCTTTCTGACTATACAACAGGTGCAAAGGTTAAATTCCAAGTTTACAAGTGGGGCACTGCCCCACCAACCTCAGTCTGTGCTTAGCCAAACCCCATCTGCCTGTTTCTTCCTTAAAGCCACCCCAATGGAGAGAGGAGGGGAGGCTGCTCCAACCAGTCCACCATTTCCACCGGGGGTGCAGAACGGGGTCTGTTTCTAACCAGCAGTTTGCAGGTGGCTGCGCCCCAGCCAGACGAGGAGAGCCAGCCACTCCTGCATGGCGCCGGGATCTGTAAGTGGTTCAACGTGCGGATTGGGTTCGGCTTCCTCTCCATGACCACCAAGGAAGGCTGCCTCAGGATAACGTGCCTTGTGTCAATGGGGGCAAATGCATTGGTTTATATAGTTGCCAGAAGAAAGGGGATGCTTCCTTAGAGTGTGTCCAAAGATTAAAATGCTACCCCTTCTAGTTTTGTATCCGTCTTAAAAATAAAATACAGTAGCATTGTTTCCCCCCATTCCCTTCTTAGATATTTAGTATGTGTAAATATCTTATGTAAATCTTTCTGGCTTATTTCCAGTTTTCCTTTTTGATGATTGTTCACAAACTTGAGGGTGTGGCAAATAGCCAAAGCATGTGGTGGGCATTTGCACCAGAGGGGCATAGAGGGGGGCACCCCCTTTGTACCTTGCCACTTTGCAACTTTGCCACATGAGAGCTGGTTAAGGGGTGGGGGGAATTTCCCCTATGTTCCTACAACCAATGAGCGAATTGGACTTCTGAAACAACAGTGATTTATCTGCAAACCAAGAGGAACAATGTTCTTGGGGGGGGATGTTGATTGCAGCTTCTTCTACCCACTAGTTTGCAGAATTGTTTTGGAAATTCTTTAGGTCAGTCTCCCAGGTCTTTTTTTTAAATGACAAGACGGTTTCTAAAACTCTTCAGCTTGGTCTTGCAAGTAAATCCCTGCTTGGAATTGGCAATATGATTACCATTTTAGACAGTGATGGACACTATGCATTAGGGCAAGCAGTGTGCATTGCAGTCAGCACCAAGTCTGCACTCAGGGTCACTGTGGAATAGGGAGCACTGGATATATTGGGGGTGGGAAGGGTGGGGGGATGATGACGACTTCTTGCGTGGCTACATTATTGTGTACTAGGAGACAAAACGAACGTAACTCCCATGTTTACTGCTAGCGACCAAAGCTTGTTTTGTGTCAAATTCTTTGACTTTTTATGAAGCAGGTGGGTGGATGGGTGAGAGAGGGTGGGGATGAGAGGGTGACTGTGTGGGGTTCTTTTTAAAAGGGGGGAGGGTCATGTCTGAGCTGCAGGACTCTGTTCAAGCAAGCAGCTATCCTGCTGATTATGTCTGGTGGCAACGTCAATAATCCCCACGACTGCATTCCCCTCCCCTTCACTATTTTCATTTTTGTACCAGTTTTGGAAAACGATGGAAACAAATAAAGAATATGGATCATTTTTTAAAAAAACCACCACAAGGCGCAGCCCTTTACTGTCACTTTCCTCCTTCTCCTTAGTCTCTGTTTTGCCCCTGTAGAACACAGCAGGGAGCACAACGGGGGCAAAACTAGAATGAGCCCGTTCCACCTGCCATTGGTCCACCTACCATGGGGCTCCCTGTCTTCTGGCCCTTCAAGTCCCAATACGCACCAGTCAGCAGCCACGGTCTCACACATCACTTGGGATTCCTCTCCGAGGAGCTGCTTGCAGATTTGAGCCTTGGCACCTGCACAGCATTCTAGTGCAAGACCTCATTCCCTGACAACTCCCTTACAGATGGCAGAAGGTCATTCAGCAAATGAAAACCCCCAACATTCCTGCCTCAAAGGTAAAGGGACCCCTGACCATTAGGTCCAGTCATGACCAATTCTGGGGTTGCGGTGCTCACCTCGCTTTATTGGCTGAGGGAGCCGGCATACAGCTTCCGGGTCATGTGGCCGGCATGACTAAGCTGCTTCTGGCGAACCAGAGCAGCACACGAAAACGCCGTTTACCTTCCCACCGGAGCGGTACCTATTTATCTACTTGCACTTTGATGTGCTTTCGAACTGCTAGGTGGGCAGGAGCAGGGACCAAGCAATGGGAGCTCACCCCGCCATGGGGATTCAAACCACCGACCTTCTGATTGGCAAGTCCTAGGCTCTGTGGCCACCCACGTCCCACATTCCTGCCTTAGCTACCAGAAAGTGGTAGTTGTTGGCTTATTAGGGCAGAAGGCAATGGCAGCTTTTCCCACCCAAGCCATTACTAGTGGTCAAAGCCTTCTAGAGCATTTGCTCTCACACACACAACCCAATGTATCTCCATGGCTGGGAATGAGAAGCTTTTGGGTCATTAGGTAGGACAGAAGAATTTCCCACAAGTGAGAGATGGGTTAAGTATTCAGGGGCCCTGTGTTGCCTTTCTGATATCTGTTTCTCATATTACAGTAAGTGTCAAGAGCCATGCCAGTGACACACACACATAGCTTGACTGCTGCTGCTGCTGCACATGTGCTTCGCACATGAAAGATCTACACAGCCTAATTTCAGATGTCTTGCTTCATGTGTTGCAAGGAACAGCAGTGGGTGTGAATGTGGACAATAACAAAGTGGTGGCTGCCAGGGCTCCACGGAAAGTGCTGTGCTCCTGAAATGCTGGTGGGGGTTCCTCTCCTGCTCCACAGAAAGTTGGAAAGTAAATATGCTGGTGGCAATCCAGTGTGTGTGTGAGGCCAGGACCGCCATAGCAAAAAGGAATGGGGGGAGTTCTTCACAACAGTCCCCAAAGCATTTGAAGAAGGAGACCAAGGTCCCTGAGGAGCCAGGATGCAGTGGGATAGGAAAGCGCAGAAGAAAGGCTTGTCCCTTGTCTTCTCATCCTGCAGAAGATGAATCACCTTCTGAAGGTGATCAGATTTGAGATAGCCTTGCCCAGGCATAGGCAAACTCGGCCCTCCAGATGTTTTGAGACTGCAACTCCCATGATCCCTAGCTAACTGGACCGGTGGTCAGGGATGATGGGAATTGTAGTCCCAAAACATCTGGAGGGCCGAGCTTGCCTATGCCTGGCCTTGACTCTTCTTCTGACAGATCTTGCCATGCTCAATGACTGTTCCTCACCAAGTGGTATTCAGATGCATTCATTAGCTGCAATCTTGCTCCTCCTCCATGCATTCAGTCAACCTTTGGGAAGATGGTTTGAAAAGATGTACTGGTGTTTTGCAAACAAGTGAATTTCATTCTGTGCCCTTCTGCATTTGTGAGTTTGCACCGCTTCTCGTTTTCATCATCTACAACTGATCTTGCTTATTTTTGATGTGTGAGAGTTTTTTTAAAGCAGGCTTTAGGGGTTTTTGCTATTTATATATTGATTCTAAATTGCTTGTATGTAATTGATTTAATTACGTGCTACTTTGATAGCACAGCACTGAAAAACAATATATCCATTCTGTAAGCATATTAGAACTGTAGTTACAAGTGAATTAAGTGCAGGCACAGGGTGGGCAGAGGAGTCAATAAAGTTTTTCTCATACCAGTGACTTTGTTAGACTTACTTGCAAGGGCAGGGCAGACAGTATTCTCCACATTTGAAGCACGGGATAAAACAGTCTGTAACAGACCAAGTTATGAGACCAGGTTAGCAAGAGCTTCTCTCTATCTCACTCGGCAAGTGGGAAAGCCCAGTCTAACTCACTTTACCTCCAGCTTGTTTCGAAGCTCACATGAGAAGCTGAGCTTGGGAACATGCCTTCAGGAACTGAGAATGGAATCCTTTTTAGGGATCAGCCAGTCAGTCATGCAGAGTAAGCCCCCGGCTTTGATTCTGGTTTCCCTTTCTGAGTAACTCAATCTTCCGCCAAGGATCTTATTGTCCAGTGAAGAAGAGAAGCAAAGTTTGCTGGGAAAGCTGTATCCTTCCCTTGCTCCTAAGCATCCTCTTTTTTCTTTTCTTTTTTTGAAGTGGCAACAACCATTAAATAAGAAAACTGCCCACCCCCTACTTTCCCTGCACATAAACAGTCCACCCAGAATCTTAGGCTCCCTCTTAAGCCTTTTCTGCCAGTCGTGGATTAATGTTCCTTGGAAGAGAAGGGTTCTCATGTGCTTGGAGCTGTGTTTTGAAGCAAGGAAAGCTGGACAAGGAATGCCACTGTTGCATGCACTCCAATCTCCAAGCAGTGAGATACTTTTGAGGTGCCTGCACAGACCTAGGGTTGGGTTTCCTTGAATGCAGGTTACCGGAGACTACTGTGT
Source organism: Podarcis muralis (assembly GCF_964188315.1). NCBI lineage: Eukaryota > Metazoa > Chordata > Lepidosauria > Squamata > Lacertidae > Podarcis > Podarcis muralis. The sequence goes on from NC_135673.1 coordinate 41,621,128, forward strand.
CATTGGCGATATATGGTTTTACTTACACACATATGCAGACTGAGTGTATGATGGCTCATGGCATTAACACTCCAGCAGACCCTGCTTCTCTACTGGGTTCCCAGGGGTCCCCAAAGTTATAGCTTTGGTTTTAGCACAGAAAGCAGGTCAAGCCTCTCTGGGCTCCTTCAGACACCATTTGCATTGTGCACTCATCTTCAAACATATGAAGGCTGGCAACTGTGTGGGAATCCCTTGCAAGACAACCACAGTGTCTGAAGACAAGGTAGGTTGTGTATCCACAACAGTGACCAGAAGAGAAATGACTGCTGGGAGGAACGCAGAGAGGAGAAATGCTATGGTGCATCTGCAGCAACACAGCCACACACCTTCATCTGCCCCAGCTGCAGCAAAACATGTCTCTCCTGTATTGGTCTCCACAGGCATAACAGGCACTGTAACCTTCCAACAGTTTGACTTCACACACTCTTCCATTGCCTCCCAAGACAGACAGATGCCAACATCTTGACTTATGCTCATGGTGGTATAAAGGTGGTTACATGCAATCTGGCTTTCAATGCCATTTGCACCTGCAAAAGGTTTGGGCTAGACATACTGCTTTGCTTCCAACTGGTGCACGTCCTCTTGCTGAACTTCTGCAAGAGTTTACACCAGACTGATCCTTGGCCTATTACTTCCCTACACCTTACAGGATTGCATCGCCTCTTGCCATGGAAGGTGGCGGAGAATCCTTTCTCCTTTCTTCTGGAAGCATCTCAAGCAAGTAGTCTCTATGACAACACAGTTTTTCTCGGTCAACTCTTTTTAGTCCCTCAAAGAGGTACATGATAGGCTTGGCTACATCCATTAACTTAACAAAGGCTGCATTTACACAACATTTTTTTTTCTAGAATCAAAGGGGATCAAGTGCTTGTTTTTTCCATGTAATCCACATATAACCAAGATCTATTGCATACTTTTTTGCCCCTGAAAAGTGCTTCTTGAGAAATTGGCTTCATGCCTAAAATAAAAGCTCGCTGCATATTGAGTCTCCTTTACCCTACAGCAGAGGTTTTCAAACCTTTTGACTCTACGGCTTCCTACATTCTTTCTGCACTCAATGTGAGGAGGCACTCCTGTGGGGCTCAGGAGCCCAGTTATATCACCCCTTGCCTGCAGAGCTGGCAGCCTCTCACCCTTATTCGAACACCCTCCCTTGTGGAAGGTTCCCCCAGCCTCCTCTCTCCCTCTTTGGGAGTCCTCCAGGCAGCAGCTGCTGCTGCCCCTGGTCACTGAGTTGCCCCTCCCTGCCCCAAAGAGAGGCCTGGGAAGAAAATGCCCCCAGCCTTAGTGGCCCAACAGAGACTGGCCAAAGATGACTGTGAGGCCAGCACCTTACCTTGGGAAGCAGCAGTGGCAACAGCGGGCACTGCCAGGCCTGCATGGCAGACTGGCTCCCCTTCAGCACCAGGCACTCAGCTCCCAGGCAGGCCTTCCACACAGCAAACATAAGAAAGGCCAGCACAGTGCCTGCCTGCCTGGCCTCCCACTTGTCTGTCCATTCCCAACAGCAAGGGCTGGAGTACTAGCTGGCTGGGCTCCCTCTCCTGGCCACCAGCACCCCCTGGCCAGTCCCAGAGGCATCATTCACCTGGGGAGCTTGTAGCCAGGGCTGCTGCAACAAACAGCTGTGCAAGCCGGGGGGGGGGGGCAGAGATGCAAGAGGGCATCAGAGGAGGGAGGGAGGGAAAGAGGGACAGAGGCCAGTGTTGCTGCAGTACCCATGACTATCATTCAAGGCACCCCAGCACACTGGTTAAAAACCACTGTCCTACCATATGACCATGGAAAAAAACAAGCGAAAACAGATTTAGGCTGTCTTAGCAATGTAGGGGTGTATCTTCAAATACCCATTGACTCCGGGTGTAAACCAAGATTACAATCATGACTTTCTTCTTCATTCACCTGGGCTGTATGTAGGGAGGAAAAGACATGGATAACCTAATCATTGGAGACTGAGTATTTGCTTTTTTCTATGTAGTCTACACACTAGGTTTACTGCATATTTCTTGCCCCTGAAAAGTGCTTCAAGACAAACTAGTTGCATTACAAAAATAAATGTGCACTGCCAATTAATTCTGCATTGCCCTGTACTCAGGGTATTTTCCCTCAGCTGGAGCTCACCAGAGCTCAGCAACAGCACCTCTCAGGTGGGCGCTATTGCCATTCTAAGAGAAGAAGGGAGAAGTTCATGGTGAGCTCCGGCACCTCTTTTTCTAGAAAAGTAGCACTGGCTGTACCATGTCTGTTTGAAAACACATGTGTGCCTACACCTGCCCAATGATGTGGGAGGGCATACCTCAAGACTGCAGTTACCACTTCTTTCTTCATTCACCTGGGCAGGGAGGGAAAGGTATGGGAAACGTAATCAAAGACATATCAAGTAACCACACACAACCTTGTGGATGAACGATTCCAGATTGAAGAAAAACTACATTTTGGTGCTACAGACAGGTTAGTGTGTATGAAGCCCAAGAGACGGGTTTGACCACTTCAACAGTTCCTTCAACATTTTACAGGTATAAAACTACAGAGGGGACCCAAAGGTAACGTCTAAACCAACCAACCTCTCACCCCATCCTATAATGTAATGATATCTTGCTTTCAAAAGAAAAGAAGCTCTCTTCAAAAGAATCAATAGCCAACAAGGCATATGAGGCTGGAGGAAGAGGCAAATAAGCAATAAGCTTCAGGAATGATTCTCCTTGTGCACAAAAAATTGTGCCCAATTTTTTCTCTTGAATAAGAAGATGGTGAGATAAAGCCAACAAGCTCAAATAAAGCTGGCAAGGATGAAGGTGCTTCTAAAGACACCTGTGCTAACAAGGACTCCTAAGTCTGCTAATTCCATACCTTCGCTCTGTTTTCTTTGCTCAGCCAAAGCTGTGTGCTATAAAGAATGGAAGAGTGTTTTCTGCTGCTTCTCTGCAAGGGCCACAGATCTACTTTTGGCTGTGTTGGAGGTGTAGAAGGCAGGTGATTCTGATGCTATCTCTGCACCAGGTGCAACTCCGTCATTTCATTATTCCTCTTGCAGAGATGCTGCAGAGCTGAGGGTGCTTCTTGCACCTCTTTCCCCAACACAAAACTGTCCTGAAACAGGATCCCTGTGTCTTTTCCCCTGCAGAGTGAAAAGCGACCTGGAGATGGTGACTTTGAACAGAAGATAAGCAGGGAAGGAGGATATGCAGCTCATGGCAGTCCACTGAAACAAGGAGCTCCACGCAACTGCTTTTCAAACAACAAAGCATCCCTCCAGGTTTGCCAGGTTCTGGTTTTCAGAATAGGCTGCTTGATTTGAACTGACTATCTATTACCAGATACAGGAAAGTGGGTCCCCACCCCCTCTGCAGGCTTCAATGCATTTCCCTCAAAAAGTTTATAGGGCATATATATACCAAAAATTCCTGCAAACAACACTGTCCTTGTAATAACAGAGAGATGGAATCGGCAGCACTTTAAAAAAAAAAACGGATTTTTTTTATCCTGGGGTGATGAGAGAGGCAGAGAAACTGTGATAATACTCCATCTCACAGACCATCCCAGGCCCGTCTTCAGAGTCTCTGATCGTTTTATTGGAGAGCTCTGGTTTTTTAACAGGTAAGTTGCAAAAATTACCGCTGTTTCCATTAATCTGTTATCGCTTTCTGAGGTTACCCTTTTTCCTCTGTATTTTACATCCTATAACTTTTTATTTCTGGTCAGTTGGCTATAAATTATTAATATTTAGTTTGAGGTTCAGAGGGGCAGGGCTATAGGCAGAGAGAGCATTTCTAAATCTCCCGTGTGTCGTTTATTTTGGTTCTCATCTATCAGAAGTTTGGGAAATCTTTGTTCAAGCCATTCCAGATCATTGGTTATAAAACTGGGTCTTGAACTCTAAAAAAAGGGAGAAAGGGGTGGGGGTGAGGAAGGATATTTTAAAACTCATTTTAACCATGGTAATGGCAACACCATTGCCTGTCCCAAAAGCCTAACTACTTTCCAGTCCTAGGAGAAAACATTTCTCAGAACACAAAGTCTTCATTATAACAGATGAGCATGCATTGGCTGCCAGCGCGAGACAATCCAATTAAGAGTTCTTTACTTTGCAGCGTCACTTGGAAAGTTAACGTGCATTAAGTGTAATTCTGGGGGGCTGCCTGGCACACCAGATTATAGCATTTCATCTTATTTAATGATACTCAGAATTCAGCTAGGCAGACTCCTTCAACACATCCATTAAGTTTTGATGGACCAAGTCCTGTGGTTTCATAAATGGCAACAGGCCCAAACTCTCACTTAAGCAAGCTTGGTTTAATGGTTTTTTTAAAAATAAAATAAATAAGAAAACCACTTCCTTACAAAATGTATAAACCCACCTGGAAGGAATAGCAGTAACTCTCAGTCATTGCCATTGCCAAACTGTTAACAGCTGCCAGCAAACAAATAACACTGCATGCTAACGCCACAGTGTTTACGAAGTCATCTAAAATGGTGTGGGGAACCAGATCCAGTCACCAGGCAAGATCCTTATCTCCACACACCCCACAGGTGGGTGGAGCTTATTGATCATTGGGTCTTGTGTGGCTGTGGCTGGTAGGGCAGAAAACAGGGAGCCCAAACAGTAGCTGGAGCCAAACCCAACAACAGGCAGAGCCAACTAATTCACGTTTTGCCCCATTCTCCTCCCTACTGAGTTTTGCAAGGGACAACAATGAGACTAGAGAGGAGGAAACTGACAGAGTTTCCCAAAAAAACGGGAACTACTCTGGGAACTGTGGTTCAGTGAGGGGAATAGGGAGTCTCCTAACAATGCTCAGCATCTTCAACCAGCTACAGTTCCCATGGTTCTTTGGGAGATGCCATGGCTGTTTAAAGTGGTATGATACTGCTTTAAATGTGTGGTGCAGATGCGATCTAGATTATTCAAGGAAAGAGACCTCAGGCAATTTACTCAATTTACATAACATATAAATTGGTGGCTATAGAACTTCTACATTCATTTAAACTGCCTGGATGTAAAATGTGCTTTCCCCCCTTTCTTTAGCATTGTTTAAATTTCTGCAAGTGCACCCAGTTTAACTTGATAGAGCAAGTTCTGAAACTGATTGCAGTTAAAAAATGTGACACCTTGTTAAAAGCACACAGATATACACGCACACACTTTTCCTCATGCCAAGTCAACTACAGAATTCATAAAATACCAGGTGGCACCAAATAAACTTATCTCACAATAAATCTGTTAAGTATTTAAGGTGCCACAAGACTTCACTGCGGGATTTTTTCCAAAGCACACACACAACCAAAACCTTACTGGACCAAATTTTAATAACTGTTCTCTTACATTCCCTTCTCTTTATGGGATTTTTTCTCAGTTCACAGAGGGACACAGTCATCTGGCTGATATCACTGCCAGTCCAATAAAGGGAAGATATACAACCCACAACAGCAAGAAATATCCCTCTTGATGTTGTTGCTTACATATTTCTGCCCTTCAAATTTGGCTCTTGTCCTTCCATCAACACTGCAATGCTTTCAGCAATTATTACTTAGACATCGTTTTGTTTCTTGAAGTGTTTTGTTTTTTAAATATGCTTAGGAAAAGCACCGGCGCATTCATCCAAGCAAGATGCTGCAGCAGTTGAAAGCAGCAAGCCAACGATCTCTTTGGAACTGGCAACCAAGAAGCTAAAGGCAATGGAACAAACTGTTTTCATTGACACTCAGCCAATGACTTAAACGGAGACACCCCCCCCCCCGAAAAAAGAACAGATACCCACCGGACACTGAAAAGCAAGGCGTGAGACCCAGAGGGCACAGCTTGCCAACATGCTATCATCAAGCTGTGTGTTTTGGCTCTGCTAGAATATAGCCTTTATTAGGACTGCTGCTGAACACTGCCCAAAACATTGATTTGCCAGTAATTAGTTCATCCAGATAATGCAGAACAGGGAACTTGTGGCTCTCCAGATATTGTTGAAGTGCAACTCCCGTTGTTAGAGGGAAGGGCATAGTGGAATGTTGGACTGGGATCAGGGAGATACACACATAAATCCCTCCTTAGCCACAAAGCTTACTGTGTGACTTTGGGCTTGTCGCTCTCTCTTTCTCCATCATAACCTAACGCACAGGGCAGGTGTAAGGATAAAATTAGCAGAGGGAACATGGTTAAAGGCTGCAGCCCATGCTTATTATCTGCATCTTTTGATGGTAATGTAGAAGCACCTTCTAAAGACTTGATTAGGTTTATGCTTGTGGCAACAAATTAAATGATGGTGCAGCAATGGGAAAATGCTTACAGTTCCAAATATCTAGAACTGGTGCCCCAAACTTCGGGATTTAGCAATAAAGGAGAAACTGACATGTCACCTTAGAAACCCAAAGGAAACAGATTCATTTTGAACACCTTGGTATTATTACTTCTTTCATTAATCAGGAAGAGAGTGAGACACAATTCCCAGTCACGTATGTACAGATTTAGGACTCAAAAAGTTCAAATGTGTATCTGCAGTCTGGAGTCAGGAGATGCTACTTTTAAGGACGGTCCCCAACATGACCTAAATGTCAGAGAAATGCAAACTATATATGTGTGTGGGTGTGTCCTCACCAGCAGCTGGGATGTTATCCTAGGATGTTATCCTGCACTGTTATATATGGATTTACATTTTAGGTGTGTTTTATGCTGGATGTGTTATCTTGGAGTATTATTTATCTCTCAGAATAGTTTTTATTTTATTTTATTGAGTAGGGACATGAATACCTTGAACTCATGGGAGGAATCACAGAATTATGACTGTAATAAATAAGTGTGCAAAGTCCAGGTGAGGCTGAGGTCCATGGAAGTGAACAGCAGTCACAGGGGGGCAGGTTGGGTTTCAAATGGCCACAACCTATATGACTACTCTAACTACCGGTTGCTCGCAATGAGTGACCAAGCCTGAAGCAGCAGCTTATATTGAAGGGGAAACTATGGGGAAACTTTCTACATGTAGAACTCCAAACCATAATTTGTGTTCCAAGTAAAGCATGGTTTATGCAGTCTCTCTCTTCACTGACTTCCCTATGAATCTCAGTAACCTGGAACAGCTGGAAGAGCATCTCAAACCATGGTTTTGCTGGTTCGGCTTAATGCCAAACTACAGTTAGCTGACAGTGTGATTTGCAGACAAACCTCAAACAAACCATGGTTTCAGATCCTGATTTGGTGGGCTCTTAACAAACCATGGTTTGTCAGATGATAGCATTCAAGATACCATGGCAAATTATTGTTTGGCATTAAGTCTGAACTGGATTCCGTATTCCACAAAAAGGCAGCACAGCTGTAAACCCTGAAGTCTGAAGAAGCAGCTGTTGCCTGCTATGCATTTATCCAATATGCTACCTTGTAAACTTTCAGCTCATTGCAGATTTTGTCCCCACCCCACCCCAGCCTGCAAGTTGATTCAAACAAATTGATTTATTCATGGGTCAAGCCACCGTTCTGTCTGTTAAAGTACTCCCCATAAATTCTCTTGGTTTATTGTACTGCTAGGTCATCGCTATAAAAGAGCTCATCTCATTTCAGACAGAAGCTTTCAAAACCATGTATTATTCAGAATTAATAAGCTCATTATGCCACTCTCAGTCCATGTGATCACTGGCTAGAAATTTTTTTGGAAGAATGATGGGATCGTCATGGTGCTATTGCAATAGATGGGGATCATTTTACAAGGAAGCATTTCCGTTTCAAAATGACAACCAGGCAGACAGGATGCATGTGTCCCAGATTCTATGCAGGCTCAAGCATCAACGCTTTTTGCATTTAGTAAAACCTAAGCTAAGGACATGATTCTGTTTCCAAACACCCCTTTAACACCCAAAATCCTATGAAGTGGATTCAGCTGAGGGAGTGACTGTTAAGTTGTGGGTGAACATATCAGACGACACAGCGACAGCGATTCTTCAAACAGCTCTTGTTTATTCACAGGCCAGAACAGCACTGAACTGAAGGGTTCAGTCAGCCTGCTTATATAGAGCTCCAGTACAACGTAACTGTAACAATTTTCTAAAACTATCCAATCACTGAACGTCACTTTCGATACCTTATTTGCATAACTACAGTATCCCCCTGCTGGCCCAGGGTGAGAACTTCAGTACATAACAGTGACTGGCTCCTCAATCCTAGACTAACCACTCTGTCGCACTGGGCCTCATATTGACATGTCCTGACACATTCACAAGACCAGCCACCAGGCCAGAAATGCCAGCACAAAATTTAACACATGGTAACATAACACTTCACTGAGGGCAAGTGCAGTCTTATGCTTAGGAGGATGAATATGGATTCAAACCTGTGTTTCCCTAGTTGTAGTTCCAACATTTCTGAGGCTGAACCTATGGCCTCCATCACTGAACCTTGCCCTCTTCCAGATTTTACGGAGCTTTATCTTATATGTGTGCATCCCCTTTCTTATGAGTATCCCAGCACAGAATTTAATTTGCACACAAAGGACTGTGACTTTATTTTTATAGAAAGCAGAGATTTTCCTACGATCACCCACTGAGATTTGTTCTGTGATCCCAAGTGCTGAGAGACAATCAAAACGTCAGTCGCTGGCAATATCATTTTGCATAGGGAATGCCTACTTTCCTAGAACAGCAGTCCAAATCCAGAAGGCCCCTGCAGTTTAAAGGCAATAAATCAAATTGGATTCTGGCCTCATTGAATCCACCATCTATCAGCAATCCTGATAGAGGACAGAGAGCCATCCAGGGTACAATCAAGGTGTGCTTTTTCATCCTGCTACTGGTAGAGAGTTGGGGAGGATTCAACAATGACAACAGAGAAGGCAATTACTAGGAAGATGACTTAAAAGGATTGTGTGTGTGTGTGTGTGTGTGTGTGTGTGTGTGTGTGTGTAGTCTTCCTATTAAGGCATAGTCCTACTTTGGTATTAAGCAATACATGGAAATGATGTGAAACCAAAAATAACCCAACCTCCTGCCTTTCTCCAAACAATAAAATCATAATATTAGTAAAACTGAAGATCTTTATCCATGTGTGAGAGAGAGAAAGAGAGGGAGGGAGAGTGATACTAATAGAATCCTAATCCCCTAATTATATATATACTCGGGGATTTCCACACATTTCTTTGAAAATGCTCAGGCTACTCATGTCTACAGCAGAGTACTCACTCACGTTGTGCTAATTTAAGCACGTTCTGTTTCCACTCACTTGTGGCAGGAAGAATTTTTCAACTTCCATGCCATCAATATTAAGCATTTTGTACAGCCCAGTTCCCAGGAATGGTGATTCATGCTTTGGTAATTTCAAGATTCAATTGTTTCAATGCACTGCTATGTGGGGCTGCCCTTGGACCTGGTCCAGAAGTTCCATCTGGTGCAAAACACGGCAGCTACCGAGACACTATCACCAGTGCTTAAGAGCTTTCACTGGCTGCCCCCGGACCATGCAAGCTAGGGGAGAAACCAATTACACTTGCCCCGGGCCTCAGAGAGCTAAGCAACCAGGGGGCCCTGCCAGGAGCCTGCCAGACTATGCTGTCATGCCAAGAATGCCCCATGCCTCCCAGCTGACCAGAGACTTAATGGGCAAAATGGGCATGGGCAAAATGGCTATGCTTATCCATATGCACTGCAAGCCTTTGATAGTAAAATCTGGACCTGCATTACTGAATACTAGCATGTAGCTCATAGCTTCCAACATTTCTCTGATGGAAATAGGAACATCCTAAGTGTTATGTACTGAGTTGAATAGGATCCAAAATGCAGCAGTCTGATTGGTCCTAGAACAATAGGATTCAGAATGCAGCAGTCTGATTGGTCCTAGAACAAAGCAGCAGTATGATTGGTCGGCAGGACCCACCCAATCCAGCTCCAGGTGGAAGTGAATCCACAACCTGATTGGCCTACAGGAGAATCCCGGAATTAGTCAATCACGTGCAGCCCATTGTGCAAATAACGTATATAAAGCTCTGGTTTCCGTCATGGTGTCCCGTTGCGCCGGAAGCAGTTTAGGCCTACTGGCCACATGACCCAGAAAGCTGTCTGTGGACAAACACTGGCTCCCTCAGCCCGAAAGCGAGATGAGTGCCTCAACCCCATATTTGCGTTTGACTGGACTTCACCGTCCAGGGGTCCTTTACCTTTACTTTAATATATTTCAAAGACTGTAAAGTATTTTTGTACCTTGCTCATATGTGGCCCATCTGTTTTAGGAATACAATATCTGCAGGGTTTTCTGTTTATCTCCCTAACTTAAGAATCTGACCGTACCAAACTATCACCGTCTATTTTCTAAAGCCAGATTAAATGTCTCCATCTGAAGTGCTGGCATACCATACCAAGCTAAGCTGTGCACATGTTCCCAGGATGTTGCATGTATGGAACACATTTTATTACTCTGTCGTCTGTAAAAAAACAGGTTAGACAGCTTCTAATCAAACTGATATTAACAGAACAACCTGGAATTGCTGAATCCTTTTATGAAATAAAAATTAAAGAATTCCTTCCAGTAGCATGCACACTACGAAAGCTCATACCAATAACTAATTTAGTTGGTCTCTAAGGTTCTACTGGAAGGAATTATTATTTTTTTAATTTTATTTTGTTTTGTTTCGACCAAGGCAGACCAACACGGCTACCTAACTGTAACTGAATCCTTTTATGTTAAGGTTCTCCTTGAGGATAAGACTGATACTTTTACTCTGGCTGTTTCAAAATTTCTCTCACAGGCAGTAACGATCAGAAATCAGTATATGTGGACTAAAGCTCCTCTGTTGGTTAGCAAGGCCACTCTTACGCATTAATAACTGTTGATATCATTGTTGTACTGTGTATTTTGGATCTATGGGTCGCAATAAAGCTGTGTGGTTTCTTGCCACTCAGCGATGCCAAGGTGTGCATCTGGTTCTGCACCCAAAGCAGAACATTACAGAATGATTATTTCTGTTATGTGTATAACGAGGACCAATATGCCATGGACCTCTGTGCAAATGGATATGTCTATAAAAAGCCTTTGCTTTGGTTTTGGAATGCAAAAGACTGGAACCTGTTCTTCACGCATTATTAGCCCTAAACAAAAACAGCCGTGCAAAAGCACCAGAGTTTGACTGGCAACCCCGCTAGGCAGAAGTGACTCAGCCAAACTTAACAATTTATCCCATTAAAATTCAATAAAAAGCAATAATCAAGTCTTTGCGCAGATTCCAGTAGCAAGCATAGCATTCTTGAAATGCATTGTCAAAATATTATGACACATAAATATCAAACCCTGATGTTCTTTTGTTTTGCTTTGTGTGCCTTTAGTGTCTGGGATCTCTCCTAGCATGGTAAATCCAGCTGCTATTGTGTTGTCTTCTGGACTGCGGATTATTACACAAGACACGAATGCACGCCACATTTAGCTTGGCGTCTCTTCAGGCATTACCTTTCTGAGTTCGTACACCTAAGGTGGTCTCGGTGTACACATAAACATGCAATCTTTGAATGGAGCAAGTGCATATATCCTATGGTTAGGGTGTGATGAAACTAAAACAAGTATGGTTTCCTGCAGATTTTGGACCAAAGCCACCCAGTTTGGCCAATGCTAAGAGATGCTGGAAACAGTGGTCCAACAAGATCTGGAGGGCAACACATTGGCTACCTTTGCCATAGATCATCCATGAGATGGGGCATTGGACTGATGTCATCTCATCAAATATGCTGAAATGAGAGCTGTGCACGTGATACAAAAGCTTAAAGGGGAACCAGCTTGCTCCCCCAATTCTACTCCTACAGTTAGGTCTGTCAGCCCCCCTGCTGGACTCTCAGCAGACCATAAAAATTCTGCTTGTTCTAGCTCTTCTCTCCACGCCAAGGGGGAAGAGGAACAAAAGAAATCCACTGTGTAGAAAACGGGTTTCCCATGCAGGGAAAAGTCCTTACAGGGCCATCCCCTGGGAAACGAAAAGGAGGCTTCTCTTCCTGAGCGAGTTCTCTGGAGAAGCCGTAAGGACTTGCTGGTGTGCAGCAAACCATTTCAAAGGTCCAGTTAAGAGGGCAAGCATTTGTTCTATTCCTGTAAATTTACTGTTGCATCTTCTCCTTCTCTTCAAAGTAGTTTGATGCATTTTAATGACTGGATATGCTGCTTTGCAAAGTGGGGTGCTTATTATTTATGGAAAGGTCAAGGGACTGGAAAGCTTTTGAAATGAAAAACAACTTTTTTTGCCTTTGTTAACACTCTCTCTCTCTCTCTCTCTCTCTCTCTCTCTCTCACACACACACACACACACACACACACACACACACACACAGAGTGCTCAAGGTTCCTTACAAGCTGCTGACAATCCCAATATTTGTAGCTTTGAAATGTGTTGGTTATCTTCAGAGGATTCCCTTCTCTCAGAAAAGCACTGCTGCTGCCAAACGACCATGACTGGAGGGTGCAAGTAGACCCATGCAGAGTGAGACTGGCTCTGCCCCAACCCAATCTCCCTTTTTTGACATTTGTGAGCCAGGCTTTCATTAGGAAGCATTGTTCAGCAATCCTGGGAAGGACTTGCATGCCTTAGAATATGGTACATAGGATGCTGACTTATACCACTGGTCCATCCAGCTCAGTATTGCCCCCCCCCCCAGGCCTACCTGGAGGAGATGATGGGGATTGAACCTGGAAACTCCTGCATGCACAGCAGTTGCCCTACCACTGAGCCAAAGCCCATCTTTATGCTTCTCTCTAGCGTTGCCTACTGAAAACCTCCTCTCAATGCACCTGAATCCCCCCGGGAACAGTATGTGCCGCTTTGCAGACTGCACATTGATTTGAAATCAAACATCCTCTAATAAAAAGATTACCCATCATGAAAACCGCTGGGCTAGCATGCATTGTTTGATGAGAGCAATTCCAGGGGATTATTGGTAGGCTTTAAATAGCCGCCGTGCCTGCTCATTTGTTTATTTGAGTTATTTATATCCGCTTTTAATGACAGTTCTCAAGGCGGCTGACATGACCCAGGACTCCCAACTCCCCATCCTTAGAGGAAGAGGCTGGGAGTGTATCTCAGACCAGAGATAGTGTACAGAGGAGTGTATCTCAGACCAGGCACAGCCTTTGCCACCCCACCTTCCTCAGGAGTTCCAGCACCAGAGCAGCCCAGAAGCTATGATAGAGTGAGAAGAAATACCATTCCCCACAGGGCTCTGTATCCTGAGGATTTTGGTCTGCCTGGGATGGGTCCTTGATGCTTCTTCCTTCTCTGGATGGAGGATAGAGACAAGGAGGCCACTGAGAAAAGAGGTCTAATCCAGTAAGCTCTTCCTATGTCCTTGTGTAGCAATGGCCTCCAACTTGGATGGCTTTAAAAGAGGATTGGACAAATGCGTGGAGGGTAAGGCAGTCAGTGACTACTGGCCCTGGTGGCTATGCTCTGCCTCCACGGTTAGAGACAGAGATGCTTCTGGACGTCCGCTGCTGAAAAACTTCAGGAGGGGGAAGTGCTTGGGTTCTCCTGACGCCCTCAGAGGGTGATGGGCTCTCCTTCATGGCAGGTTTCTAAACAGAAGTTGGACAGCCATCTGCCAGGGATCCTTTGGCTGTGATTCCTGCATTGAAGGGTGTTGGACTAGAGGGTCCTCGGCAGCCCCTTCCAATTCTGCAATTCTGCGATTCTGTGTATAATTCTGCTGTACAAAGGGGAAGCTTACATTTGTAGCTCTGACCACTTTTGCCTCTGGCCCGCTCAGCACAGGCATGTGGCCCTCAACAGGTTGACCAGAGGAGAATGTGGCCCTTCAGTCCCCCCAGCCTTGCTCCAGATGAAGAAAACAAACATCCATTCTGAATTTTAAGGAGCAGAGAGGCTCTGTGGATGTGCTCTGCATAGGGATTTGTTTTCAGTGCCATAAAGTTAAGCTCACAAAGCTCTTTTGCGTGAAAATCAATTCCTGTTTCCCCTCTAAATTTCCTCTTTTCAGTTATCTAATTTAGGGAAGGGGGAGATGTGCCGCTGTTGCCATTCAGCTGACCTGTGGTGTTTCGATTCAGGCTACCTTCCCCTTCGCAGTAATGGCAGCTGACAACTCTGCTCTTAGGATATCACAAGGGCAAACGGAGATCAGCTTTCACTGCCATCTGGATGGGGCTATTAAAAGAAGCAGGTCCAATTAAAAGGTTATTTGATGCTCCCATCACCATAGAGCCTATACAAAGGGACACTGTGCATTTCAGAGCAGGTAGGTAGATCTGAATTCCTGAGGTCTAGCAGCGTCTTGTTCCCTCCTCTGTTCAGATCTGCTTTATTTTATGCTTTGTCTGAGAACTAAACTTGCCAACACACTGGGCTTTGAAGGAAACCTGCCTCTTAATTCCCATAGTTGCCAACTCATTTCTACAAAATTTTGAATATTTTATATCAGGCATTGTTCAACCATGCTTTCCTCCAAGAATAAAAATATACAAAATGTAATAAAATTAAGTATCTGAATAAATGAAGGATTTTTTTTTTTTAAAAAAAATGGATTCCAAAGTTCTCTGAATTAAAAGAGCTTAGCATCTTCAAGTATTTTGTTGTTGTTACTGTAATGTGATAAACATTGGGATGCATTTAAGTGAGATTTCTGCTAAGGGTCAGCAGCTGGCAGCCTATGTGTTGAACCCGGCCCCCTGAAGAATGCAGCTTGCCTTTCCCCGTCTTTCTATTCAGGGACAGAATATGAAGTACTGAAATGGTCAAGGTAAGGAGAAGTGGGCCTAGCCTTGGCCCTCTTGTGGTTTGTCTCCAAACTCCTTGTTACCAGGATATCCTCTCAGCCAGTCACCAACAATCCAAATCAACATTAAGAAAGTATCTGTCCATGACAAGGAAGTCAAACTGGTTTCCACAGACACTGGCATTTCCCTTCTTCACCTCCAGTTCTACTGTATGACTGTTAACAGCTGCCCGGTTGGTGTGCAGCTCCCCTTTGTGGTGAACCATTGAACTGCAGCACACAGCTTCTCAGAAGAAGACCTTTAGGCTCTGGATTGACTCTCCCCAACCTAGTTGACCGCGGGTGGCGCTGTGGGTAAAACCTCAGAGCCTAGGACTTGCCGATCGTATGGTCGGTGGTTCGAATCCCCGCGGTGGGTGAGCTCCCGTCGTTCGGTCCCAGCTCCTGCCCACCTAGCAGTTCGAAAGCACTCTTAAGTGCAAGTAGATAAATAGGGACCGCTTTATAGCGGGAAGGTAAACGGTGTTTCCATGTGCTGCGCTGGTGCTGGCTCGCCAGCTGCAGCTTCGTCACGCTGGCCACATGACCCAGAAGGGTCTTCGGACGGCGCCGGCTCCCGGCCTCTTGAGCGAGATGAGCACGCAACCCCAGAGTCGGACACGACTGGCCTTTACCTTTTAACCTAGTTGACCACTGGATCTTCCTGCTCAGCCATGCTGGAGCAACAAGGTATTTTTGGTTAGCCATTGGACTTGCCTTGCCCACAACCCCACCTCCTAACTTGTCACCTTCTGGTTTTAACTTGTACAAGGCAAAGGAACAATTCAATGGCAGATGCTACCAGAACAATCTCAAGCTTAGCAGGTGCCTGCAAAAGTCCTGAAAAAATAATGGGATATTCCGACCTTGTGACAGCATGCATTTCAGTTGTTTTAATATTAACTCCAAGAGTGACTATTTCTGAATGTGCTCTAATCCGTTTTCCTTTAGCCCAGCCAAGAAAAGCAACTGAATCTTACTTGGAAAGTTATTACATACACCAATGACACAAAGGGGGAGGGAATATAATTGGCTTTGCCAGTCCAGCTTCAGCTCATGAGCAGAAGGTGTGTTTTCCTTGGCAGAAAACACACAACCACATCCCTTTCCCATGGCCATGGTCAACAATATCCATCATCTAAACCTCTTCCAGGTCAATGCTTCCACCTGCTCTATAATAATCCCCACCTGGAGTGACCAGGTTATCCCCTGGGGATTCCCCCTTTCCCAACTGAGTATCAAGTTTTAAAAGATAGGCATAAAAGCCAAGGCTTTCCCCATCAATCTTCACACACCTGTATCCTTGCTCACCAGACTCACCTGCATAGCTCCCCTGTGTGGTGGGCCACTGAACTGCTACTAACAGCTTCTCAGTGCAAGAGCCACCTCTGGGCTCCCTCTCCCCACCCAGGCCACTGAAACTTGGCAACAGGCAGTATTCTCAGGTAAGGGTCACTGCTGCCCATGCCTGGCCCCTTTTTCCAGTACTCTCATGCACAGCTGTCATTGCAAGTGTCTACAGTGCCCAGGACTGATTGTGTTTCAGAGCACTGCAGGAAATAAGAACTGTGGTTGCCAGGTACATATCAGAGAAGAGCTGCCTTCATCTTCTTCATTGTTACCTGGAGAGCCTATCTGCCTGTGCAGCAGATATACCGTAATTAGGATGTGGAGGAGAAGCTGCCCACTGCCTACTGTTGGGAGTGGCCAACAGAGGGTGACATGCTGAAGACCAACTCAAACAAGGAGTTAGGATGGAGAGCCTCCGAAAGCACCATGGGTGAATAGGCAGCAGGTAGTTGCCTTAACCTCTGGTTTAGTAGTCAGGCCCACTTCAAAGAACAAGAGAAACAAAGCACGTCCAATCTGAGGACTTCACCTATGAATCTTCTCATTGCTCAGTGACTGCCATGTTGAGTGACGAATTGCATGTGGGGCCAGAACTTTCGATCACCTTTCCAACAAAGTTCTTTTGCACAAATGCAAAGTTTCCAAGGGCTGCTCAAGGAGGTTGCGGCAGCCAGTGTTGATTTGTATGTGTGAATGGGCCGTTGCCAGGCCTAGCAGAACTTCCCTCTCGCCTTGCCTTGCAGTCTTGTGTGTGCTGCAGTGGATGGGATCATGAACAATAAAGCCCCAGATTCAAGCCTCACCAGACTCTCTCTCTCAGCCTCAGTCTCCCCATCTGTAATATGGTGATAAGGAAACTCGACTACTTTCCCAGGTAATTATTGCAGGGATTATCTGGATTTTGTCTAAACACATTCAGCAATAGAACAAGGTGAGATGAGATGGGGAGCACAGGTGGAAAGGGTGTGTGTGTTATATTTTCAGATACTCCCCAGTGCAAAAGCCTCCCCATAAAAAGAGAAAACCAGCACAGAAGCCAAAAGGCCAGGAAGCTGGGGGTCCCCCCCCCAGTGTTTTTTCAATTTGCAGGTAGTTGTTTCCTCCCCCAGTTGGGAGAAGGATTCCAAAGCAATATCCAAAGTGGTACAGTCCATTTCTGCTGCACGTGCAGGCCCAACCTAGGACAATGTAGAACTCTGAAACGCACAGTATGAATTTTGGAGTTTGGTGTATATATATACTGCAGCAAAGTGCAGAAACAGTCTGGTAAGACGGCTAACTGAAAGAATAAATAACCTGAAGGCGTGATACTCCTGGCAAACAAAGCCATTCTGAGTACAAGCTGATATGTGGCCATCATGAAGTCATTAGTGTAACCAACTGAAGGCACAGCGCTAACCGACTGAAGGAGGAAGGAAATAATGCCTGAGAAAACAATCTACAGGTAGTCACTTAAGAACGAATCAGCCAGGGAATAGGATACCTTTATGCCTTCCGCCCCCTACTGGTTCTGGTAACTTATTGCAATTACTGTTGCTGTACCCTTGATAATGAACACCGACTGTTTTCAGTGGTTGTTGGTTCACACGCTCCTTTGAAAGTCATCAAGTGCAGCGACAACAAGCGACGGGGTGTGTGGATGTGGGCTATTCAATCCCACGTTTCCCTGGTACTGTAGAGTTTACAGAGGAACTTGTGCTCAGACCTGGATGCAATGGCTAGAACAGAGGAAAAACTGTAAGGGGCCAAGCAAGTTCTAATGCTACAATCACTGGACATGATAGCTGGTGTATAATTAGAGAATACAAGAAACCAGGTGGCACAGTGCAGGGATGGAGGGGTTCTGTGGACCTTCGTATGTCGTTCCACTTCAGCTCTCACCAGTCCCACTTCTTCACCCTTGGCAAAGTGCTAAATTGGGACCTGCTTAGCCATGAAACTAAGTGGGTGATTATGGGCCAGTGACTGCCTAGCCTACCTTGAAGCATAAAATGGAGGTGAGGGAAGAAGCAGGTATACTACTGCAAGCTCCTTGGAGGAAAGGCAGGATATAAATGTTGCCCAGGTGTAGCAGCCCAGATCTTGAAGTCTATATCAGAGGCCCTTCTCTGTGTGCCTCATCGAAGTTAGGTATGGAGGGTGGCTGCATGGCCTTTTCAGTGGTGGCTCCATCTATGGAACACTCTCCCCAGGGAAACACGCCTGCCATTACCATTATCGGGGTTTTAGGCACTAGGCTAAGACTTTTTCCTTCATTCAAGCCTTTGGTAACTAAGACCCCATCTACATTATTTAAAGCAGTGACACACCACTTTAAACAGTCATGGCTTCTACCAGAGAAACCTGGGAAGTGTAGTTTGTAACGGCACTTAGAGAAAGCTAAGATTCTGAGTGGTGCAACCATCAATCCCTCTTTTTAGGCAACTCTGGGGATTCTGAACAGCCAGTTGTTAGATCTCCTAACAACTCTCAGCACCCTTATTTGTGAAAGCCACCATGGTCAAAAGGGGAGTGGCACTGCTTCAAATGTATAGCACAGATACTTCTATGGGAGTCATGGGCATAGCCAGGATTTTTGTTAGGGGGAGAAGGACTGGATTGCAGGGGGGGGGGGCAGAACCGATGTTTTACTTGATCTAGAGGGGAGCTGCCCCCTGCCCCCCCCTTGAGTGGGATGGATAAGACTTGTCATTATTATGTTACTATAAAAAGGTAAAGGTAAAGGTACCCCTGCCCGTACGGGCCAGTCTTGACAGACTCTAGGGTTGTGCACCCATCTCACTCTAGAGGCCGGGGGCCAGCGCTGTCCGGAGACACTTCCGGGTCACGTGGCCAGCGTGACAAGCTGCATCTGGCGAGCCAGCGCAACACACGGAAATGCCATTTACCTTCCCGCCAGTAAGCGGTCCCTATTTATCTACTTGCACCCGGGAGTGCTTTCGAACTGCTAGGTTGGCAGGCGCTGGGACCGAGCAGCGGGAGCGCACCCCGCCACGGGGATTCGAACCGCCGACCTTTCGATCGGCAAGCCCTAGGCGCTGAGGCTTTTACCCACAGCGCCCCCCGCGTCCCAGATTATGTTACTATACCTTGTTTTAAATTTTCTGGCTTTAATTGGTTTTTTATCCACTGTTTAACCTCTTGTTCAGTTAAAGACTTCTTTTTTTCTCTTCTTTTTTGCAAAATGCTCCCAACAAATGTAATAAATAATAGCAATGTTATATACATAGGGATCTAAGGTCCGCACCTCCTGCTCTGTTTTGCTCAATTCTCTTTTGCTTCAGTAAAGGAAAGAAAGAAAGAAAGAAAGAAAGAAAGAAAGAAAGAAAGAAAGAAAGAAAGAAAGAAAGTAAGTTTCACATATAAAGTTCTCAGGAAACAAAACTATACGAAGCAATTAGAGACAGTGCCTTTCAAAGTCTACAAAGCAATGTGAACTTTGTAATTGCCCTTGAGGAAGGATAAGGTACACTGGCACTTCAGTCTGAAATCCCAACCCTGCTCCTAAGAAGTGAGCTGATTATATACCTCTCCAAAGGGTTTTTAAACTGGAGAGGAGTGCCTCATTATTGGATGAACAAATGGGACAATTGCAGCCTTCCATATGCTCTGTTATATATTTTTTTTTAAAAGGAGAAAGGAGAGAGAAGGTGCTGAAGAGAAGAAAAACACAATTTTGCCACAAGCTTGTCCTTTGCCATAAGAAATAAATGCTGGCTGGGAGGAGTCGCTGGAGCAAGATAACAAGCGAGGGCTCTCTGCGCAGAGGCGGAGCTAGCTGCTCCGGCACCTGGAGTGGTGCACATGCTGTGCACTGGGGGTGGCGCTAGCTGCCCGCAGGGGCAGGGCAAGCATCCCAGGGGGCAGGGGGGCGCTGTCACCCCCCCCTCATGGATGACACCCAGGGCAGACTGCCCCCACCGCACCCCCTTTCCTCCTCCAGTGTCTCTGCAGAGAAGTAAAGTTCCCATTTCATCACACTGAGGCTCCTCAACTCAGTGAAACATTCAATAAACCCAAACATCAACTCCCTACAATTCCCCCCCCCATTGTTTTCTTTGCTTTCACTTGATGTCTGTTTTTTCCCCTCTCTCTCCCTCCCTGTCTCTGCCCCGTGTGCTCTGCTTCCCAGTGATTTAAAACACGAAGCATCCAGGAGATTTCAACCTTAGGCACACCTTCTTAGCAGAATGGGCCCTACTCTCCAGTGCTGGGATGCTCAGCTGTGTATTAGAAACACAGGCATGCTGCATGCACAAGTTTCCTTGGTTAGCTATGGGCCTTTCTTCAAATTACTTTGGGGTTAGGGCAAATCCATGGGTTAGGGGGCGCAAATCCACAGGTTAGGGGGCGCAAATCCACGGGTTAGGGGGCGCAAATTACTTGCCTTGCCCCGGGTGCTGACAACCCATGCTACACCACTTCTGCCACACTGCCCAAAATGAGGCTCTTCCTGAAGCCTTGAGAACTGAGAGCAAACGGGACAGAACAAGGGTAGGAACCTTTTCAGATTGAAGAGCACATTCCCCTCCAGCCAACGTGCCATGAGTAGGCAAAAGTGGGCAGAGGAATCAATGCAAAATTTACATTTGGACACTTGGTTAGGTTTCTACAAGCAGGCACACACCTTTTTATCCTCCACCCAGGTACGTACAACTCATCACAGTGGTACCTCAGGTTACAGACGCTTCAGGTTACAGACACTTCAGGTTATAGACTCCGCTAACCCAGAAATAGTACCTCAGGTTAAGAACTTTGCTTCAGGATGAGAACAGAAATCACGCAGCGGTGATGTGGCAGCAGCAGGAGGCCCCATTAGGTAAAGTGGTGCTCCAGGTTAAGAACAGTTTCAGGTTAAGAACGGACCTCTGGAACAAATTGAGTTCTTAGCCCGAGGTACCACTGTATCGGGGGGGAGTGTTTCCAGCCGGGGGGGGGGAACTACTCCAGGAGAGTGAGGGCTGATAATGGGTCTGGTTCTGGAGGGTTTGTGACCCAGGAAGAATCACAAGGGCCACATGATGAGATGGGGAGTATTTGCCCCCCGGGCTGAGATTTCCCCATCCCAGAGACAAAGTAAGACAAACTGGCTTGCTTAGTGTGATCCATAAGCCTTTAAAATGGTCCCCGAAGGCAGAGCTTTCTAAGCTCTTCATGTCAGTGTTTTAATTGTTTATTTCACTCTAATTGTTTAATTTTGGTGGTGGTGTTTCTTTCTCCCCAGTGTCAGTTTGAGTAAAAGTGTTGTTATTATTCTGCCAGACATATGTGTGTGGCATTTTACAGCACACATGCAGGTGTTTCAATCTGTAATTCAACACAAGAAGGAAGAAAGTTTAGACGGCATGAACAGGGGAAGAATATGCAAATTATTTCAATCATCTGTACTTAAGCTTAGTTAAATCAAATAAATACAGACAGAAAAATGAATGAAATAAATTAATATTCTTGGTATTTGCCACCAGTCTGGTTTTCCCTCACACATCTGCACCCAGACAGAGACTTTAAAGCTGTTGTCGACAAGTTCCCTTTCACACCCACTCTGATTTGCCATCCTCAAAGCAATCTCATGGTCAATTTATTATTGGAGGAAAGTTGGAGTCGAGAGACTCTGGTTCCCTCTTAGGGATCTCATCCCTGTCTAAAGATCTGATCAGATGCATTGCACACACACCAGGAAACGTTTCTCTGCATTGCACTGTCTCTGCAATTCATGCTTGTGCGTTACGGCTATTACATTTCCTACAGATCCAGGGTCCTTAGACTGTGCTGAGCCTAAATCTTCTTCTAAAAAGCCCTTTTTTCAGCTCTCTCCCCACATGCAGGCAGGATTTTATTTCTAAAAACCAGAAATGATGTCTGGGCACACAGAGGTTTCTCTCCTCCTCCTCTGAAGACTTCTTTTCCTAATGGTAGTCCAGACAATGAGAGAAACCCTCTGCACAAACTCAGGGGCATGAACTGGAACTGCACAATCTTATACATATACAGTGAGGAATAAATTCCACTGAGTTCGTGAGATGTACTGCCAAGGAAGTGTGTTTGGAAGTGCAGCCCAAATCACTTTCCCTATCAGCTGTAGATTGCTTGCACAGGCTGGGGGTTGGACTAGACCTCTGAGGTTCCTTACAATTCTGCAGCTCTCTGTCCCTCCTCTGCCAAAAGGTTCGTAATTGGGGGTGGAGTAGAAACTTTTGTGGGCTAATTTACAGTGATGCCCTAAGTGAAAGGTGCTTCCCCCCCTACTTTCTTTTGGGAACAAAGAAGGCAACAATAAAGGGAAAGGAGGAACTGGAACGTGCACACTCAAAGAAGCCCCAAAGTGGAACATAAGGAACATAGAAAACTGCCTTACCAAGTCAGATCATTGGTCCATCTAGTTTAATGTTGTCTGCACTGACTGGCAGCAGCTCCCCAGGGTTTCAAACAAGAATCTCTCTGAGCCCCACCTGGTGATGCCAGGGATTGAACCTGGAACCTTCTGCAGGTAAAGCAGGTGCTCCAGGACTGGGCTATGACCCTTCCTGGAACGGGACACGCATCTTTTTTGTGTGGTTAGCACTGAGTACTCCAAGAAGGAGGGCAAACTTCCAGGCCAAGCTAAAAGGAGGGGTCCCTATAGACAAATGGCAACTTAAGACTGATAGCTGCTGCAGCAGCAGCAGCAGCATAGTGCTTCTTTCGTCTTCTTTGCACGGGGATGTTGCATGCACCCTCCTGTACCTTTAAGTCACGTTCTTTCCCTCAAATAATCCTGGACACGGTAGTTTGTGAAAGGCTGCTGGGAAGTGTAACTCCGTGAGGAGTAGACTGCAATGCTCGGGGTTCCTCGAGGGAAGAAGTTGGGTGTTCTTATAAACCGGTACGCGAAAGCAGAGCCCTGTCAGGCTCGGTGGGGTTTTCTTCTGAGTAAACGTGCCTGTAACCTTGAGCAATCGTAAACGCGCTTCCTAGGGCTCAGGCAGCCCCCCATTGAATAAAGTGGGAATTACTTCTCTATAGGCATGCGCTGCCAGCTATGGGTTTTTCGGAAGTCCTTGGTTTGAAAACCGGCTGTATCATAAAACGCACGAGGTGCTCTTCGCTAGGAAATTCCCTCTGAGCTAAGGTTACCAGACGTCCCCGTTTCCCGGGGACAGTCCCCGGATTTGCAAATCAGCCCCCATAAAAGAAATCCACTGAGGTTGAAAAGTGTCCCCGGATTCATTGGGGGGAAAATCTGGCAACCTTACTCTGAGCTTCAACTCTCTTCCCCGCCCCGCCCCATCCCGTAATATGGGAGTGGAGGATAATAAACCTGGGCTGCCTTACAGAATTGCTGTCAAGGATTATAAAGTCAAGTAGGTGTGAATGACTTTAAACACTTTAAAAGCCAACTACTGCAGTAAACATGCAGTAAACAACTATTACCTGACTCCCCTTGATGTACATTATTGTCTTACCAAGAGATGAGACACTTACCATACTTTAGTACAGCTGGCGGTCAGAAATGCAGGGGGCATTTGCCCTAACAGGGCCACACAGGCGGCCCGCGCCCTCCGGCACCTTACCACGTGCTGGCCTTCGAAGTGGTGGTTCCCGCATAATCCCTCCCTGTCCTAGCAAGAGGCGCCTTAATCAGCGGGCCGGAGCCAAGGCTCTCCCTTCCCTCCCACGGGACAAAACTCACCGGCGTTGCGGAGCTTGCGGTTCCTCAGCACGGACATGATCACCAAGACGTTGCCCAGGATGTCCACGACGATCGTGAAGATGAGCACGGCCGCCAGGGAGTGGCGCGCCTCAGGGTGGAAGCGGCATTCCGGGCAGCTCGCGTTGTTGTCCAGCATCTCCCTGCAGCTCCGGCGCCGCAGCCGCCGCTGTGCAGGTCCCGAGTAAGGGAAAGCCCTCCCCGGGACTCCCACCCCATCGGCAAAGAATCCCCCGCGCCTGACTACCCGCCCGCGGCGCGCCCGCAGAGCCTGAGCCGCCCGGTTCCCAACTCCAAAAGTTTAGCTCGCCTGGAAAGAGCGACGGGTCCTCCCCCTTTGTGCCTTCCCCTTCTCTCGGTAAGCGTCTCAAACTGCGCGGGGTAGCATGGAGGCGGGCGTTTCTCCCGTCACCTGCCTTTCCCGAAGCGCCGGGAAGGAGGTACCCAAACGTTGCGCTTTTGTCTATCGCGGGCTGGCAAAAAAGACAAAAAAGCACACAGACGCTCACGCCCCTGTTTCCAGGAGCGTCGAATAAGTCGGGAAACCCTCCAACCTCAGAGGGCGCCTCCTTGGGCTACCCTTCTGGGACAGCGCGGCTGTGCCCTCCCTTCCTATCCTTGAGCCGTGCGTAAAAATGGGGACTTTGGAGAAGCTTGTTGGAATAAGGCAAACGCCAGTTTGCCGTGCGCCTTGCAGGCTTTCCGCGTTGCGCGGAGCTGGGGATGATCTACTGCTCTCTAGCCAGCTGCAAGGATTGCAGGCTCAGATATGCTATCCCACTTCTACCTGTTCCTCCTCTGCCACAGAGAGGAAGGGAGAGAGCCAGGATGGTTAAGAGTGTTGGTCGCTCGCCACTTAGCCATCATGAAGCTCATTGGGTGACCTTGGGCCAGGGACTGCCTCTCAGCCTAACCTGGCCACACAAGGTTGTTCTTAGGGGAAAATGGGCAGTGGGAGGGGACCCATGTGCACACCCCCTTGAGTTCCTTGGAGGAGGGGGCTGGCTATACAATAACAACAGGGATAATAATGTGAAATGTGAATGCTGTCCATAGAGGCAAAGTGCCTTCCATGTTGACTTTTCCATGCCTGCTAAAGACATTCCTCTTCCAACAAGCCTTCTAAAATCTCAGTTGGTATCTGTCTTCGATCTGAATTGATTTTAAGTATGTGCTGATGTTTTAAACTGTTTTTTTTTTTTAATATTTAGAGTTGTGTTTTAATTGTTTTAATATATTTAATATATTTTTATTGCCATGCAACGCTCAGCTGGTAGAGCACAAGACTCTTCATGACAGGGTCCTGGGTTCAAGCCCCACAGTCGGCAAAAGATTCCTGCATTGCAGGGGGTAGGACTAGATGGCCCTCAGGATCCCTTCCGACTCATGAGTCTATGATTCTACCTTATTCTGCAGTTGTTCTTAACCATTTTATATGCAATTCTTTTTAACTTTTTTTGTTTTTGTTTTGTTAATATGGAGTAGAAATCGAAAGGTCTGCTTGCTAGGAGAAATGCAGGATGAGGATCAATAGTGAAGGGGCACATCCAGCACCAGATACAGGAATACTTGCACAGTAAATAGTGACACCCAACGAAGGCGACTGACAGGGCTGTCTTTAGCAGATGTAGCGCCAGGGTGAAAATATCCACCCAACACCCCCAAATTACCATGGATAGTGTTGGGGTGGCTGTAGCTGCACACTGCCAGCCATCCGGGGGGGATGCAACTCTCCCCCATGCCACTGCGGGAGAGTGATCCTCGCAGAGGCTTAGGAGTGAAGTTGCCTCTGCGGGATGAGAGTGCAGCTTCCCTTCCAAGCCTCCTCGGGAGGAGAGCGATCCCCACAGATGCTTGGGAGGCAATCTGTGCGCTCGCCAGCCTTATGGCAGGGCACAGCTGGCAGGTGTGCAGGGAAAGCTGCCAGCAAAGCCGCGCAGCTCCCCCACTTGCTGGGGTGCCCCTGAGAGGCCGGCGCCCTGGCGCAACACACCAGTAAACCTTATGGGAAAGACGGCTCTGGTGACAGAGATCCACAGAAGAAAAGGGAGAAAAGGTTTTTTTCTTTCAAGCTTTCCATCCTTTCAGATTCCAGCAGAACTTCAAGCTTGCGACACAAGCATGCGTTGCAAACCCAAATGCTGCAGCTGTGCCACCCAGTGCAAACCTTGGAGGAGACACTGGAAGGGACACAAGATGGCCTAAGGGAGTAATAAGATCCCTGCTGGGTCCATCTAGGTCCATCTAGTTCAGCCTTCCTCAACTGATGCTTTGGCTCCCATCAGCCAAAGAACCCCACGCATCCACAATGCAGAAGAAGGAAAAATAATTACCACCAACTCTCCCCCCCCCACACACACACCTCTTTCTCCCCACATCTTCCCAATGTCTCACACCAGTGTCTCAACACCAAATGTAACTGACCTATAGACAGGACTCTATGAACTGAAAACAGAGATGTTAGATGTACCTTTGTTATCCGTGGAAAATCTTTCAATGGAAACAATTATATATATTTTAAAAAATGGTTTCAAAAGGTGATGAGATAAATTTCTGGATTGGGTTGGCCCTACTCTACTTGCAGGAGGGGAGAACGCTGCTACATTCAGGTCCTGCTTGCAGGTTTCCCAGAAGCCTCTGTTTTGCCCCTGTGAAAAGCTGGAATGGATGTGGAACTATTCTGGCCTGATCCAGAAGGGCTCTCCCTTTTGTTCTTGTGAGATGGTGAGATGAGACTGGGGTGGCTCAACCAACCAAATTAATTTTAACAGGGGCTGGTCCAAGACATTTTGCTACCTGAAGTGAAGGGCAAGGTATCAGCAAGCCTCTCCACTGCACATACCAAATCCAGTCATATTGGCCCTTGAAACTCTCCTTAGCAATAGGACCATGTTGTCTGCTGCACCTGAGAGCAGTAGGCTAGTTTAGCGGGTGAAGGGAGGCACACACAGGTCTGTCCACTCCTTGAATCTCAGCATTTGCCACCTGAGGCAGATGAATTATTCTGATTCATGCTACCATGATAGGCTACCGGCCTATCAATTATATTTGTAAATCAAACATTCCAAAGTGGGGGGGGGAGCAGCCTTTTTATTTCTAGATACATATGTGTGTGCCATCAGGCATATTTCAGAAGGACTTAGAATCATAGAATCATAGAGTTGGACTAGACCACAAGGGCCATCGAGTCCAACCCCCTGCCAAGCAGGAAACACCATCAGAGCACTCCTGACATATGGTTGTCAAGCCTCTGCTTAAAGACCTCCAAAGAAGGAGACTCCACCACACTCCTTGGCAGCAAATTCCACTGTCGAACAGCTCTTACTGTCAGGAAGAGTTACTTTGTTGTGTGCAAGAAAAAGGGAGACCTCTTTTTTAAGACAGTGTTTTGGCACCTACCATCTTTGTAGATATTTGAATTAAAATTCCATATAAACAAACTTGAGCCCAATTAACCAGGGCAGCCCTCATAATAGCATTTAAGGTTGCCTCCAGATTATCAGTGTTTTGTAGGAGAGAGTCTAGTGCTTTCTGGAATGTTAGGTTTGTGCAATTAAGGTGGATTAAAGACCTCTGTTGTCTTGCTGAAACAAAGCCATTTTTTAAAAAGGACTTTTGCAGTTTGGAAAGTGACAGGGATGAAAAGTGTGCCAATGAATCAGAAGAAATGCCCATATGACTACCCTGTGAACAAATCAGAACAACTGCTCAGTAATGTCCAGATATAAGCTAACCTCTGCCTAAGTTTTGTTCCAGGAAATCAGGATGAATGATCAATAAATATGGTGGTCCTTAGGAAGATAAGGGATGGGCACAATGAATTTGGAGCAACAAGTCTGAATATCACCTGTGTGGTTTAGTCTTTATCTTCACAAGTAGAGGAGGAGTGGGGAACCTCTGGTCATCGGCCAATCTTGGTCCCCAGGGCATCTAAATTTGGCCCGTAAAACCCATGCCCAACTGTCAATCAAGTAGCATCCCTTCGGTAAGCGGGTGAGATTAGCGGATGGGGTGATCAGGGAACTGGTGTGCACAGCCAAAGCAGCAGGCTTCATCTCCACCTTTCAACTGGTTAAATCCTGCTCAGACCACTGCAGAGAGCAGGGCTGAACTCTCCGCTCAGTCCTTATCAGTACTTCATTATGGCATGAGATGATGGACAGGGGTGGTGGTCCTATGCACCAGTCAAAGTTGCCCCACATAAGCCAAAAAGATTCCTCACCCCTCTCTCAGCTGCTGCACCCTGCCTGCTCCCCTCCCCTCCCAGCAATTGTCTGTAGGAAATTTGGCACATTTCACAGCATGCCCTTGAGCACATGCTCCCTCTCTCCTTCTCATGTTGCTGCTTCCACTTCTCTTCCACTCCCAGATACTAATTTGCATTAATTAATCATCAGCTAAAAATACCACCAGTGTTTATCTTCTTCTTCAAAGCACGGGTCACATCACCCAGGATGCTGGCACTTATATTTAGCACCTAGTCCTCCCCTCCCCCTCTCCCAGAAGAGGAAAGTTAGCATTTGTTTCTCGTTTGCAGGTGCTGTTCAGCATAATCTAATATACACTTCTCTTTTAAAAAAACACACCAAAAAACACCCATTGCCTTAATAATTGCTCTAGCACTTGGCCAGAGAGCTGTTTTGTGATGCTGAAAGGGGGAGAGAGGAGAGCAGTGGTGAGAAGACGTGAATGGGAAGAGGTAACCCATAAAACAGATCAGAAAAGAATGATGCAGCTTTCAGAGCCCCTGAGGGAATATACATTTCACCAAGCAAAAGTGCTGGAAGTCTCAGAACACAGGATAGTTTATCCTGGGAAGGAAGGAAGCTGTTTGATGGCGCCACCGTGTGGTCTTTAGCAAATTTGCTCTTAGATTATTGTTATTATTATTCAGCATAAAATTTGTGAGCACCTCTCCCAAGGGGCTTTCGGGCCCTAGGGGATTATATTGCCTTGGGGGGCGGGGGCGGAACCCTGGAGAACTCTTCACTCAGAGCAGTTTAGAGCTCTTCTGAGATCTATTAAAGCAGTTTTCCTTCCCTGATAATATCTCTATCATCAGTTGTGTAATTACCATCCCCCTTAAGTCAATTATTTCACTCCTTGGCTCGCCATTGGGGAAGCCAGCCCCATAAATGCTGTCGTTTCCTTCTTTCCCTAAGTTGCTATGACAAAGGTTTGCCTGCAGGTTAGCTCACTTTCTTCTTTTGTTCTTTATTATTATTATTGATTTTTAATTTCCAGCAACAAAACATACTTGTACGATGAATACAGAGTTTAGTAGGTTACAGAAAAGAAAGAAAAACAGAGGCTGGTGGTTGTAGTTTTCGATGTTTCAAGAAAGGCAATTAAATAAAAGTGTCTCCATCATGTTCCATGAGTCGATGGAGGGTGAAAACCATTTTGATTGTCTTAACAAAGTCAATAAAAGGATACCATGTCGTACAGAAGGTGTGAGTCCTTTCCCCCCCAAGATCGATATTCTTTTTGTGAAATGGTTAATTTGTCCATAAGCACAGCATCCCATGCTTGCAAAACTCATGCTTCAAAAAGATTTGCATTTAAAGTTTTCTAGTTTTCCCAATAACTAATCTAGCTGCAGTTAATAAACAGGTGTGGTCTTTATTGGTTGTGTTCTTAATCTGATGAGTAAAATGAGATATTTGGGCTCTTCTTTATGCTGTTCTTGTTTTAATCCTGTATAGAGAATCATAGAGTCCCTTGAGTCGTGTCCGACTCTTCGTGACCCCATGGACCAGAGCACGCCAGGCACTCCTGTCTTCCACTGCCTCCTGCAGTTTGGTCAAACTCATGTTTGTAGCTTCGAGAACACTATCCAACCATCTCGTCCTCTGCCGTCCCCTTCTCCTTGTGCCCTCAATCTTTCCGAACATGAGGGTCTTTTCCAGGGAGTCTTCTCTTCTCATGAGGTGGCCAAAGTATTGGAGCCTCAGCTTCAGGATCTGTCCTTCCAGTGAGCACGCAGGGCTGATTTCCTTAAGAATGGATAGGTCTGATCTTCTTGCAGTCCATGGGACTCTCAAGAGTCTCCTCCAGCACCATAATTCAAAAGCATCAATTCTTTGGCGATCAGCCTTCTTTATGGTCCAGCTCTCACTTCCATACATCACTACTGGGAAAACCATAGCTTTAACTATACGGGCCTTTGTTGGCAAGGTGATGTCTCTGCTTTTTAAGATGCTGTCTAGGTTTGTCATTGCTTTTCTCCCAAGAAGCAGGCGTCTTTTAATTTCGTGGCTGCTGTCACCATCTGCAGTGATCATGGAGCCCAAGAAAGTAAAATCTCTCACTGCCTCCATTTCTTCCCCTTCTATTTTCCAGGAGGCGATGGGTCCAGTGGCCATGATCTTCGTTTTTTTGATGTTGAGCTTCAGACCATATTTTGCGCTCTCCTCTTTCACCCTCATTAAAAGGTTCTTTAATTCCTCATCACTTTCTGCCATCAAGGTTGTGTCATCTGCATATCTGAGGTTGTTGATATTTCTTCTCCCCCCCCAGTATTTGTAAGGCCTCGTTGGACAGCCACTTTGCTTTCTTGCATTTCCTTTTCATTGGGATGGTTTTCGTTGCTGCCTCCTATATAATGTTACAAGCCTCCATCCATAGTTCTTCAGGCACTCTGTCCACCAAATCTAAATCCTTAAACCTGTTCCTCACTTCCACTGTGTATTCATAAGGGATTTGATTTAGATTGTATCTTCCCGGTCCAGTGGTTTTTCCTACTTTCTTCAGTTTAAGCTGGAATTTTGCTATAAGAAGCTGATGATCTGAGCCACAGTCAGCTCCAGGTCTTGTTTTTGCTGACTGTATAGAGCTTCTCCATCTTTGGCTGCAGAGAATATAATCAATCTGATTTCGATGCTGCCCATCTGGTGATGTCCATGTGTAGAGCCGTCTCTTGTGTTGTTGGAAAAGAGTGTTTGTGATGACCAGCTTGTTCTCTTGGCAGAACTCTATTAGCCTTTGCCCTGATTCATTTTGAACTCTAAGACCAAACTTGCCAGTTGTTCCTTTTATCTCTTGCCTCCCTACTTTAGCATTCCAATACCCTATAATGAGAAGAACATCCTTCTTTGGTGTCATTTCTAGAAGGTGTTGTAAGTCTTTATAGAATCGGTCAATTTCAGTTTCTTCAGCACCAGTAGTGGGTGCATAAACTTGGATTACTGTGATTCTGCTACTTGCTCTTTCTCTGCTGGGAAACCTCTCTAAAACTGCTGCCCCCATGCCTTAAAATCTTCTTGCTCGGTGGTCCCTAAATGTTCAGGCCACTGCCTGTTTGGTTCCATCAATTAACCCCCAGTGTCCCCTACCCTATTCAATGCATTATTCAGAACAGCAGTTTCCACAACCCACTATGGACGATAACAAAACAATAAGGTTCAAAACAGCAACAATTAATTGTACATTCATTCAAAATCCAGTTAATTCAAGAAAATTAATGAATTTATCCAGTGATGCCCACTGTTGAAAGTCAAATAGTCATTGACCCCACTGCTGTCCCTTGCTTCTTAGTATCCCCCTAGGTAAACCCCACCCCCACCTCTCTTCCTCCAACTGGGGCCACCCTGTTCATCCTTTTCTAGCCTCCTTGACTCACCTCTGCACCTGACTGTTGAGATGACAGTGCACCAGTCCGTCCTGGCAGAATTACAAAAAAGAAGTGTTGCTTATGTATCTATTGTCAGCATCATTCCATGAGTGTGTGTGGTGCCTTGCAAAGCACAAGAGGACAGGACCCTGCCCTGGGAGGGATTACAAATAAAACACCACACAGAAGTGCAGACAGCAGAAGAAAATGAAGGAAAAAGAGGTGAAGAACCCCAGCATCCCTCGCAGCGAAGACCTGGTGAAAGTGGGTGTCTCCACAGACAGGATTGGAGGGCCCGGATCTAAATGTAAATGATATGAAATGAATGAAATGAAATAAACAGGTGAATGTTTATTTTACCTGTAAATGAAATAAAATAAACAAGTGAAGAATATAGGGAATGCTCTCCCTGGTGCCTTTGCTAACATCTTTTCGGTGTCAGACAAAGCCTTACCTTTTCCCCTCCAGGTTTTCAATGGGCTGAGCTGATTTCTATATTTATTGGTTTGTTGCATCTCTGTCTCACCTTTCATTCAAGGAGGTATATATAGTTCTCTCCATTTCATCCTCAAAACAACCCTGCAAGGTAGGTTAGGCTGAGAGTGAGTGACTGGCACTGGGTCACCCAGGGAGCTTCATGGTTAAGCAAGGATTTGAACCCTGGTCTCCCAGGTCCTAGTCCAACATTCTAACCACTGCACCACACTGCTGTTGTTGTTGTTGTTGTTGCTGCTGCTGCTGCTAAGCATACCAGAAAAGCTTCCTGAGGGTGTTACATAGTGTGTCTCTGTGTGCATAACTCATAGGCATTCTTATGAGAATGTTAATGTTTTATATGCATTTTTAATACAGTAAGCCTGCAACTTGAACTCAGCTCCTTAGCTTCTTCCTGGATTGCTCAGTTGGTTAGAGCGTGTTTCTGATGACGCCAAGATTGCAGGTTCGATCCCTGTATGGGACAGCTGCATATTCCTGCATTGCAGTGGGTTGGACTAAATGATCCCTAGGGTCTCTTCCAACTCTATGATTCTACACACATTAGCTTCTTCTACACAGTCCAGTGCTGAAGACCCTTTTATGATGGCTATATGTCAAAACTAGTCTTGCTGTTAGTTGTATGGGAGCAATTGATGTGCATTGTTTGCTTGATTTTAATACCTTTTATTCATTTTGCACATACCATATTGGCCAAAATATAAGCCGCACTCCCCTCCACCCCAAATTCCGACTGTGAAAAGTGAAAGTGCAACTTAAATTCGCGACCTTACAAAAATTGGCTTTTACAGTATCACTGCTGAAACAACATATGGCAAGACGGAATGAGAGTGTGAGTGCATGCAGAATTTTAAGGGAGCAGCCTATATTCAAGTATTGTCTTTTCTTCTTCTCTCTCTCCGTCCCCCCCCCCGCCCGAATTTTAAAGGTGAGGCTTATTTGCAGGTGCGGCTTATATTCAGGCCAATACAGTAGTTTAGAAAATAAAGCAAGCAAAATAGGGGAGAAATTGTGAATCACATTTTGATTGATGGAAGATATTTTTAAAAATATAAATTACTAGTGTATCATATACTTCACAGATGGAATACAAATAAAGGAAATCGGCTAATAAGAAGGGGGGAAGGGGAATGCCTTAAAAATATCAATGTAACCCTACACAAATCATACCGTTTGACGTGGACACTTTCTGCCATATAAATAGGGAAACCTTAAGCAGCTCTGAGGGATGTGGGTGGTGTTGTGGGTTAAACCACAGAGCCTAGGACTTGCCAATCAGAAGGTCGGTGGTTCAAATCCCCGTGACAGGGTGAACTCCCATTGCTCAGCCCCTGCTCCTGCCAACCTAGCAGTTCGAAGCACGTCAAAGTGCAAGTAAATAAATAGGTACTGCTCCAGCGGGAAGGTAAACGGCGTTTCCGTGCGCTGCTCTGGTTCACCAGAAGCGGCTTAGTCATGCTGGCCACATGACGCAGAAGCTGTATGCTGGCTCCCTCGGCCAATAAAGCAAGATGAGCGCCGCAACCCCAGAGTCGGCCACGACTGGACCTAATGGTCAGGGGCCCCTTTACCTTTATCTTTAAGCAGCTCTGGGACTATGGGGGCAGGATGAGGAAGGGAAAACTTGAGAAATAATGCTTTCCTATCTTTTCAATATGCTCATTAAAAATGCCTCAGGGTTTTTTTCCTAGAGGAATTTTGAGTATGTTTTAAATTCCTCATGCACACAAATCCTTTATTTTTTTAAACTTCTCCACAACCCCACCATAAGTGTATTATGGTTCCCTCTACCTCCTTGGATTTCCAACAAAGATTGCACCTCGTATATTTTGGCAAGGTTTTGAAGGTGTTATGTGCCACCTGTAAAACATTTTCATAATGTTTTCTTTTATAGAATAACAGGCAGTGAACCTTATATCAGCCTTTAGAAGCCTATCCCACTGTTCTAGGTATATTACCTGTCCGATGTCTTGGGCCCATTTGATCTGTACTTCTTTTACTACACCATCTTTTACATTCCATTCCAATAATAAATCATATACTTTTGGTAATAATTTTTTGTTATTTCCTAGTACAACTTTTTGTAATTTTGATTCTTCCTTCTCAAAGCCTAATTTTTTATCCAAATTAAAGAGGTTGCTTAGTTGATGGTATTGAAGCCAGTCTGTGAAGTGGTGCCTTATATCTTCAAATAATTTCAACTTTTTCTGGTCTTCTTCTTCTTTTAATAGTTGCCTATACAGTGCCCAGTTCCCTGTTGTATTTAGTTTTTTAACCGCGAAAGCCTCTAATAGAGACAGCCACCATGGTGTGTTTGGTTCTAGTAATGGTTGATATGTAGCCCACCCTTTGTATAAAGCACTCCTGATAATATGGTTGTTAAATCCTTTGTGGACTTTTATTTTGTCGTAACTCAGGTAAGCGTGCCACCCATATATGTTATCAAAGTTCTCTAGGTCTAATAGATCTAATTTTCCCAATAAAATCCAATCCTTTATTCAGATTAAACACTCAGCTTCATAATAAAATTTGAAATTTGGCAACGCACATTCTCCTCTCTCTTTCCTACCCATCAATAGTTTGTAACTGATTCGCAGTTTCTTTCCTTGCCAGATCAATTTTGTTAAAACTTTCATCCAATTCTCGAAACAATCTTTTTTTTGTTATGATTGGAATCATCTGAAAGAGGAAAAATGGGCAATATTTTTTATTTTTATTACTGAAATTCTTCCCCAGAATGATAGTTTCGATCTTGACCAGATTTCTAGATCTCTTCATATTTCTTTCCAGGTCTCTTTATAGTTGTCCTCATGCAAATTAATGTTTTTCATTGTAATTTGGATGCCCAAATATTTTGCTTTTTTGACTGTTTCCAATCCTCTTATTTCTCTCAAATCTTTTTTTCCTGCATATTTTTGACCATTAGTTTTGTTTTGGCTTTGTTGAGTCTGAATCCCGACACTTCACCAAATTCTATTATTTTTTTCTAAAGCTTTAGGGATGCCTTGTTTTATCTTCTACTGTTAATATAGCATCGGCAAAAGCCTTCAGCCTGAAGGACCTTTTCCCTAACGTAATCTTCTTGATTTCTTCCTCCTTCCTTGTTATTGAATTTAATATTTCTAATGTTAATATGAACAGTAACAGGGATAAGGGGCAGCCTTGTCGTGTTCCTCTTTCTATAGAAATATAGAAAGTCTCCTACTTGCTAAAATCTGGAAAGGAAACTACATAGCTACAAAGGAAGATTGGCTAAATAAACTTTTAGAATTTATTGAGTTGGCAAAATTAACTGCAATAATAAGATATCAAACAAACCAGAAACTAAGGTCACAATGGAAATGGTTTGAAGAATACATGAGCAAACACTGTTCTAAAGACAACATGCTGATATGTTTAGATTAAGTTTGTAAAGTTGACTCTGAAAACAAAATATTAGTAAAACAACAATACCAAGGATGAGAGATACAAATTGCAATGTAAATAAGAACATTAAAGAAAAGAAATGACAAATAATGATGGAGGGAAGTGACTTAAATGTAGTATTTATGTTGGTATTTCTGCATTGTTTGTATTTGTTGTTGTTTAGTCGTGTCCGACTCTTCGTGACCCCATGGACCAGAGCACGCCAGGCACCTCTGTCCTCCACTACCTCCCGCAGTTTGGTCAAACTCATGCTGGTAACCTCGAAAACACTATCCAACCATCTCGTCCTCTGTCGCCCTCTTCTCCTTGTGCCCTCCATCTTTCCCAGCATCAGTGTCTTCTCTAG
Organism: Podarcis muralis; assembly: GCF_964188315.1. Lineage (NCBI taxonomy): Eukaryota > Metazoa > Chordata > Lepidosauria > Squamata > Lacertidae > Podarcis > Podarcis muralis. Next base: position 41,656,795 of record NC_135673.1, read on the forward strand.
GGAGTCTTCTCTTCTCATGAGGTGGCCAAAGTACTGGAGCCTCAGCTTCACGAGCTGTCCTTCCAGTGAGCACTCAGGGCTAATTTCCTTAAGAATGGATGCGTTTGATCTTCTTGCAGTCCATGGGACTCTCAAGAGTCTTCTCCAGCACCATAATTCAAAAGCATCCATTCTTCGGCGATCAGCCTTCTTTATGGTCCAGCTCTCACTTCCATACATCACTACTGGTTATTGTTTGTATTTAAGTTTTGGTATATGTGTGGTTGTATGTGCATGGTAAATAATAATAAAAATAATAAATAAGTAAGTAAAAAGAGGAAGGGAAAACTTAACTTTGCTCTATCCACACCATGGTTGTCACAAGGCCCCATGAAGCTACAATTCCCAGTTTCCTGGGGAGAAGGACTGACTGCTAAACTACTCTGTAGCTCTCAAGACAGATAAACCAGCAGGAGAACACTTCAGTCTCCCAGGACATTCAATACAAGATCTCAAAGCTGCTGTCTTATTACAAGAGAATTTCAGAAATAGACTTGAAAGAGAAGTTGCTGAAGTACATCTTATCACCAAACTGAAAACTATGGAGAGACCTGGTCTGAACAGAGATATTGGATTCTTGTCTCATTACACATGCATCTGCATACTATCCCTTGCTTTTCCCTGTTGGACTAATTGCAGTCGTTAACAAGCGTCAACAGGTTTACCATACCCACTGGGCCAATCACCCATCTCCTACTACCCTTCTGAGAAATACCCCACCCCATCCTCATATACAAGGGTCTGGTGACTTCTGTTTCAGACTATCTGAAGAAGTGTGCATGCACACGAAAGCTTATACCAGAACAAACTTAGTTGGCCTATAAGGTGCTACTGGACAATTTTTAAAAATTTTATTTCGACTGCGTCAGACCAATCTTCCTGAATCTGTAGCTCTGTGAGGAGAACTGAGGTCTCTTAAAGATTCTCAGCCCCTGCATCAAACCACAGTTCCCAGGATTCTTTGAGGGGAAGCCATGACTGTTAAAAGTGGTATAAGAGAACTTTAAATGCTTGGTGCAGGTGTGACCTTCGTTGCAGGTCTCCTCCACTTACCACCTCTAAATTTAGAGTTTGCAGCCACTGAAAAAAATCACTCTACGCTAAGCTTACATTTCAGGGGGAAATCCCTCCGTCAATCAATGTATTGACCAGCAAGAAGAAAGGAAAGCAGATTGTGTGTTTGTTTGCTTCTTTTGTGCTTCTACGTGTGTGTGTGTGTGTGTGTGTGTGTGTGTGTGTGTGTGTTTGTGTTTAAAAGCAGAAAGAGCCCGCAATCTCTGTTGGGGAGCAGAACTATGGATCCTGCAAAAGATTCCTGCATTGCAGGGGGTTGGACTAGATGACACTGGGGTCCCTTAGTGCTATGATTTTATGTCAAGTTGGCAACCTCTGTTCTTTCTCAGCCGCTTGAGTTCTGTGACTATCTTTGAAGTCATGGGAATGAAGCATACAAAGACTATGACTTCCTAATTTAGGTCAGGATTGTCAAACAATCACCAGGGGATTTGAGAGAGGGTGGGGGTGGGATCCATTAAAAGAGGCGTCTGATCATCTCGGCTTCTCATTGGCAGCCTCCACACACACACACACACACACAAACACACACCATGGTGGAAGGGAGGGTGACAGCAGAGACAGGGAGCTTTCTTTTGCTGCTTGGAAGACAAGATACATGCCTACTCAAAGCTTTAAAGAGGACAGTGGTTACGGTAATTTAATTTCCCCTTGCCTTTTAATCCAATGTGAGAACTTGCAAAGTCCCTTTCTACAAAAGCCACAAAGAATCTTATGCCACCTTAAAAAAAGGTAAAGGTGACCGTTAAGTCCAGTCGCAGACGACTCTGGGGTTGCGGTGCTCATCTCACTTTACAGGCCAAGGCTTGTCCGGAGACAGTCTTTCCGGGTCATGTGGCCAGCATGACTAAGCCGCTTCTGGTGAAACCAGAGCAGTGCACGGAAACACCGTTTACCTTCCCGCCAGAGTGGTACCTATTTATCTACTTGCAGTTTTTGGTGTGCTTTTGAACTGCTAGGTTGGCAGGAGCTGGGACAGAGCAATGGGAGCTCACCCCGTTGTGGGGATTCAAACCGCCGACCTTCTGATCAGGAAGCCTGAGAGGCTGAGTGGTTTAGGCCACCCACGTCCCTTAAATGCCACCTTAAAAGCTAGCAAATTTATTATCACATATGCAGTCATAGACCAGAATGCATGAACCTGAGTCACAGGTGCATATATGCATGGTTGGAGTGGAAGTTAGGAAGAAATCAGGTTATGTATCTTGTTAGTTAGTTATTACTCACCTTCCACACATGCAGTTTACAAAATTCAACAACAACAAAAACAGTTAAAAGCAACATTAGATAAAAACCGTGCCCATGGCAGAGGCCACTCATGGAAAAGCCAGTCCAGTATACCTGAAGGAGTGTCTCTACCCCCATCGTTCTGCCCGGACACTGAGGTCCAGCCCTGAGGGCCTTCTGGTGGTTCCCTCGCTGCAAAAAGCCAAGTTACAGTGAACCAGGCAGAGGGCCTTCTTGGTAGTGGCATCCGCCCTGTGGAACGCCCTCCCACCAGATGTCAAAGAGAAAAACAGCTACCAGACTTTTAGAAGACATCTGAAGGCAGCCCTGTTTAGGGAAGCTTTTAATGTTTAATAGACTATTATATTTTAATATTCTGTTGGAAGCTGCCCAGAATGGCTGGGGAAACTGAGCCGGATGGGTGGGGTATAAATAATAAATTATTATTATTATTATTATTATTATTATTATTATTATTATTATTATAACAAAAATATCTCCAGTTGTTTCTGTTAAGTTAAGTTGATGGGCACCTGTCTTATCACAACAATGGCAGCCACACTGAAAGATCTGCTCCAAGTCACTGTGAAAAGGTCTACCGATATCTTTGGGACTTGCAGGAGAAGCTCTCCCACATACTGCAGTGACCCACTAGGCTTATATAAGGGTTGAAAGCGTCTCTCAAGCAGCCTGGTCCTGAGCTGTATAGGGCCTTTCATATTAATACTAACAACACTCTGAACTTGGCCCCGGTAGCAGACTAGCTGCCAGTGCAAATCCCACAAGCAAGGAATTGCATGCTGGCAGTAGTAAGGTAAAGGTAAAGGTAAAGGGAGACCTGACCATTAGGTCCAGTCGTGACCGACTCTGGGGTTGCAGCGCTCATCTTGCTTTATTGGCCGAGGGAGCTGGCGTACAGCATGTGGCCAGCATGACTAAGCCGCTTCTGGCAAACCAGAGCAGCGCACGGAAACACCGTTTTACCTTCCCACTGGAGTGGTACCGATTTATCTACTTGCACTTTGACGTGCTTTCGAACTGCTAGGTGGGAGGAGCTGGGACCAAACAACGGGAGCTCACCCCATTCAAGGGATTTGAACTGCCAACCTTCTGATCAGCAAGTCCTAGGCTCAGTGGTTTAACCCACAGCACTAACCATGTCCCGCTGGCAGTAGTAGCCACAAGCAACCTAGGTACAGCATTCTTGCACCAGCTGAAACTTCCAGATCAACCTCAAGGGTAGCCGCACACATGTAAAAAGAAGCACAACAGATTTTATATATATATATCTGGGTTGCCATATGTCCTCATTTTCCAGGACATGTCCTTTTTTTTCATGGGCAGATTCTTCATAGCGCTAAAAGCAGAAGTCAGCAAATGTGTCCTCTTTTTTGCTCTTCAAAATATGGCAACCCATATCAGCAAAGCAGGAGATAACTTGAGTCGGGAATCTACTGGAATATAAAGAAATCTATTGTAGCAAAATGACATTTTCCAAGATTCAAGCTTCGAACATAATGTTCCACCTGATGTGGAATTAATCCATTTTTTAATGCAAGGCCACAAAATGCAGCAGACTTTTTTTAAAAAAAGTATTAATTAAGGCCAAGTGAATGGAAAATCTGTATCTATCTGTTAACTATTATTTTAAAGAAAAGCAATTTACATCTTATCAAAGGTCTCTTTCCCCCTCCCCCAACAACCCCAGTAAAAGAAACACAGGACACCCACAGCTGCATTAGTCCAACTTGTAGGGCTTTCTGTCTGAATGATTGCAATACCCGCAAAATCTAGATCCATTTAGTAAGCAGCTATTTATACCTCCCTTTGATCCTAAATCCTTATCTAATCAAAGAAAAGTAACGTCTATAAAAATCCAGGTTGAAGGGCAGAGAAAGCAGTTTAGCATACATTAGTACAACTTTTTGGTGTGGGGTGGGAGCAGATAAAAAAAGATGGAAAAGAAATAGGAAAGATATGAAATTATGGGGAGGGGGAGACCAGGAATTCCTCTTTCACAGCTCTCCAATGCCTTTTTGATTTTGTGTACCTATTGCCTAGGCAACCACAACTAAGCATGACCTTTCAGCTGGCTTTTCGTTAGCTGATGGCTGGTGATGTTTTCTCCTTCAGTGCTAATGAGTGAAACTAAAGATGTTCCTTGCTGGTTTGTGATGGCTGGTGCCTACTAGCTATGAGATCTCCCTACCTGCTTGGGTAGGGGCTGAAGAAAAACAGTCTGGGCAGTCATAACGTAGCCAGACAAGGAAATCTTCAGTTTTGGAACTGACTGGGGGGAAAGAGGGAGAAGAATGGATTAAGAAAACAAGTTATGCGTGGGGGGGGGGGGGAGATATTTGCACGCACGCACATGCACGCACACACATGATTTATTTATTTACAGTTATAAATTGCTTCCCAGACTATATCTCAAAACAATTTGGCAATAAAAACATTTACACAATTATGACAATTAAAAAACAATTAAAAACACTTCCATATGTAAAAAATAAACTACATTTCATAGGTAAAAGCAATTTCAAATCCAGCACAGATACAGATTGGGTTGCATCACCCTTCATTGCAAGTGCTGGTAGAGGGGTCAGTCAGCTTCTCCAAGTATTTCCTAGTCTTTCTGGGCCATTTACCTGTAATTTCCCAGGCAAAAGATGTGCCTGGACCACGTACCATTAAGGAACATCAAAGCATTCACCCTAGCAGTCTTAAATCTCTGCTGTCCAAACCCAAATCCTTCACAACAAACATATAAAGAAAGCTTGCCGCAATTTAATCTGCGTCGGGGGGGGGTCTACCTACCCTCGCTTTTTAGAAGCAGGACTGCATCTTGCAATCGTTAGCTGACCTTTGTTTCACCCCTGCCATTATTTGCGCCGTTGCTAAACCTTTTAAACTGCTCCTTGAGCAGATTGTGCCATTGAATCAATTTCAATTAAACTCCTTCCCTGAACATATTGCCCGTGACCTTCCTTCAGATTCCTTGATGTCCCCAGGGAGGTTTCGCAGCAGGTTTAAGGGGCTTTTTTAGCCAGCGAGCCACATTCCCTCACGTGCAACCTTTTGGGGGTGCCACCTGGCAATGGGGAGCAGGGCCAGAGGGCAAAGTGGGAGGGGCTACAGCCAAAAGTGGGTGGAAGAACAGGTGGCACTCTTAGCTTTGTACAATAGGCTAGGTTCCAGCATCATAAAATCTGGAAGTTTTTGAATGACACACAAACACCCCCTCCATATCTGCCATTTAGGCAAGCTAGAAATGCTATCTGAGTGCAAAGACATATTCCACCGAAGCAAAAGCACTCAAAGGGGATGCAGAGCAGAGGTGTTGTGCCGATGGAGAAGGAGTGTGTTCTAGATCTTGGGAGAGTCCCAAAGGCCAGACAGAGAGGCTGGGGAGGGGACACATTCAGCACACTGGCCTGGGGTTCCCCACCCTTACATTGGAACAGTTTCCCCCCTCAAAATTGAGTCCCCTGCTGTTGCTGGACTACAACTCCCACCATCCCAAGCTAGCAGGACCATTGGTCGGGGATGATGGGAGCTGTAGACCAACAACAGCAGGAGGAGACCCAAGGTTGAGAAGCACTGCTTTAGAGAGGCTTCATCCTTACCCAGTACCCTAGTTAACCTTGGCATAAAAAAGCTGAAGAATCAAGATCTGCCTCAACCTTCTGCAGGGGTGAGGGACACCTCTGCCCTTCTTCTCTCACCATCCCATTGGCCATCCTTGGTGGGGCTGCTGGGAGTTGCCAATCAGCAACATCTGGATGGCCAAAAGCTCCCTACCTCAACCTACTGGGTTAATAGAACAGTAGGATTCTTCTGATTAAGGGGGGAGTGGCAGGAGAACTTAGAGAAGAAACGCCCTGGTGCATCTGCAGCAGCACAACTGCATGCCTTCCTCTGCCCCAGCTGCAACAAAGCATATCTCTCCCATATCAGTCTCTACAGCCAAAGCAGGCGCTGCAACCTTCCAACAGCTTGACCTCAGCCCAAAGCTACACTCCTCCTTTGTCTCTCAAGACAGACAGATGCCAACCAGAGAGGACACAGAGAGAGAGAGGTTGATCCAGGGTCTCAAAATATAACCCTGCCAGCTTCCAGTCTCTTAACTGCTTGACACCCTAGAAGGTTTTCAGCAACTTAGCCAGGAAGGCCAAGGGATGAGCAGAACTGCAGAGAGAATCAGGTGGCCGATGCAGAGTTTGAGGCTTGAAGAGATGCTGAACTAGCAAGCAGGTCAGGTCAGAGACGCATGTGCTGAGGCATTGCATGGATACGTGTGTGTCCTCCCTGCAGTAATGCAGACCCCGTACAGTTGAGCCTGCTGCTAGATCCCCACAGCTGAGCACACTCACCACCACCTCGATGCAATGTGGAGCTGGACCGAAACTTACAATGAGCCCCCTCTCTTCCAGTAGACAGTAGCCCTCACATTCCTTTCCCCTAACTGCAGATTTCCCAGGAAAAGAATGTCCCTACATTCATATACAGACACACTGGAGGAACACTTGAGTTCACAAATACAGTATCTCGATGGGGCAATCGCCTGTGAAAATGCGCGGCTTGGCATGTGCATCTCTAAAAGCCCAGCACTGCCTTCGTAGCCAGACTGGGAAGATGTTGGTTCTGCCGCTACAGGCATCTGAGCTAATTAAAAGCCCGGGCAAGCCGACCAGGGCTAGATACAGTAGCTCACAGTGCCGTGCAGTCTTTCCCTAGTTCTAAGTTTGTTTGTTTGTTTCTTTATAAGGTTTCTTACCCACCCAAAGTCCCAGGGCAAGTTGCAAGCAATAGAAAACAACAATGATAAAAACAGATGCAATTGTAAAATGGACAGAGCAACATACATTCAGCAGAAGAAGTGGGTCCATCAAAACAAAAGAGAGAAACTGTCAAAAGGTCAAGGTAAGGAGGTGCATTTTCAGCATGCAACAAAGCTGTACAATGAAGGTGCCAGACTGATACTGATGCACTGGAAAGATAAGTGTACGGCTCCATTTAATCAATGGGTGGAAGCTATGATGACCCTTGCGGCTTATAGATGTGCACCTCATGTGGACAAGTATAATGACATTTGGAACACATTTGTATATAATATCGTCAGTTAGCTCAGTTGGTTGAGGTTGAGGCTCTCAATTCATAGAATCATAGAATCATAGAGTTGGAAGAGACCACAAGGGCCATCGAGTCCAACCCCCTGCCAAGCAGGAAACACCATCAGAGCACTCCTGACATATGGTTGTCAAGCCTCTGCTTAAAGACCTCCAAAGAAGGAGACTCCACCACACTCCTTGGCAGCAAATTCCACTGTCGAACAGCTCTTACTGTCAGGAAGTTCTTCCTAATGTTTAGGTGGAATCTTCTTTCTTGTAGTTTGGATCCATTGCTCCGTGTCCGCTTCTCTGGAGCAGCAGAAAACAACCTTTCTCCCTCCTCTATGTGACATCCTTTTATATATTTGAACATGGCTATCATATCACCCCTTACCCTCTCTTCTCCAGGCTAAACATGCCCAGCTCCCTTAGTCGTTCCTCATAAGGCATCGTTTCCAGGCCTTTGACCATTTTGGTTGCCCTCCTCTGGACACGTTCCAGTTTGTCAGTGTCCTTCTTAAACTGTGGTGCCCAGAACTGGACACAGTACTCCAGGTTATTCAAGGGATGCGGAGCCACATGCTGTTGAATGCCAACTCCCATCAGCTCTAGCCAGCATGGCCAATCGCCAGGGATGATGGGAGCTAGAATTCAACATCATCTGGAGGGCTACAGGTTTGCCCAGTCCTGCCCTAAACAAACCCACTAGAGAAGACATTGTACTTGATTGTATACAAGCATAACATTTCAATGAACAATTCATAATCAAAACAGAAAAATCTGCCATTGTCTCTTCTTCTACTCCAAACATACCACATATAATGAGACTATAAAGGATAAAATATAACTCAGGATTTCTGAAATGATGCATGCCGTTTTAGGGAGAATGGCTTTTGTAAATCATTATTCTGCAGCCACACTCCTCTGTTTGTTCTGCTTGAGGTTTGGGGCTTCTCCAGACCACCTGTTTATCCATTCATCCTGATTGATTTTCCAGGAGACTAGACGAAGTTGCCTATTTAATTAGCATTGCCTTGATTTGTTTGCGGGGAGGTTAGATGGTACTATGTCAAAGCAAGGGCTGCAAATTCCTGTACATTTTCCTGTCACTTTCCTTATCGCATAAAGTCTAATCTTTTGAGGAAGTGAGTTTGTTGCAATAAAGACATTCCCATCAACTATAATTGTGCAACCTGAATTTGCCAGAATCCCATTCGAAAATAGTCTCAGTCCAGAATTGTCCTATGCCTGGTCTTTATTGAGCATTCATTCTTATTTGTTTAAAGTGTGGTTAATGATTAGTATTCATTCTGATTTACTTTGGGGGCATTTATACACCTTCTAATTAACAATTTGTTAATGCCACACTTTTTGGAACATTTCCCTGTTAATTTTCTAACTGCAAAAAGACAGTGTTGTCGTTTTTAAGAGGATTTGTTGTGACAGAGCTACAGAGTGCTGTATTCCACCTTAATTGCAGAAAATAACTATGCACTTGAATGCCACAGAAAGGTGACAGTCTTGAAGCACCCCTGGTCTATGGAGGTGGGTTTGAATTAGCACCATTAGAAATAATTTTTTGGAATGACCCAGATTTAGTTCACTTTAAAAGGGGACGAGTTTACAGGAAGCGACAGCAGCTCTAATGTGAAGTTTTACAAACTGACACACTGAAATCGCAGTGGGCGGCACATTGAGGACAAAATGTTTCAAATTAGTATTTCATTCCAAAAGGTTCTTACTAATTGAGGAGTCGGTAAGGTGATGGCTGAATTATACATAGAGTTTCTCTGATTTCGCTCTGTCAAGGGTCATGCTAGCTGCTAGAGTAACTTCAATATTTAATTCTTCCTGCTAAACAGAGGAATGTTTGCCTCGTTTTCACTTCCCGGACAGAGCTGAGAGCAGCATTTTGAACCTCACAACGACCTTGTAAAGCAGGCCAAGCCAAACATTATGGTGCCTAGTAAACATGCCAGCAGAGCAGAAATTAGAATCCAGATTCTGCACACCCAATTTTCAGACATAGAGGTGGCTAACAGTTGGTCAAGGAGATACTGTTTGTTAAGTTGTGGGTGAACATATCAGACGACACAGAGATTCTTCCAAAGCAGCTCTTTATTTGTAAGATGAAACAGAACTGAACTGAAGGGCTCAGTCAGCCTGCTTATATAGAGCTCCAGTACCTCGTTACTGTAACAACTAAACTATTCTAAAACTATCCAATCACTAAACGTCACTTTCGATCCTTCATTTGCATAACTCTCTACAGTATCCATCCATTCACTGAACGTCACTTTCGATCCTTCATTTGCATAACTATCTACAGTATCCCCCTGTTGGCCCAGGGTGAGAACTTCAGTACATAATTCTGTTGTTATCTGGTCTTTGATGATGAATCCACCAACTTTTGATAAAGACGTAGAATAATAATAATTATTATTATTTTACACTTTTGCTCCCAACAAATAGAAAATAGCATGTGAGAGATATAGCATATACACCAGCCTTCCTCAACTTGGTGCCTTCCTGCTGTTTTTGGACTGCAACTCCCATCATCCTGGACCAGAGGCAATGATGGCTGGGGCTGATGGGAGTTAGAGTGCAAGACATCTTGGGGACACCAGGTTGCAGAAGGCTGACTTACAGTTTCCCACAAAAACAGAGAAGCTGTCAATGTCTGCTTTAGTCTGTGCATCACAATGGAGTATTAGGTCCAGTTAGGTCCTCTGCCTAAGCCTAGTATTTGTTTCAAAGAGCTGAGAGAGGGCTCGTTCACACTTCCCCTTGACCCAGGCCTAGAAAACATGTGTCTGAGAGACTTTTCATTTGTCCTGCTGTTTTACTTGGGAAAAACTCACTGTTTACCACTGAATTAGAATAAATGTCAAGCTACGGTGGGTGGGTGGGTAGAACTGACGTTTGTTCCATTTCAGTGGTGAGCAGCAGGTTTTTTTCTGGGGAAAGCAATAGGAGAAGCAGAAGAGTGGAGAAGACCACAGACACTCAGGGATGGAATTATTCCATTACAAATGGGAGTCCAGCTACGTCTGAGGTGCTTCCAGATGACCTGCTGGCCATTCAATGAGCATTCACTCTGATTTGCTTGCGAGAAGGCTAGATTACGTTGCATCACAGTTATCCCACACTTTTCAGTACATTTTCCCATCACTTTCCTTACTGCAAAAAGTCAGGTATTTGGCAGGAGAAGGAGGTTTGTTGTGTAAGACCACCTAATCAGTTTTAACTGCACAATCTGAATTTGCAGGTATGTGACTGAATCACCAGCCTAAAATGGCAACAGTCTGGAAGTGACCCTGAAGGACTAAAGATTTCCCATCCTTCACACCGACATATGTGTAGCTTTTTGGATCCAAAATTATTTCGTTAATTTGTGTCGGTGGGGTTGGGAATCAAGGGAAGGAATTGTTATGCAACTGGCAAAGAACAATAAAATGTTTTAAAATGTGAATTTTCTAGGCTAGAGACACGAAAGTGCAGGTGTTTGCCACTGAGGGGGAGGGTGGAAACTGTTTAGGAAGGAATCACTCAGGATTCCCAGGATTCCCAGAATTCTCAGGATTCCCAGCTGCCTGGTGTTATCGGAGGCACTGCTAAGAGCCAGTTGCCTCTAAAATAAGCCTGTTTATACTTTTGAAAGGAGAGTAGTGAATGGATAGCATCTCACTCACTCACAAACCCTCACGTTCTACAATCACATAACCTGAATGATAGCAGACTGCTGGATTGCACAGGCTAAAGGTTACTCATATTAAAAGGCACACTGTGGCCTAGTGCGAAAAGTTGTGGCTGGCATATAAAGCTTAAAACAAGCCATGGTTCTATATAAATCAAGGGGAAACTCTCTCTCTCTCTCTCTCTCTCTCTCTCTCTTTTTTTTTTTTTCCCCACTCATAAATTGCCTGACAATGGGTTTTACTGCAGGACTTAATTTGCGTCCTGGTTGTCAACATGGCCCAGTTGTGAGGGCCTGAGAAAGCTATGCTGGTCACATGAGAAGGCTACCGCCTCCTCCTCAGCAAGAAAGGACAGTGGCTCCATTTGTCTTCAAGATCTGTCTCCAATTAGAGAAAGAGGAGAGCTTTTTCAACCAGCTTGCTACCCGTCCCCTCGGCTTTTTCATGACGCATCATAGGAGAATGCATTTAAAAGCGGAATGCAAAGAGCATAGGCAAGGAGACAAGAGAGCAATTGTGTGGAGGCAGGACTCACAACAGGCCTCTCCATTTTTTTCATGCTTCCCTTTCTTCTTCTTCTGCCTGCCTGCCTGCCTTCCTCCCTGGCTCCTCTCTCTTAACGCAAAAATATTTCAACAGCTTCTGCAGTGGGTGTGGGCCCTTTTACCTGGGGGAAGAAAAGCACTCATCCCCATGTGCACAAAAATACAGTTATCGCACAGAGACCTGCAATGCTGTTCGTATGGCTTATTAGTAGTAGTATATAGTACAGTATTAGTATTAGTATTATTAGTATATGCTGTCCATCCGACTGAGTTGCCCCAGCCTCTCTGGGGGCGGATCCCAACAGATGATAAATGTCGTATTGATTTGTTAATAATATAACATGACTTTTGCTGCAATTGTGATGTTTAGCTTATTTTTGTTAATAGTGGTTTATAGATTGCAATCATTTTAATGATGACTTGTAAATTATTTCATATGCTTTATGCCAGATTTGTGATGTTTTGTTCTGTTCTGTTCTGTTATTGTTATTTATTGTTTGCAAGCTGCTTTCAGATCCACCTGAATGAAAAGCAGCACAAAAATACAGTCAATCAACCATTCCATCAATTGAAGAAGTATTTTACCTCCTCTGAAGATGAACAGGCAACTGCCCCGCCAGGATATCTTACAGGGCAAGGTAGAAAGAATGTACCCTGTTGCTCCTTCCCGTCAGAGACACTCACTTGGGGCAGAAAGTTACATGCCGAGGGATGCAAAAACAAACAGCAATTTTGTTTTATGCTGTTTCGGAACAGTCTTGTGCCCTTCAGATGATATGGTCTACAAGCCCCATCAACTTTGCCTGTTGGCTGTGCCTGATGGGAGTTGCAGTAGTCCAACAACTGAAGGGCATCAGATGGATGAAGACTTGCTGTAGAGGGTAGGTAAAGGTAAAGGTAAGGGACCTCTGGACCAGTTAAGTCCAGTCAAAGGCGACTATGGGGTTGCGGCACTCATCTCACTTCAGGCCAAGGGAGCTGGCGTTTGTCCACAGATAGCTTTCCGGGTCATGGGGCCAGCATGACTAAACCGCTTCTGGCACAACGGAACAACCATGACAAGTGCCAGAGCACACAGAAACACCATTTACCTTCCTGCCACAGCAGCACCTATTTATCTACTTGCACTGGTGTGCTTTTGAACTGCTAGGTTGGCAGGAGCTGGGACAGAGCTACAGGAGCTCATCCCGTCATGCGGCTTCGAACTGCCAACCTTCTGATCGGCAAGCCCAAGAGGCTCAGTGGTTTAGACCACAGCACCACCCGCGTCCCATGCTGAGGGTAGGACCCAAACCAATATGCTGGAATTGCAAGAATGGACACTTGGAATAACTTATTGATGGTACAAGTGTTCAAAAGAGGCTGCGTTAGAGTAGGCTCTCCCCTGTTAGAGAAGGGCTGGATGGCTACCTTTCAGGGATCCTGGCTGCAGATTTATTGCATTGGTGGCAGGTTGGGTTTGATGACCTTCGAGGTCCCTTCCAACTGGTAAACATCTGGCAAGAAGCACATAGCATGGCTTCTTTGTGCTCAGAGACTTTGCCCACCTTTGCCACTCCAAGGAACTAGGGGAGACCCTGATGGCTAGCAGCAGCAGAAGCTGGGACCAGGATTGAATGTACACTCAGCCATGAAGCTCACTGGGTGACCTTGGCCCAGCCTCCTGTCTCTCAGCCTAACCCACCTCATAGGGTTGTTGTGAAGATGAAATGGAGCAAGGGAAGAACTGTATACGCCACCTTGAGCTTCTTGGAGGAGAGGTTGGGTATGAATGTGTGGCCCCATTAGCACTATGCATTTAAAGCAGTATCATACTGCTGAAAGTAGTCACAGCTTCCCTCCAAAAATCCCAGGAACTATAGTTGGTTGTGGGTGCAGAGCTGGTAAAAGACTCCTCTTCCCCTCAGCTGTGCTACAATTCCCAGAATTCCCTGGAAAGAGGGACTGCCTGTGAAGCTACTCTGGATGTAGTAGTTGTCTGAGGGGAATAACAGACTAGTTTGTAGGATTTCGGGGGGGGGGGATCCATGACTGTTTAAAGGTGTACGGCAATGCTTTATATGGGGCCTCATACATAACAGCAGGGTCTATGCTAGGTCCCTGGCAAAGTGCCCTAATAGTGAGGCAGCCTGTTGATTTACACAACCACTCCCTTGATGGGAGGCAGTGCCTGGGTCTGAGAATCCACACACCAATTTCAATTTTCCAAAATGGCTGAAAGCGGGGCTATATCAGGTGCATTGTGGGAAAATCAAAAGAACAGTCAGCTTCCCTGCCACATGACGGGGAACAAACAGGACAAGCAGGTTGCACAGAAGCACTGGTATGCCCCTATGACACACTGTGGTCTAAATCACTGAGCCTCTTAGGCTTGCCAATCAGAAGGTCAGCAGTTTGAATCCCCGTGGCGGGGTGAGCTCCCATTGCTCGGTCCCAGCTCCTGCCAACCTAGCAGTTCGAAAGCACATCAAAGTGCAAGTAGATAAATAGGTACCACTGCAGCGGGTAGGTAAACGGCATTTCCATGTGCTCTGGCATCCGTCACAGTGTTCTCTTGCGCCAGAAGTGATTTAGTCCTGCTGGCCACATGACCCAGAAAGCTGTCTGTGGACAAACGCCAGCTCCCTCGGCCTGAAAGCGAGATGAGCGCCACAATCCCATAGTCGCCTTTGACTGGACTTAACTGGACTTTTTTTTTTACCTTATGGCAGCATTTGAGCCCCCAGAAGTCACCTGGGGGTGCGGAGCTGCCTAACAGCCAACTTGTGTAGGCTCATTTTCCCAGGCAAATGATAACAGTTCCCAATGAATTCCAACCACCACCGGTGACTTCGGTGACTGCTTTGAAACCGTTTATTGGAAACTTTATGAGGACCTGGCAGCGTGCATCCTGTTTTAAAGCTGCCACTAACATGCCAGAGAAATTAAGGCGAAGAATATTTACACGCTCCCTACTCACAGACCCTGAGCGCTTAATTAGGGAGTGTGCTTGTAAACGGGACCCTAATGTGGGCTGGCTGCATAACATTTCCAATGCTGATTTTTTATTATCAGAATCCACCTGATAAGAGCAGGTGACTATTATTTTATTGGAGAGGTTTCCTCTTAAGGAATTTATTGCTGATCCTCCCTCTGCCCCCCCCCCCTGCCCAACCGCTCCATCAATTACAGGAACTGGGCTTTACGGCCCTGAACAAATTGCTTTGTGAGAGCGTAATGGATGTACACAAGAACATATTATGTTCTCAGCAGCAGGCTCTGTTAAAAGGCATTGCTGAAAATGCATAGGTCAGAAGAGATAAATGGGGGACAAGCGAGGGGGTGTGGGGAGGATAGTGACAACGAACAGCAAAGTCATTCTAAAAGAAACAGAAGAAACAACATCCATGCTGTTGAGCCCCGCCTTATCAAACTGTCCCTGTGGCGTTCGGAAGCAGAGAATAAGCCTTGCATGTGTTAACGTAAAAAGAGCCCTGTTGGATCAGGGCCCAGGGACCCTCTAACCCAGCAACCTGTTTTCACAGCAGCTACCCAGATCCCTGTGGGATGCATGCAAAGAGGACCTGAGTGCAGGAGCAACTCTCCTCTCCTGTAAACCACAGGTTTACAACTGGTAAAAACTGGGTGGAGCAACTTATGCAGCTCTTACCTTCGCACAGTTGGCTCCATCCCAGTCCTGCAAGACCCAGAGGTGTCTATCTGCACATCTCTTCAATCTTCACCCAGGCAAGCAAGAGGTGTGATCCCAGTTCAAGAGTGCATCTTGTCACGCAGCGGTAAATTAATCAATTTGCCTCATGACACATCTTACGCACGTAAAGGAGCACGTGGAACAGAGTCTCAGAAGCTGGGCCTGAGGTTCCTTACCCCTGCTTTGCAATTCTGTCTTTCCTCCTGCATGAAGAAGGAAAATGTCCTACACCACAGCCAGAGACTTCCAAGCATAGATTCTGGTGCAAGCAGTAGCAATCTGCCATCTGTTATCCAAACAAGGCAGAAAGCCAATATGCAGTCCTCTAGCTCCCCTGAAGAAATAAGACCACGCCAGCTTGGGAAACAGGGCAGCAGCAAGCTTTTCATTTCTGCTCTTTGACTGGAATAGGGGAATAGATAACTGTATTTCCTTCCGAAGAGGTGGTTTCCTTGTTCTTTGGAAATGTTTTGAAGCAGAAGAAGCTGCAAAACTGTTGCGTGTGTTTCTTTGTTTGTTTACTGAATTTTTCCTTAATAACATTCTGATAGCTTTACACACATAATTAAAAATCTCTTCCTGCATGGAGATGTTGCACTAACTGTCAGAATGCAAGCCTTCCAATGCCTAGTGCTGAACAGCAAACAGACGGTGGCCGGCTCTAGACATTGATGCGTCACATTCTGACATTTACCGGTACTCCATGCATGAAGAGGTTTACAACAATGTGCGTAAAGTCATCTGAACTTTATTAAGGAAAGTGATCAAGCCCAGAGCTTTCTGTGTGTGCCTGAGGAGTCTCTTGCTGATGGTACTGCAGGCACGTTGTTTCTGGGATTAACAAAACAATAAAAAACAGCAAATACTTTATGACTAAACTAGTTTGCCATGAACACTGTGTGTCATCTTCCCAAGATATTTTGATTTCTGACAGTGGCGTAGCATTGGTTGCCAGTGCCCAGGGCGGGAGCATGTTCACATGCTGGGAGAAGGCAGGGCGCACACACACTGGGCAGGGGGATGCCAGCCCTGCCGTCACCACTGATGCTGCTGGAATGACCCCACCATCACCGGAGCAAAGAGGGGCTGCACTAAACTGCTTGTCCACCTGTGCAGAGGGGAGCCTGGCCAGCCGACTTGGCCCTTGGCGGGCAGAGAGGAACACCAGGCTGGGGAAACCTGTTTGGGGGGCCCTGGTTTGCACTCCCTCAAAAACTGTGTGCCCAGGGTCACTACTCCCCCCACCCCTCAGCAGTCCCCACACTATGCCCCCGCTTTCTGAAGTGAAACAGGAAATCCCACCCTCTCCCCAACATCAAGGTCCAAATTAGTCAAGCCTGGGCATAGAAGAAAATCCAACAAGCACATCTGCTTGGCAGTAAAAACAAATTAATCAGAAATTATATAACCAAAAAATATATGGTGCCCTTTCAGGATTCAAAAATGATAATTGTCTGAGGCAGCTGCATCGCCATGGCTTGGAAGTGCAGCTTGAATCCACCAAGTGGATTCAAGTACTCTGTGCCCAAAACTCTGTGTGTGTGGAACTCCCTGCCAGTTGAGGTCAGATCTCTCTCTCTCTCTCTCTCTCTCTCTCTCTCTCTCACACACACACACACACACACACACACACACACACGCCTGGTTGGACCTCTGGCACCTACTGAGTACTTTTTTATTCCAGCAATGTTTTAACTGAATTCTGATTTTATAGCCTTTATTTTTATTGCGCTGAGTTACCTGCATACCAGGGGACATGGGTGGCACTGTGGGTTAAACCACAGAGCCTAGGACTTGCTGATCAGAAAGTCGGCGGTTCAAATCCCTGCGACGAGGTGAGCTCCCATTGCTTGGTCCCTGCTCCTGCCAACCTAGCAGTTCAAAAGCACGTCAAAGTGCAAGTAGATAAATAGGAACCGCTCCGGCGGGAAGGTAAACAGCATTTCCGTGTGCTGCTCTGGTTTGTCAGAAGTGGCTTAGTCATGCTGGCCACATGACCCGGAAGCTGTCTGTGGACAAACACTGGCTCCCTCAGCCAATAAAGCGAGATGAGCGCCGCAACCCCAGAGTCGGCCACGACTGAACCTAATGGTCAGGGGTCCCTTTACCTTTACCTTACCTACATACTGCCTAGAAAGTGTTGTAATTAAGTGGTATATAAATTGTCAAAATAATAAATAAAGAGGAAGTAGGAGAAAGAGGGACGCAGGTGGCCCTGTGGGTAAAACCTCAGCGCCTAGGACTTGCCGATCGCATGGTCGGCGGTTCGAATCCCCGCGGCGGGGTGCGCTCCCATTGCTCGGTCCCAGCGCCTGTCAACCTAGCAGTTTGAAAGCACTCCCAGGTGCAAGTAGATAAATAGGGACCGCTTACTAGCGGGAAGGTAAACGGAGTTTCCATGTGCTGCGCTGGCTCGCCAGAGCAGCTTCGTCACGCTGGCCATGTGACCCGGAAGTGTCTGCGGACAGCGCTGGCTCCCGGCCTCTAGAGTGAGATGAGCGCACAACCCTAGAGTCTGTCAAGACTGGCCCATACGGGCAGGGGTACCTTTACCTAGGAGAAAGAATGCACACCAGGAGCAGCAGTGCAGGAGGGTGGCCAGAAAATTTGGTAAGCCGGCCTGGGGACTGGTGGCAGCTGCAACAGCAGATTGCCAGGCCGGCCAGCCACCGCTTCTGGTCACTTTTCTCTGTCCAGCCCTGCTTCTCCTGTTGGACCAAGTCATCATCCTAATCAGCCAAGCAGCCCTAGCTGTACAACCAGCAGATCAACAAGTTGGTCTGTTTCATTATTTATTGATGCTTTACTGAATGCTCTATTGATGGATTCTCTGTTTTCGTTTTCCATTCTTACAATGCTATGTATGGATTTCCCTTTTCTTTAGTACTGACCTTACTGGGTTTTATGCAAGCCACTTATGAATTTTGCATAGTAAGCAGTGTATAAATATTATCAATAAATAATAACAACTCAGCTTACTTCGTGTCAGCATGCAGCAAGAGGAAGGTGCAATCACAGCTCAGTTGCTGTCTGTTCACCTGACCACTCTGAGGAAGTTGAGCATGGAAGAGGAAGCGACCCATGTTTATACTGCCCAGGGCTGAAGAACCTATGACCCTCCAGAACCTATGACCCTGTTTTGGACTAGAACTCTTTTTGTCCCTGACCACTGGTCATGCTGGTTGCAATTGATAGTACTTGGAATCCAACATTCTGGAGGGACACAAGTTCCTCAGCCATGATCTTGCCCAACCCCAGTTGGTGACTGCACAGCAAGGATAGGGAAGCTGTGGTCCTGTGGTCTCTTAGCCTAGCATCAAAAGGTGTATAATGAAGGAGACAGATGAACCTCCCTGGGGAGAGCATTCCTCAAATGGGGAGCCACCACAGAAAAGGCCCTTTCTCATGTTGCCACCCTGCGGACCTTTGATTGAAGACACATACAATTAAGGGCATTTGTATATTAATTTTAAAGCTTACAGTCATGTATTAATCTTATTTAGAAAATGTCTACATTTTTCTAGTGAGCTATGGCTGATTTAACTATTGCAGTGATAATTTGCAACAGCTTATAATACAACATGGGATTGCAGCAGGTTGTATCACATGATTTCCCTCCCCAAAGACTAAAAAGAAGATTTTCTCCTATAGACTAGAAAAGGAGACTGTTGTTGTTGTTTAGTCGTTTAGTCATGTCTGACTCTTCATGACCCCATGGACCAGAGCACGCCAGGCACTCCTGTCTTCCACTGCCTCCCCCAGTTTGGTCAAACACATGATGGTAGCTTCAAGAGCACTGTCCAACCATCTCGTCCTCTGTCGTCCCCTTCTCCTTGTGCCCTCAATCTTTCCCAACATCAGGGTCTTTTCCAGGGAGTCTTCTCTTCTCATGAGGTGGCCAAAGTATTGGAGCCTCAGCTTCACGAGCTGTCCTTCCAGTGAGCACTAAGGGCTGATTTCCTTCAGAATGGTTAGGTTTGATCTTCTTGCAGTCCATGGGATTCTCAAGAGTCTCCTCCAGCACCATAATTCAAAAGCATCAATTCTTTGGCGATCAGCCTTCTTTATGGTCCAGCTCTCACTTCCATACATCACTACTGGGAAAACCATAGCTTTAACTATACGGACATTTGTTGGCAAGGTGATGTCTCTGGGAGACTAGTAAATGGTGAAGAAATGTGCCATTAATGGTTGATATATTCAATCTCAAAGGATATTGCATTTTATTTTTCGATTTTGTTTTGCTGTAAATTGTTCAGCAAAACACAAAAGGTGCATCAAACCTGCAACAAACAGATTCGAAAGACTGTCAGAACATTGGTGCAATTTTGTTTTCACATGAGAACAATTCTGACCATTTATCAAACCTGGAGAGAACTTGAATTGCACTTATCAAAGCGGGGGGTGGTGAGAGAACAGCTGATGTTATTAACCAGCAGAAAGTTAGGCAAGAACAACATTGGCAACCAATATTGGAATGCTTGGACTTCTGGTCTGTCATGGCCATCAGAAAGGAGCACAAGGCTAGCCCTCTGGGGAAGCCTTGAGCTTTGTGGGGGGGGGAGTCACACAAAGGCTCTGTGAACCTCGGAACCCAAAGGGGATTAATCTTTGGGAATGTGGGATCCAACTGCACTCTTGGTGGCTCTCCTGCAGGACTAACCGCTCCATGGAAAACCAACTATATATATATGGAATGCTTGATTGCTTTATCAGAGTTCTTGGCATTCCATGGTAATTCTCTATTTGGCTTCCTCTATTTGGCATCTTCAAAAATTATATATACTGAAGATGTACTTAAGGCCTGCAAGAATTTGTAAAAACTATTGATGCATAATGTAAACAAAGATATTGATGCTGAAGATCTGTACCGTGAATATATAGCAATCGCTCGAAGACTTCCAAAGTCCATGCTGCTGCAAGGAATGCTTGTCTTCATACTACAACAAAAACTCCTGAATAGCGCGCCTAATGTTTCTGTTGCTCTAAGGATCTTCCTCACACTTCCAGCGTCAGTGGCAAGTGGTGAACGCAATTTCTCAAACCTTATAAAAACTTGCATGCGCTGAATAATGTTGCAAAAGAGACTAGTTGGCTTGGCAACTATTACCAGCTGAACATGCCCAAGCATCAGCACTTGACCAGGAGAAATGGGTGGCAAAATTTGCAGAGGAAAGACACACAAAGTGAATTTTGATGTGCCTGGAATTGAAACTTTTAAGAGGCTTAAATCTTAACATCACAAGATTATTCAAAATGATTTGTGTGCTAAATCATTTTCTTTCATATTTGAGAAAGATAATAAAAGGCTGTTGTATTACATATTCTTGCAATTTAAAATCAATTTAGAAGTTTCAGGCTTTGTGGTTTCCTTCCCACCCCCATAAGACATCTGTTTTTGAAAATTGAAGTTAGCCATTTGGGGGGACAAGGTGGGACTAGTTAGGCTTGCCTGAGGCACAAATTAGCCTGGCACTGGCACCTCCTGCTAGGAAACTACAATTCTCACAACACTCTGTGGGGAGGAATGCGAAGGGCTGAGTGAGAGATTTCCCCCTTTCTCTCTAAAGACATCACTATGGAATGGAGCTATGAATGTTTCCTTCTCAGACATGACTATGTGATCTAATAATAAACCATTTTAGTGAGCAATAAAACATTGTTCCACACAACGGCAGTGTGCACCTTCCCCGTAAGAAGGAATAAATGGCTACCTGTTGCATGCAGGGACATGTTTTACAAGGGGTTCCAGTTTGATAGGCCAATATTACACAGCACTACAAGGTTTTTCTTTACCTACACGATAAACATCGTAACAGCACGGCAACATCAGGAAGTATAAAAGATACCTCTTGGGTATCTTTTACCAGTTGCTGAACACCGCAAGCAGGAGGGATGCTATTGCCCTCATGTCCCGATTACGGTGTTGCCATAGGTTGGCCACCATGGGAACAAAAATGCTGCACTAAATGGGTCTTCGGTCTGATCCAGCCAGGCTCTACTTATGTGCTTATGACATTTCATAAAATGTCAAAAGGTACGTGTATTAAATATGTGCTTTCGAACACATGGGCTCACATAATATGCACCCTGTTCATTTTGTTGCTTGCTTTTTATTTAAGGTAGTTTGTTTGTTGTCTACTTTGCACTGATATTCCAAGTCTTGCAATAACCTAACTACCTTACCTCACATGTGCAAACTCGTCCACTTCAATCAGTAGAATTGGCACTACTGTAGGTGCCACATAATACCTGTTCTGTGTCTGTAACAATTCTGTTACAAAACACTACCAAATAACATGCCACTACTATGAGTAGGAGAAGAACCATGCTTTCCAAAAAATGAGATCTCTTTAATTCGTATGGAATTCATTACCCATTATCTATGATTACTAAGACCCAGCACAAGTTTCTGAAAAACAAGTAATGCCAGATGACTCTCCCTTCCTCCCTTCCATTGGATAGAGAGTTACAAGCTTGGTGGATCAGGGGGATTCTGTGGACATACTGTATCTTGATTTCAGTAAGGCTTTTGATAAACTCATCCATTATATTCCTGCGAGGAAGCTGGTAAAATGTGAGCTGGACGAGGTAACTGTTAGGTGGATTTGTAGCTGGTTGACTGAACGAACCCAAACAATGCTCACTAATGGTTCCTCATCAACCCGGAATAACTTGGGTGAAGAAATTGAGAAGATTCTCATCAAATTAGCAGATGAAATCAAACTGGGAGGGGTAGCTAATGCCGCAGAAGACAGAATTGGGATTCAAGATTACTTTAGCTGCAGATTGGAAAACTGGGCCCAGACTAACAAAATGTATTTCAATAGGGATAAATGTAAGGTTCCACACTTAGGCAGGAAGATCCAGCTACACAAATGTAAGATGGGGGACACCTGGTTTGCCAGTAGGACATGCGAAAAGGATCTAGGGGTCTTAATAGACCCAAAGTCTTAACATCTAGTGGGTCATCTAGTTCAACCACCTGCAGGAATCTCAACTAAAGCAGCCATGAAAGATGGCCACTGAAACTCTGCTTAAATACCTCCAAGGATGAAGAGCCCACAACTTCCCAAGGGAGTCCGTTTCACTATTCAACAGCTCTTGCCACCAGACAATTATTCCTCATGTTTAGTCAGAATCTCCTTTCTTGTAAGTTGAAGCCATTGGTTTAGATCCTAGCCTCTGGAGCAGGAGACAACAAGGTTGCTTAAGATATTTTAAGATGGCCATCATATCTCCTCTCAGTCTCCTCTTTTAAGACTAAACATACCCAGCTCCTTCAAGCGCTCCTCATAAGGCTTAGTTTCCGGACCCTTGATCATCTTGGTTGCCTTCCTCTGCACATGTTCAAGCTTGTCAACATCCTTCTTAAATTGTGGTGCCCAAAATTGGACACAGTATTCCAAGTGTGGTCTGACTAAGGCAGAATAAAGTGAGACTATAATTCCCTTCATCTGGCCACTCTACTTCTGTCGATGCAGCCTAGAATAGCATTAGCCCTTTTTGCTGCTTCATCACACTGTTGACTCGGGTCAACAGCTCGGATAGTTTGGTTGGTAGAGCATGAGACTCTTAATCTCAGGGTTTGATCCCCATACTAAGCAAAAGATTCCTGTATTGCAGGGGGTTGGACTAGATGACCCTTGGGACCCCTTCCAACTCCACAGTTCTGTGATTCTATTATTCTACCCAACTCTTGCTATTATTATTATTATTAAGCAAATACAATTTTCACTCTGTGTGGGAGCCAAGGACATGTGACTGGACAGTTTTAGCATTCCCATGTCCCTGGAACAAAGGTTTCCAGTATATTGGGAGATGAAAGGATAACTCACACATTTCCCCCCAGCTGATGTGTGAAACTGTGAAAAGCCCTAATGCATCCCACATCCCATTGCACTGTTAACAGAACTGCTATCCCCAGCATTCCAGATGGCTGTCAGGGAAACATGCAATTCTCAGCAACTACCTGAAGATGGCAAGATAATACCACACTCCTAAATCCGTCAAATCATGGGGAGGGGGGAATTGGATGCACTTAGCAGATAGGAGTGGAATTATTTTATTTTATTTTGCAACCCACAAGATGCCAAAGCAAAACATTGTAATTACTGTTTTTATGACACTCTTCTTGCCTTTTTTTAATAAAAGAGAGAGAGAGAGAATAATTCTCTTTTTAAAAAGACCGACACTGTTATCAATGATGGCATGTGAAAACATATGCTGTATTACTGTACTGCAGTGGCTTTTTGAACCCGCATGCAAAGTGCGAAGACGAAATTGCACTGCATCCAACTGCACCAGGGAGTCATAGAGCCACACTCTGCCTGCAATAACTTATCCTAAGCCTTCCAGTGACATTTTATGTCTTTTTGCTGTAGTGCTATTACGCCTTTGATTACTCCATTTTTATGTTTGTCAGCACAGCATATGAGAGGGATAATTTGTATTCAACATATTAAACTGGTCATGTAAATTATTAAAGACCCAATTCATAAAGGCATTACACACACCATATGCAGATTTCCCCTCCACCTCCTCTTCATTACAGAGCCTTGGTTTGGGCATTTCTGAACGCTGCATTTTCCAAGCTGAGGAGAGAGAAGTGCTCCGTTGGGCAGCTAATTTGCACTTTATGCTGGCTTCCTAAGGATCTCTCCCCTTCCCACATCCTGCAAAGCATCGCAAAACAACTGGCGTTAGTTGGTGGGATCTACCTCTGCCTACTTCATCCTTAGCTGGGCAGGGGTACAAATTCCTGACATCAGCAGGACCAGCCCTACTGTTAGACAATGAAGCAGCTACCTCAGACAGCATATTGTAGGAAGTAGGAATTGAATGCAAGGTGTTGGTGTCAGAGCTATATGTGTTGTTCAGTCTGCCTGCATCCTCTAAGC
This sequence comes from Podarcis muralis, assembly GCF_964188315.1. Lineage (NCBI taxonomy): Eukaryota > Metazoa > Chordata > Lepidosauria > Squamata > Lacertidae > Podarcis > Podarcis muralis. The sequence goes on from NC_135673.1 coordinate 41,681,080, forward strand.
CAGGAGTGAGCAGAAGCTCTCCTGGATCTACCTTGGGGTGATTTGCAGTTGATCAGCAATCATTTTGACTCCCAGTTATTTAACAGTAGCAACAACCATAGCCACATCTGCAGCTTACATTTAACGCAGTGTCAAAAAAAATCCTGGGAACTGTAGTTTGTTTAGGGTGCTGAGAGTTGCATGCCCCTCCCTGAGCTAACATTCCCAGAGTGGCTTAACAATCCCTCTTCCCATGGAACTCTGGAAACTGACACTCGTAACTGAGGAATGGGGTCTCCTAACAACTCTCAGCCCCTGTAACAAACCACATTTGTTGAAGTCAAATTGCTGCATTAGCAGCACTGAAGCAACCTCCACGGGGGCACAAGCCTGCCTGGGCAGTGTGTATGGAGGTCCTGGGCTGCCCAGATAACAACCCCCCACCCTCTGGATTTGTGTAGGGTTTCCTCCTTAGCTTTTTTCTTCTTCCAAAGATATCCTGCGAGGCAGCAGAAGTTTAGGACCTGAACTTTCCTTTTCCTAGATGGGCAAGTCCCCTTTGCCCCTCACTTCCCTCTAAACCACATGCAGAATCTGCCCTCTTGACCATTGGACCTACTGTTGAGTCTTGTTCGCTCAATCTGTCGGAGCCTGTCTTTGCTTGCAAGGAAAGTCCTTAACTGACCAAGGGCTTAAGACCCATCGGCTACCCTCACCTGGTATAGCCAGCCAGTCAAAAGCCCTTCCCAGGTGTGGCCACTGTCACATGCTGACAGCTTCTAGGAGTTTCTAGGTGAGAGCACCTTCACTTAGGGCTGGGCAGAACTGTAGCTGGGGGGGGGGGAGAGCTGGACATGTTTTTTTGCCCTAGGTGAAGTCTCCAAAGGTGCACCACTGAGGCCCTAACTGAAGGTGCCATAGATTCATGGCCAGGGTGCACATGAAGCAATTAATAATCTAAGGTCTCTCCCTCCTCCCCATGCACCTTCCTCCCTAGAGACCTTCTCATCACTGTTGAAGGAGCTAAGCTGGTTCTTTTTTCATATCAGTACTTTGGTTTAATTAATTAGACAAAATAGAAGGCATGAATGCCAGAGTGAGACAGACGAAAGTGGCAAGCTCAAGCGAGAGTTGGTTGGCTGCCGGCAATGCACATGCACTTTGCTGAAAACAAAAGCCACCATCATGGAAATGTAGAATTGGAAGGGACCACTCTAGCAGTGCAAGAATAGCACAAGCCTGCAGCATAGGTAGAAATGCTCATTCTCTGCCACCACATCTAGCAGCTTCATTCGGAACCCAGCGCCACATGATTTTGTGCTCCCCTTACCCTCGAAACACACAGAGAGCACGAAAGAGACCTCTGTTGGGTTATTTTACACCAAGCTCGCAGCAGGCTAAGTAGCTGCTCCTTGCTGTAGGTCATGCTATTTCAGTGCTCGAGATAAGGGGTCACCTTTTTAAGCAGCTCCAATATTTCACTCGCTGCAGTAGCTCACTTCAGTGTGTTCCGGCAACCCAAGTGCTCCTTAGAGCCTAATATCACAGGAACTGTGTGAAATGTCTTCAGAACACAGTGTGTGTGTGTGTCCCAGTCACTCAATACCAAATGTACCCAGCCACTCAACATACAATGGAAATGGGGACGCACAGCATGTGCATAGCTTTGATTCAGCACTAGATTGTTTCATCGATAAGATCAGTTTTTTAAAAAAGGAAAGAAAACACTTGACACTTTGCACTGAGTATCAGTCTTGGCACTTAATACTATTAAGAGATCCATAGAAAGTGGTGGGTCATTTTGAAACCACGGGAGCAAGAGAATGTTTTGCACTTGCTTTAGATAAGATTTGGCCACTCAGAACGACCCTCTTCCAATATGTGCTGAATAAAAGAGCTACAGAAACATAACAGATTTAAGAGGACTGAACCCCATTCACCTGAGGCTACAGTCCTACGGACACCTCTTCCTTGGGAGGAGTGAACAGCCATGAGATACTACTAAGAAAGGTGGCATAAGGCCTAGTATAGGCAGGCCGGCTCTGGCTCCGGCCTGGCGGAACGCTCTGCCTCATGAGACCAGGGCCCTGCAGGATCTGATTTCTTTCCACAGGACCTGTAAGACAGAGTTGTTCCACCTGGCCTTTGGCTTGGAAACAACTTGATCCGCTTCCCCTCTATCCTTTTTCCTTTCTCCTTCTGTGATGGAACTCCTATTTGGGGACTTCCCTGGCTCTTTTCTGGCCCACGTAGGACCAGTCTGGATAGTTGGCCTTGGTGAAGATTTGACGTTTTCATCCCCAAAAAGTTTTTGATTTGAGTTTCTCCTGAAATGAGGCTGCATTTTAATGTTGTATTTTAATCTTGTTTTTAAGTTGTATTTTAATCAATTGTTTTATACTTGGCGTTAGCTGCCCTGTCTTGGCTGGGAAGGGCAGGGTATAAAATAAATAACAACAACAACAACAACAACAATAATTATTATGATTATAAAAATCTTTTATGTATTTATTGCATTTGTATTGCACCTTTCCTCTAAAGAGCTTGATGTCGTATACACAATTCATTATACGCACACCCACCCCTTAGCCTCCACAACAACCCTGCTAAAATGGGGGGCGGGGTAGGACAGACCTGCGTTTTAGAAAGGGGTTTCAGTGCAGATCACTTGTGATCAGGAAGTGATTTTGCACTGAAACCTCTGCCAAAACAAAGGTTTTTTCCCCCCTTCCATTTTAGCAAGGTGCTTCGAAGTCCCAGCTTTAGGAATTCAAAGTGCCAAGTCACCTGATATCATTGCAGCACCAGGTGATTGAGATGCATTTAGCACATGAGGCCAATTCTGGGAAGGATCTGGGCCCTCGGAGCCAAGAGATTTTCCCGTAACTGACATATAGGAAACTTCTGGTTCATAAAGCTCAGTATTGTTCACACTTGAACAATGGCTCTCCAATGGTTTTTTCTTTTTAGCCCTGGAGATGTCAGGATTTGAACCTGAGACTTTTACATGCAAAGCACATGTTCTGCTCCTGAACTTCATTCTCTCTTGTAGCTGTGGCATAACAAAGCTAGTCCTTTTGCTTACCAGGGCCTGTTAAGGGGTTGGCTGGCAGCTGAATAAATTTTGTGCAATTTAGGAAGTGGGTAAGACCTTACTCCCTCCTTGAAAGCAGCATCATGGAAGGGAAGGGAACCTAAAGCTTCCAGAGGATTTAGCCAGTTGGAACCAGGTGAAATAGAGGCATATGACTACTCAGTTGCCTTTCTGTAAATATGGATAAAATAGTTTCTGTTTGATAAAGCACAATAAACCAGGTTTCTGGGGCCTTCAAAGCACATTTAAAGCTCATTCTTCCTCTCAAAGGATTCTGGGAACTGCAGTTTGCCCCTCATGGAGTTACAGCTTTCAGCAACCCTTAACAAATTACAATGTCCAGAATTTTAAAGGTGGTAAATGTGCTTTTAAATGTATATAGCATGTGCAGCCTGGCTGTCCTTTCCATAAGATTTTTTGGTCTAGCATAACTTCAGGCCATCCACCACAGCCAGCACTGTCGGCCAGAACCTTCCCCCTCAGTTGTTGTTGTTGTTGTTGTTTTGGAACACTGGCAGACGGATAAGGATGGCTGCTAGGCAACACAGTCAGTCATATACACAGAGCGGCAGCCAAAGATAATGGCTGACGAATTCACACTTAAGAAGAAGAAAATACTAATTTCCCCCAGCTCTGCTCCTTCTAATCCTTTGGAGTAGATGCTGGAAACTGTAGTTCTGCGAGAGGAAGAGGTGCCTCCTAACAACTCTCAGCGCCCGTAACAAACTAGGGTTCCCAGGATTGTTCCAAGAAGCCACGACTGTTTCTAGTGGTTTAACGCAATTCTGCTTTAAATGTACACTTTGCACGTGAAGGTTCAGAGGTCACCCTGCTTGCTCTGTTCACATGAATGGAGGCAGATGCATGCATATTACCAAGTCGTAAAAACAGAACAGTAGCCCAAGCCAGGAGTATTCTGGGCAGTGCATGAATTCTCTTCTTTGACCAGCCCTGCAAAATACCCCATGTCTAATCCATATGGTTGCGGGTTCAATACAAGTTCAGCAACGCTCAATATCACATTTGTTTACCCTTCCCTGTAAAGAGTAAACTCTCCCTGGTCTTGGTTCCTGTATATATGATGGTTTTCCAGATGCTCCTCCTGTCCTGTCCTCACCTCAAACCACCAACCCCTTCCAGGTCTCCTGTTTCTTAGTTTATCACCTCCTCTGCTCTTCCCAGCCTTCCTCAGCCATCAGCCCCTAGACTCCCAGCACTAGACAATAGCACACCTTTAAATGGTATCACACACAGGCAAATTAACACATGCAAATGAACATCAGCATTTTACTTTGTCTTGCTGAAAGAGATCGCCTTAATAAAGCAAATACTTCTGTGTCCTATTATTGAAACAACTAGCCCTCCAAAAACACTTTGCACTGGTGGTTCTTAGGTGTTTCTATTTTCATTCGGTGCCTTTTCTCTTCTACAAAGTATTTCTGCAATATTCCTTCCTCCTGTTGCTGAGAGTTAAACAATGGATGTGGCTTAGACTGTCATCTCCTCCAAAACTACAGGTTGTAAACCCAAGAACAAAGCTTGGTTTATCCGGAGCAAGACAAACTACAAGCCCAGATTCAGACAACATACCAAAACAAACCATGACTTATAACAGTGGTACAGTGACACTACTAAGCTATAGTTTTGTTTAGCATTATGTGCGAACTAACTCAGGGTAAGGCACTGTTCCTTTCTTTTAAAAATCTTATTGGCTTGGAAAATTAGATTCAGAGCATCGTGCATCCTGTAGCCCTGCCTTCACACCCTCTTATTTTGTCCAAGAGACAACCTGATACCAGAATCGTTGAGAATGCCCAGCAAACCTAAGTGTTACAAAACCACTGCAGTCTCTGCAGGCATTTTCCTGTTTGCATTTCAAGGAGTAGCAAGTTTTATGCTATCAAGAGCTTAACCTCCTATACCAAGGAAACTTAACTCCATACAAAAAAAAAACACACCAGCAGTGCTGCAATCAGGTTATTTTACACTCTGAACTTGATAGTCAGTCTAGATGGCAACATGCATTGCTTCACCCATATGAAGCAAGAGCTTGGTTACCCAGCCTGTGGTTATCAAGGCCTGCTGTATTTCAGGGCCCTCTGTTCATTCTGCTGAGCGAGGCCCTGGACTTCTGCCCCCAAAGTCCTGTTCTGGCATTAAGCACCAACCCACAACTCCAAGTCAAATTTCAAGTGTGCTAAAGCCTAATAATAATGCAAAGAAAGAAAGTGATCAGCCCAGCTCGTGAGCACAAACAGTGGACCTTAAAAGGGGCTTCTACCGTCTAGGCTATGTGTATCTCTAAGTTGTCTCTTGAGGTTCCCATAGCTCAAATGAAAATGATTCCAAGCAAATCAGCTACCGGTTCTTGCATAACGCTGGCAGGCCGAAGTTTGCAAAGAACAAAAGGAAATGATTAACAGAGGAAAGTTGCATGTTCTATAAACTTCTTTAAAAAAGGTGTCAAGATGCCCCTCTGAAATGCACCTTGACTGACATTTCCCAGACACTTGACCACTGGGAAAGCCTTTCCCAAAAAAATTAAAAAGGGAGACCCACCACAGTCTTACACCTGCAAAGTGGTACCATCGTAGTGGGGCTTTGAGGCACCCAGCAGAATGAGCTGGCAGATCCCCAAATGCAGCCAGGTTAGCTTACCTTATTTTGAAGTCATAAAGAATGATCAGATATCCATTAAGTTCCCCATGCCATGTTCCTATTTAACTTACTGTTCCTGGTGTATTGCATGATTGAAAGAAGGCAAGTTCAGAGCAGTAACTCACACAGAGATACAGCAGGTACCTTCTTCTCCTTCTGTACCCCCACTACATGACCAAGCAAATGTTCCAGTCATGCCTGAAGCAAAGATGGGACAGAATTAACATCCTCCAACGGTGACTGACTGAGAGAGTGGTAGTACAGAACAACTATTCATACAGGTGCACAGCAAGCAGCCTCCTTTACAAAAAGATAATTTGAGCTCAGATATGGCATTCATAGGGATGATCACTTGGTGGTACAGAACCTAATTTACAAGCAAAAAGTCTTAGGTTCAACCCAAAAATCTCCAGTTAAGGAATCAGGTGGCAGGTGGTGTCAAAAAGTCCTCTTGCCTGAGGCTCTGGAGTCTAGATGCTCTAAGAGCAAATTTAAAGGGGGGGGGGGAGTGCTGCAAAAGAGCTCAGTCCTCCCTCTCCCCTGCCCAGACAGGATGGCAGGCAATGGATTAGATAGATGGGTGTGGCAACCCGTGTATCATGAGATGTCATAGTGATGTCAAGAGATTGATAAGTGCGTTTACCCACCTGTCAAAGATGCTCCACTTGAGCTAATCAGTTTCCTCAACTCTGCTCTGGAAAGCTTATCAGAAAAATATAGGCAGCTTCCACTGTTCCTTATGCACTTTCTACTTGTGACACATTGTTTGGGAACTCCTGCCCTCATCATTGCCTCCTATATTTATTCCTCTTTGTGCAACCAATAATTCCTTCAACAGATTGCTTGATTGCATTTCAAGGCATGTCCCACCCACCCAATAAGAGTAATTGCAAAAAACCTATTCGCAGAGGGTTGTGCCAGTCTTTGCACCACTCAGCCAATCGCAAAACAAAAGTATTGCTATGGCAAGGAGGTCCTACCCGTCTGTATCAGGGCAGAAAAACTTAATAGTTCTTTCATTTTTCTAAGTGGCAAATAATTGTTGCTAAGTAGAAATAAATACACTGGAAATGATGAGTGTGACCTCCAGCAAAATATGCTCATGATTCCAGACGGCCATGGCCTTTCCCAGCAGACTCCCTTTCATCTACCGTCTCCCTCCCCAGCAACTTGGCTCCCCACCCCGCCATTTTTGTTCTCCTGCAAAACTTGGGTCTTCCCCACAAGCTTGATGCTGCTTGTGCATGGATGATGCCATTTTCTGAACAAGGAGCAACAAGTTCACTGTTAAGTTCGTAAGATGACAATATTTTAGATACTCGGGACCCAGAATTGATCCACACAGAATTGGCATGGGAATGGCTTCTAATTGCACAGGAATTTGCCCTGCAGGAAGAACCAGGGATTTTCCTTGGAGAGAGGTGTGGATGACAAGTCACTGAGAACACACACACTGCCCCAAGACTTGCATTGATGTGACTCCATGGAGAAGCAAGTTGCCCCACAGAGAACAGAAGATCGGCTACAGATAGCAATTCCCAGCCATCATGCAACTGTGGCTTTTGATCGGTATGCTGGCACACCACACTAATTTTTTTTCTATGGTGTTGGAACAGCACGATGTGTAAACTGCAAGGAAGATGACGAAAAAGCTCCCACGATTTTCTGAGTTAACAGGGTTGCAATGGGATTTCCACCCCCACCCCGGAAACAATTAACACAGTAATGAGTGCTAAATGTCTGCCAGATCCCGCTGGATTTCCAGAAGCGGCTTTTCCTGTCCCGTGAAAGATCGCGCAAAACACAAAAATTGACAGGTAAGGAAGTGTTGGGAAGATGGAATAAAACGGGGCTTTTTTGTTTGCTTTATGGAGGTCTTTCCCATAGAATCATGTAGGTGAAAGGCTCTCTTGTCAACCGCTCCTGTCACTTCCAATACAAAGGTAGCCCCATCTCTACAGTCCCTTCCAGCCATATATATATTTCCATTCAGTTCAAAACTGGCAGCATTCAGGTGCCAGCCATTAGTTCCAAAGAGGATAGCCTGCCAATATTATTATTATTATTATTATTATTAGAAGCAGCATGCAAAATAAAGGGTCTTTGCAGAGGTATGAAGTTGAGCCAGAGACACCAACCTGGTCCCTGCCTATGTTGCTGGGCTTTCATCACCCTTGACTGTTTGGCCATACTGACTGGGGCTGATGGAATCTGGACAAATATCTGGGGGATTCCACATTGGCTAAGCCCATAAAAGGAACAGATCAGGTAACTGGATGGGCAGAAATGTTTGCAAGCACTTAAAAGTAAGAACACACCTGAGGAGGATTTTCAAGCAATGAGGAACACGCAGCAAGTGCAATGCACTCTAGAGATCTCCCAACACATACACCACAATAAACCAAAAACTAGGGTATTGCCATGTATGGACAACCAATCCAGTCCTTATCCAAGAATCTCATTGAAATATGATTCAAGTCAAGAGTTTTTGAGCCCAGAGCTTGCAGTCATTCCAACTCTTGCGCTGCACCATCATTTAGATGTAGCGAACTTTGGCCTTCCAGATGTTGCTCTCATCACCCCTGGCCATTGGCCATGCTTGCTGTGGCTGCAGCTCAGCAACACCTAGAGGGCCAAAGATTCCCCACACTTTAGAGCCATGTCAAAAGCTTACCAGCCACGCATTTTTACAGAATCCACACCTCTTATCAGTAGTTCTTCCATATTTTAGAAATGACCCATAATCATACACAGCCTGAAGCATGGCCAGTGGAGGGAAATTGGGTTCTCCTGAAACACAAAGTATCCTGCTTCGAATACTGCTTTTTCGTGGGAAACGCTAGTTTTTATTATTCCCCCGCCCCCATCACAAGAGATTTTTGTTTTGGGTCAGCAACTGGTTCTGCTGGAAAAAGACAACTAAAATCCCGCCCTCTGGTCACCTGGATACATACATGGTGCTTATTTTTCCAAACCTCATTCCTCTCTAAGGGGTTGGGGCCCTGCACTTGCTGATCCCTATTCAATAGCATCTTCTTTCCCCATGATTTTTTCTTTCATTCCACCCAGCAAAGGTAAGGGACCCCTGGACGGTTAAGTCCAGTCAAAGGAGACTATGGGGTTGCGGCGCTCATCTCGCTTCAGGCCGAGGGAGCTGGTGTTTGTTGACAGACAGCTTTCTGGGTCATGTGGCCAGCAGGACTAAACCGCTTCTGGCGAAATGCAAACTCATGACAGAAACCAGAGGGCATGGAAACGCCGTTTACCTTCCCGCCGCAGTGGTACCTATTTATCTACTTGTGCTGGTGTGCTTTTGAACTGCTAGATTGGGAGGAGCTGGGACAGAGCAACTGGAGCTCACCCCATCACAGGGATTCGAACCTCTGACCTTCTGATCGGCAAGCCCAAGAGGCTCAGTCATTTAGACCACAGCACCACCCGCATCCCACTATTCCACCCAGTATACAGCTGCAGCCTTGTTATTTTTAAACATGGGGCTGGCCTTTAGTTGCTGCTTGTGTACTTCTGGGCATTACCATCCCATGCAGAGCGGTGTGTCCACATACGCCAAGAGTCTTTCATTTGGGATAGAAGTAATCTTTCTTAGATGATCCCTTGGGTAGCATTTTTCACACTGCTGATTACTAGGGCAGCGAAGCTTTTTCCAATCAAACTAAAAACAACAACATGCTAGCAATCAGCTAAACACATTGCTGCCTGAACTGTAAAATTAGAGGCATACCAAGCCTGCACCGCAAAAGTGGGAGAAGTTATAGCTTGCTAGGGGGTAGAGGAACCCATTCTGTAATCTTCCACCTCATTTTTACAGTACTACTGTGGAAGAGGAATCAAAGACTGTTCCCCATGAGATCACCTGGGGCTTCTGACATGTCAGAAGGTACCAAAATACAGCAACTCCTATCAGGGTATGTCGGGGGTATCCCTGAAGGCTGTTGAGTTCAATTCAGCAAACAGCCCCATCATAAAATAAGCACATATTGAAGTTCCCCATAGAGCAGATGGGAGTGAGATTGCCGTAAGGCAAGACACTCTAGCAAGCCGATGGCCAAAAACAGGGACTGAATTGGAGATTTCCTTATTTGCAGCTCAGTCTTAACCATGCTAGGTAGGAGCTCTAAAACTACCCACAGCTACAAACGAACATGGCGTGGTTTTTACCAGTTTATTTTTGGTGGTGTGAATACAGTGGCATTCTTCCACAAGATGAAGAAAAAGAATTGCACATGTATTCACCCTACACAGACAAACACACCATTTTTCCAGCTTTGGCAGATTCCAGATTCCCCAAATGCGGTCAGTTTCATAGAACTCCCAGCTGCACATATGCTGCTGGCTCTCCTGCACAACCCCCCCCCCTCAAAACATGCATGTAGCTAGCACACTTTACTGGGGTAAGAATGGGACAGAGAGGAGTGGAGTCCAGGAATTAAATTTCAAGTTTCAAACTACCACCAAAAGTTGACTTTTCAGCCGCTTGGTGCTCAGCTGAAGTTCTGTTTGGTCTCTGTTCTTTTACCCAGGTGAAGAGCAGAGTAAATAGTGAGAAAAATAGAAAGGATCTTCCCCATCATCGCAGATTACGGAATACTCTCCCAAGAGTGGTACAAATGACTCTCTCTTAATAAGTAGGTTATTGAGATGTATCTCAGTAAGCATTTCTAAAACTAAATTCCAATTTTATTTTATTTTGAATTTTCTGTTCGCTTGCTTTTATTTTAAAGCTGTGTACCTAGAGAAGCAGAATAAAGTAGTAGTTTGACTCAAGCCATCAAGAGCCGGGTTCAAATTGTTGCTCAGCCCTAAATCAAACTGGATAGCCTTGGGCACATCACCATTTCAGCCAAATCTACTCCAGAGCGGTGAGAATTTAACAGAACAGCAGCTAAATGTTGACACAGAAGTTTTAGTTGCACTTGGGACCCAACTGAATTTGAATCATGACCAGCTTGTCCTATTCATTTTGGTGTGACCCAAGCACAGCAAACCTTTCTGAATACAATGGGTGGGGTGGAGACCAAGTTAGCTGCGTTTGACTTCCACAAAGATAAACAGAAGTTGTCCTTTTAAATTCCGCTGATTCCAATAGGACCCAAAAGCGCCTAGCTTACCCTGGATCTTAGTGTGGCCCCATCCCACTGTAACCCAATGTGACATTATCTTCATCCAGTAACTTCATTCTGTACAGCAAGTGTGGGTAAACCTTTAGGTCGCTAGACATTGCTGAGATCTAGAGTTATTATCCTGTAACTTGGCTTCCTCAACCAAGCATAGCACTTACAACCCTCCTTCCTCCCCTACACCCACCCACCCAAAGAGCACTGAACCCATCTCTTTGCAGAAGTGCTGAAAAGCCATGCACCAAGGTGGCCAAGGCTGCCTTTGCAAGATTCAACGATGAATACTTGTGGCCACCTAATATTCTTCCTACCAATACCCGGGCTGTTGGTGGGCAAGGGACAAGGCAGGAAAACACCACAAGTCTGAAACAGTTTAAACACAGGACAAAAAAGGCACATTTTAATATTTACAAAGCATAGCATTTGGGCTATAAAGGTACCCAACACAGCTAGAAAGAAACATCTGCTCCCCCTTAGTCACCTACCTTTCCAAATGGTGGTAATTCACACAATTTAAGATCACAAGCCTCCTACTTTCAAAGGAGCAAGAGACTCAAACTTGCATAGCATCTTTAACTCACGTAGTCACCTTTCCTAGACCAGTATTGAAACTGTGCTTCACGTTCATCCTGGGGAAAGTGGGGGAAAATATCTGCTATAAGTTTTAAACTAGTCCACTGGCTGAGTTGACGCTGCCAGAACTGCTAATGTTTCCTTTTGCTGCTGCTGCTGCAGGGAACCTCGTTCAAAGCAGAAAATTTTTAGAATATTGTCAAGAGGTTTTAAAAATGTAATACTGTTTATTTTTGCTTCAAAAACATTTCAGCATTCTAAACATACAAAAAAAACCAACATAACGTTTTTGCAAATTTGTTTCTCTTTTTAAGTACAGAGTGATTTTGAACTTGTTTTCTGCGCCCTCTCTTCACGTTTTAAGCTGACAACGAAGAGACCTACAGTTTCCGTTTCAAAACTACCCCGCTTAACTAAAAAAAGGGAAAGAAAAAAAAGATTCCATACATTTTCTCATGCCAGCTGAAGTCCCCCCCCCTCCCCTTCCACAACTAAGAATGGCCGCAGAATGCTAGTTTCACTATATACAGAAAGACAACTTTAAGCTAAATGGACGCCCACTGTAGTGTAAATAGATCTAATTTCGTAGAGCGTGCTTTGAGACACGACCCCTCCGTGGAAGAACATTACAACCTTCAGTTAGTCATATGCCTTCCCACCCTGAGGGCATCACTGCTCAAAGCATGAACCACAAGAATCTGTCTAGTTTTTACAAACTATAGATATGTACAGTTTTATAACCCAGGATTTTCTAGCCAATAACCATATAGTTAAAACACCACCTTACAAATTAAAAAATAAGATGCTTGAGAAACATTTTTAAATGCTTTGTTACACCAACAGGAAAGTGCACAGAGTTGAGGAGAACACAAGAGCGCCTTGCTCCCACTTTTTTTTTGTTTCATTTTCGTTTCAAAAATGTTTGGAAATATGTACAACTTTGTTACAGTTTCAGGGTGCCTAAGGGCGCCCGTGGCCACTTAACGTAAACCGTGGTTTGGTTGCTTTTTAGCTTTTTTCCTTCCTTCTTTTCCCCCCTTAGAACACGTTTTATTCGAAATTCCCTTCCCCAAAGGAGCTACGTACGGCGTGGTCAGAATCCAAATTGTGTCATTTAAGCCTAATAAAAAGGGCAAATGAAGACACCGTCTTAAGCAACAGGTGCCTTGTTTTGTTTTCTCTTTTTCCAAATGGTGTTTCCCCTACTCTATGGTATTCACATGGAGACAAATATTATACAGTTTCTCATTCATCGTCCTCCTCCTCCTCATCTTCCTCCTCGTCGTCTTCTTCGTCATCCTCCTCCTCTTCTACCTTTTTCCGAGCTGCAGCAGCAGCTTTAGCCGCGGCACTCTTTGCACCATCAAACTTGCCTTTAGACTTGTAGTCAGCCACATCCTGCAACAGCAAGAGGGTGAGTTTCATTGGCATAATCAGCAGGTGTGTCCCCTACCCCAACCCCCTTTAAGTGGGACAGTGACTCAGAATAGCCTCTCTCACATGGAAGAAGGTAAGAGCGCTATTGAACAAGTCACCCATGGGACACCTTGCGAGAGGTGGGGAGATGGCCAGGGTGGGTCTGGATCTTTTCTTTAAAAAACAACAACACACACACACAACAAAACCGTCAGTATGGAGGATTGACTTTGTAACATTGCAACTTCTTTAGCTGGAAGCTGGTGGTGGTCCTTAGCAGCTATAAACACTTGCGTTTAGAAACAATGGCTTGCCTACAGAGAACAGTGGGTGGGTTGCCGCTTGAACAAGGGGCCCCAAGCCTCTTGCACCCCCCCCCCAAAGATGCCACTCCACCTGGAGATGTGCGCACAGCATGGACTGCCTCCCATTCACCCAAGGAGCTCTAGGCATCTAGCTAGCAACGTCACACTCTGCGCTTTTTAGAAGTCAAGATTCGGTGTCAAAATTCTGTAAACCCCCCTCCAAAAAAAGAGCAGGAGTAGTCCCCTTTTTTAAGATGTTCAACTAACAACTCCCATCCGGCCTGACAATGGTGTGTGCTGGCTAGGGGCTCCAACAGCCTCTGGACAGCCCACATGTTCCTTGTTCCAACTATACAGATTTACACAAGCTAAGGAAAGTTGCATTATCTCCAGCCCTAATTGTTAGGAAGAAGAGAGCAAAGATGCTCCAGAACTCTCAGCCCCTGAACAAGTTGATCAGTGACACCCGCTGCCTCTTTGCTTACAAGAAGTGCCACAGGGCACCTCCAAATTGAAAGCCATGAGTTTAGAGTAAGAGCCGCAGAAACAGATTTTTCTGGGGAGCTTAGTTCCTAGTATGATTCCTGCCCCAATTCAATGTGTTAACTGGTTTACTTTAAGAGATCTGCTTTGGTGGTCCTGATTTGATAGGTAAGATATGTGTACACATGCGACGCAGCCCCTTTCAACTGACTCATGTTTGGTCCCTTCTGCACACGGTCACCATATACTAAAAAATCACACTTGCACCACTTTTAAGAGCCATGGGAACTGTAGCTTGCCCCTCAGAGCTGCAATCCCTAGCAGCTTTAAACTACAGTTCGCAAGATTCTGTGGGGGGAAGCCATGTGCTTTATATAAATGGTGTGTATTTAACTAAAAGCTTAACAATAGCCTTGGAAACTTGTCTTAACTGCTGCTTTTCCCTTAAGAGTTTTGCTGACTTGTGTAAGTCAGAACACCTCTCCCATAGTAATTTTACACCTAACTGATATGCCTAAGAACCTTGCATCATTCTTCCAATGCATGTAACTTTTCAGAGCTTAGACCCCCAAAAAGCCCCTTACAGGTTTTTTTTTTTAAAAAAACAGATAAGAACTCTGTAGCAGTTCTCTGCTCATTAACAGAATCCATGTGGAATTGTATGTACCCATCTCCCCTACCAGTCCATTACCAAGTGCAATTCAAGATTGTGTTATTGTTCCTAGGATCTCTTGTGTGCATCTGCCCCTCCTTTTAAGACTGGCTGTTGCACATCTCTTGCATACCCCACCGTCTTCTGAAATAAAGTTGGGCAATGGGCTTCGTATGTGGTGGCACCCCATCTGCAGAATTCCTTGCGGCAAGAAGCAGTGTTTACCTCTCTTCATTTATTTGTGCTCTTCTAGCAACTGAAAACACTCCCCAAGCTTTTGAATTGTGTGTTGATGCTTAATTGTACTGATTCAAATGCTGGAATTTGTGGAGGGTTTGCTGCCATTTTTAGCTTTGATAACTTGTGTCTTATGCTCTCTTTTATATTTGTAAGCTGCTCTGAGCAACTCCCTTTTGTGAAGAGGAAAAGGAGGGGAATAAATGTTTTAAAGTACCACCTCTTGGGAATATCATCTCAGGTCCTGTTTGCAGGCTTCCTATAGGAATCTGGTTGAACCTCTGGATATTGCACTACATGCCTGATCCAACAGGGCTTTTCCTACTCTTACTTAGAATTATGAAGCTTTCAAGCCTTTTAGCACAGCCCATCGCTGTTCCTTTGCGATGGCTGATGGAGAAGAGATGGAAAAAGAAGTTGCAGCTTTACAACTTTATTTTAAAAAAGCAAACAAGCACGCTGGCTTCTAGGAGCCAGGGCAAGTTGGGAAAGCTTTAAAATGTTCAGTACTGAGAGTGTTTCAGTAATTTCTTTCTGCCTTGAGCCTCCAGGACGGGGTGGGCTAATTCCAATCCAGCCAAAGCCTAGGTTTCCTCCAGTGACATGAAGACCAACGTACCATACATTGCTGGTGCTAGAAGGCCTTGGAGCCAAGAGAGATGCCTTTAAGCACCTTTTCCTGGTAAGTTTGCATTCGCAGGTGTCACTGGAATTTGTTCCCAGTTAAGGAGCTGGCTTGGAATGCCCTGTTAAGTTGGAAAATACTCCACCAAACTGGGGACACCGCAGTTCACCTCTAAAGCAGGCTTCGCCAAACTAGTGTGCCCTCCTACCTGTGCTAGCTAGTGCTGAAGGGAACTAGTAGTGCAATGAAGCACCTAGAGTGTGCACCAGGTTGGAGAAGTCTGCTTCGAAGTGTTTGCCATGAGACAAAGTTTTGTTTTGGGAGCAAATGCAAACAAGGGTCCCTTTGGACAGAAGCCACCTGAGCCTTACCTTCTCATACTTCTCCTTCAGTTTTGCAGCCTTGTTGTTGTAAGGCTGCTTTTCCCCATCACTGAGGTTGTTCCACATTTCACCCAATTTCTTTGCCACGTCTCCAATGGAGATGCCAGGATTAGTGGATTTGATCTTGGGACGGAATTCTGAACAGAACAGGAAGAATCCAGACCTTGTGGAGGGTGGGAGGGAGAAGACAAACCACAGTTGAGAGCTGGTGTGGTGGGCCAAGGGTCTTTTACCTACACTTCAAAAAAACTGGTCTTAAAAACAGTAGCTTCTTCTCCACAGTTACTTGGATCTGACGCAACACTACAGAGCTTTAGTGTTGCACGCCTCAGCCCTGGCCTTGAATGCTCCCCTGGACATGGCTGCTGCAAGACTGGAAGCAAAGGCTTCCCATTTCCTGCTCACAGCAGAGAATCGAATGAGGAGTTCACGAGACTGAGGCTTATACCCACAGCAGACAGCGCTACTCCTTATAAGCACTGTTGTAGCATCGCACTATTATAGGTCCCGGGGCATTTGCTGTGGGGTGAGGTAGCAGAAATCCCTAACACTTTGACTAGAACAAAACCAGTGAGAGAAGATATAACCTAGCCAGGAGCTAGGAATTTCTGGGTTTAAATTCTACCTTTTTAAAAACAAAACCTCACTAGATGGGCCTTGGCAAGTCACTAGTCCTCAGCACCCGCATCCCTAACCCACCCCGTCATATGGAGACACAACTTCTGGTTCATCTTACAGGACTGTTGTTAAGCACTAAATGTTATGACACACCGAACACTCTGGAGCGCCATTAAATAATAAAATTAGGAGATCAGGGTCACTAAGGGAAGTCAAGATTTCAAGCTCCTTTTCCCCACCTCCAAGATAGTCACGTAAGTGGCAAATGGTGCCACTCTCAATCAACTACTCAGTGCCAAGATTTAAAGCTTAAGTGATCAGGCATTAGCAGCCTTCAAAAGCATTAACTTTGTTGCTGTTGCTTTAAATTAGCAGTTGCATGACTATCTTGAAAACTCTCAAGTCTTTCTAACAGTTTGTTGTTGGTAATGGGTTAACTCTCACCAAAAGCAGCAGAGTGAGAAGTTGCAGCCAGCTCTGAAGAGGGTTTGTAAAAAAAATAATAGAGGTGCTTTATTGTAGCTTGTCTGATATCCCGGGGGGTATGGGAGGATAGCTCAGTGGTAGAGCACATGCTTAGCATTCAGGTCTCAGGTTCAATCCCCAGCATCTCCAGGTAGGGTTAGGAAAGACCCTGGAAGCCACTGCCAGTCAGTGTAGACAATACTGGCCTAGGTGGACCAATGGTCTGTTTTGGCTTCCTACTGCCAAATCTACTTGTTTCTTTCTTAACTTTGTTTGAATGTAGGTTGCATCTTGCTACCTAACAAATCTGGGAGTAAGTTTATGTATGTATACTGATGCAGGGAAGTTACTTACGGTGGCCGTTTGGGGGCATTGGGGTCCTTCTTCTTCTTACCACCCTTTGCTGGTCCGTAATCCTTCATCTCTCTATCATACCGCACTTTATCAGCTTTAGCCATCTCATCAAATTTCCCCTTCTCTTTGCTTGACATGGTCTGAAAGGCAAATGCAGGCAGTTACTCATCTGCCTTCCTTCCCCCCCCCCCCCACCCACAAGAGCCACAAACAAAGGCAGGTTCATATATCAAGATTTGCTTTGCATGCAGAAGGTCCCAGGCACAAATTTATTGGATGGGAAAGAGACCCTGCAGAATTGCTGCCTTCCCAAGTAGGCGTCACTAGGCTAGTGTGCCACTGCAGATTCCTATGTTCCAAAAACCTGGCTGAGATGCCCTCAGCCATGTGTACACAGAAATGACCAAGTGCCCCCTGCCCAGGTCTGTAGGACTACCAGCTCACTGATGCATACTTTGTATACATGGGAGGCAAGCTCCAAATTAAGACTAGATATGGTGGCTTGCACCCTCTTTTTACTCCTTTCGCACACTGTATGTTGATTTTAAGACCATCTTCTTGACTGGTCAGCCGTAGCTAGACCTGTGCAAATGCTGCCATTCCAGACAAAAGAGAGCATGGGTAGCCAACATGGTGCTCACCAGATGCTTAGGGCTCTAACTCCAACATGGCCAGTGTCCCTATAGGGCCACGTTTCCTCCCCACCCTTAAAATCAGAGGATGCAGAATTCAGCTTCCTGAGAGCTTCCATTCTCATTTATAAGTTTGTAGCCTCTAAGATTATATAAAGAATGCTTGAAAGTTTTCTGGCAATGCCCAAGCTCAAAGTGGGGGCTTAATGAGTTTAATTAATGGAGGCTGCTTTTGTTCCTAAAGCTGAAAGTGTGTGTGTGTGTGTGTGTGTGTTTTAAAGTGCAGGAAGAACACATATGTCAGGAGTGCTCTGATGGTGTTTCCTGCTTGGCAGGGGGTTGGACTCGATGGCCCTTGTGGTCTCTTCCAACTCTATGATTCTATGATTCTCTTATTAGGCTGCTGTCTTTATTGCAAGTATAAGAATTTGGGTCTTGCAGACAGTACCTTCCACCTCTCTGAGCACTTCTTGGAGAACTCTGCGAAGTTGACAGGAACTTCCGGGTTCTTCTTCTTGTGTTCTTCACGGCAGGTCTGAACAAAGAAGGCATAAGCAGACATCTTCCCCTTCGGCTTCTTCGGGTCACCTTTAGCCATCTTTACTCCCTGGAAAGATATTTGGGGGAAAATCACCACCTACCACCGCAACAGACGATTTATGTTGCGTATACCAGGCAAGAAAACATAAGTTGCATTGCCCAAAGCGTATTTGCACTTTCATGCATGCATGCACACACCACTTTAAAAAGTTCTCAGCCAAAACGTGCCCATTTCTGTCCACTGGGAAGTTGTGTGTGTTTTTTGAGTTGACATGGACATCATGCAAGTCCTCTGCTGGCTTGCACACATCATTATTGTATGGTATTTTCACCTGAGTGAGCATCAACTTCCAGCTGATTTGCTTACATTTGATGATCAAGGGCCATAACTCAATAGCAGAGCATCTGTTTTGCATGCAGAAAGTCCAGGTTCAATCCCTGGCATCTTCAGGTAGGGCTGGGAATGCACCCCACTCAGAAAAATTAGAGGGCTGCTGCCAGCCAGTGAAGACAACACTGGGCTAGATGGACTTGACTCAACAGAAGGCAGCTTCCCAACTTCCAATGTGAGGCACATGTGTGAACTAGCCCATAATACCAAAGTATTAAAAGGGTTAACTAATACACATAGTTGTGACTTGCATTCCTTGGCTGGCCCACCCAGTAGGAAAACTCCCTTGCTACTGCTTCAGAACTTAAAAATAAAATAAAATGCATTTCATGTCAGAGTAGCTGTCATGCATCTTCTGTAGGCACTTCAGAATTTTAAAACCCGTATCTCAAAAAACAGCTTAAAATATGTTTAAAGAGTTTATTGATTACAGCACAAGTTATAAGACTGGCTCTCTTGGTAAAGCAACATCATACTTTTGATGTCAGGTTGGTCGCTGTTTATTTAATTTCCAGAGCAGTTGCTAACTTTTTAGATATGAATGCACCTTTCCCATCTCGTTTCCTGAAAAAGCAACCATTTGTGGGGTTAAAAAGGAGAGAAAAAACTGTGATTTTTTTTTATTAAAAATGTATTTAAATTATTTGTACTACGCTGTCTTTAGAAGTTGGAATTAATTTTCTTCCTCCCCAAGAAAAAAAAGAGCTCAACACTCCCTTTTTCAAATTTCCTTTCTTCGAAAAAAAAAAAATTATTTAAAAAATCCTATTTCAGTCCCTTATTAAAAGGCTGCATGACTATCTGAAAAAGTTTCGGAGGAAGGAGGAAAAAAACCCACCCACATTTCGTTTCTTTATTCCTTTCTTTTTTCAAAAAAAATGAATAAATTCTGTCCCTTACTCCCCCGCCCCCAAGGTCATTGGGGGGGAATCCCCCCCCCCCCGCGTCCTCCTTTTTTGCTTTACTACATTGGGACAACTTGCATTTAAAAAAGCCCCTTTTATTGCCTTAGCGAACGCAGCTGGGAATATGCCTGGGATTGCTATATATTTGCTGGAGTGGCTCCGGTAAGCTGGGTGAAAAGAGAGAAGGGGGGAGAGAGAAAACGACAGGTCACGAAAGACACCAATAATTCATCTTCCATTTTGTGTAATGTTTACTCATGAAAGAAAGTACCCCTCAAATAATCCCTTCGGCTCTCCTACGGGGTGCCTTTAGCCCTAGGGGGCAAAGCCGGCTGGAGCTGGGGCAGGCGGCGGGGTTCTTGCCCTTGCTATAGCTATCTCTATAGTCTTGGTGCTTTGCTAAGGCAGGGATATGGAGTTCCCCCCTCGCCCATAGCCAGCCAGCTCCATTCGCTAAAATGGCTTCTCTACAAGGCAGCGAGACTGCTATCCCTAACAAAGCCACCGGCACCCGTCTGCTCGGATGAACCCCCCAGGAAAGGAAACCGAAGCACCAAGGCTCCCCAAAACAAGCCAGCCTTGTAGAAAAAGCTCTGCTCTTTCCTATGAGGGGGGTCTGGGGGCGCCCGGGGGTCGGGAAGGGGGGGAAAAGCAGCTTTGAAGCAGCCACCCCCCCTCTCCTCCCATGTCCCTGCTTAGCGCAATAGCCTGTATAACAAAGACTGCCATGCAGCCATTACAAGCCCTGGCTCAGCACACAGCCGCGCCGAATCGCAAGGAGATAAAAGTGCTGGAAAAAGCCAAAACGGCCCCGAAACAGCCCGCCAAGGGCACGGTCGGATAGGGAAGGAAGACCGGGGAAGGAAGCGAAAGGTTTGGGGGCTCTGGGGGCTCCCACCGGGTTTTTTCCCCCAGCGCCGCTCCCCCTCCCCGCCTCTCTGTTGCCTTTACGCGTCTTTCTTCCTTCAGCGGTGCCACCGAAACGCCAGCCATATTAATGCACACAAGAGCTCAGCTCAAAAAGCAATGTAGCAAGGGGCGAAAGGGAAACGGTCCGGGGCTTAGCTGCGGTCGGAGGGGGACGAGGGGCACCTTTTCGGACAGGGGAAAAGGAGACGGGGAGGAAACGAAAGGTTCGGGACGGGTCGGAAGGCGCGGTGGAGAGGGAAAGGGAACAAAAATATACATTTTTTTCAAAAAAAAATTGTAGTTGAAAGGAATAAAGAGGCGAGGGGAGAAGAGAGATGTGTGTTATCATCTGTCCCTTCTCTCTCCGGGACGCGCAGAGCTTATCCCTGTCAGCTGCTAAAGCGACAGCCATTATTAATGCAGAATAAACAGCAAGGCACCAGCAATGCGCACGGCTAAGGCAACTTTCCTCTCTCCCCAAGAAGGCGAGCCCAGGGCAGGAGGCGACACGCGTGGAGGAGAAGCGGGGAACCGGGCTGGCATGCCCGTTAAGCGGGAGGTCCCCGCAGCCCATGCGGGGGAAGTTAATGCACCAGCGGAAAATCCACGCGTGCCCCCCGCCCCGGCACCTACTTTGTGTGTGGATCTGTATTATCCCGTCGCCGCCCCCCCCCCCGCGCAGAGTAAGAGACGAGAATGCATTATATATAGCCTTGCCGTGCGCCGTCGCCCTCCGCCCCCCATTCCTTTTTGCTCCCACCACCCCATTAAAAATAAATATAAATAAATAAAAATTAAACCGAGCTCCATTTACACCAGGATTCGGGACAAGTCTTGATTTCCGACGCCTGGTTAAATAACGGTGTGGTGGGTGGGAAGCCAAGAGATAAAAGTTGATCGGGATATTGAGAGACAAGAGAAATGGAATAAAATAAAAATGCAAAAGATTTTTTCCCTCCCCCAATTAAAAATGGAGCGCGTTGTTTTGTTCTTAAAAGGGGGAATTAAAAAGAAGGGGTAGCAAAGCAGCCGCTCCCCCCGGAAAAAAGTTGCAAAGTGCTCCACGAAACCTACCTGTATTGTTCGCTTTAACCTAGGCGATGTGCAAGGGAAGAGAGCGAGGCGCACACACGACGCGCTAAGACTCAGCGCTAGTAGCTGTGGCTCAGCCTCGCGTTGGCTTCCTACGAGAGCGGCCTGATTGGCTGCGGGGCTCTGCCGTTTAAAACAACCTCCTCGCCCTGCCACTGGACAAGGGGCTCCTGAATATTAAGCAGGGCCCAGCGCCTATTGGCCGCGAGCGCTTAAGTCATTCATTCAAAAAGAACACCCGCCTGGCAGAATGGGAGCACACACACAAAACCCAAGCCACAAACCACTCTGGAAATAGGGGAAAAGCAAGGGGTGGGAAGTTCGTGGAGTTGCCAGTTGTAAAGTAATAGCAGAACACACAGCTGAGGTAAAGAGCTGCAGAGCGATCGTCTCACAGCCCACCTGACCCTGGCAGGTTTGGAGGGCGCTTCTTCTTCATCATCTTCATCTTTGCAAGATCGGAGATCTTAGCAAGCATCCAGATCGCCACCTGTGCTTGCTCGGGAAGTCAAGGCCACGCAGAGTTCAAGGCTTGTACGCAAATCACCTGTCCTTCGGAGTCTAGTCTGACTTTTATGGCGCCCCAGCACACCTGAACTTTTGCAGAAACCACCCCAGCTGATTTTCTTCCGATGGGGCAATGCGTATTAATGATTTGGAGCGGCATTTAGGAATGCATACCCTGATAACGTGGGAGGTGTATTTCATGGGATCTCCTCGGATGCCCGGTTGCAGTTCTTTTCTGACACGCTTGGGTTCGAAATCTGTTGGATGCGGGGGGAGGGGGATAAACACGCAGGTGGTGTTTTGGGAAAAGAGAACCGGGCTGCAATAGGACAACCTTATTACCGAAGCATGATGCAATGGGGTTGAACGTTCATCTGTCATGTTCCGCATCCACGCTTAAACTACACAGCTAGAAAAATGCACATTTTTTTATAAGTTCAGAACTTCAGCTTGCCCCAACACCCAAATATAAGTCAAATTCTAACTGAATAAGACTTCAGCTAGGTCACCCCGAATGAGCGTGGCACTATGGAGAAAGTTACTGACCCAACAAAGTTTATAAAAGTACCAAATATATTTTTTCTGAGGAAGGTATATCTGCCAAGTTGTGTGCAGGTGGAAGGAAGCTCCTCTGAGCTCAGTGAAGCTTTCCTCCAAATAAGTTTAGAGGCAGTTTTTAACAGCAGTAGCAGGGTTCACACGTTTACAGGACTTACATTTACTGTATATCCTGTCTTTCCAACAAGGAACTCTTCATTTTATCCTCACAACAACCCTGTAAGGAAGTCTAGGCTGGGAAACTGTGATGGGTTCAAGGCTGCCTACTGAGCTTTATGAAAGGACATCACTGGAAGTGCTTTTGAACAAACTAAGCTAGATATAGGGACGCGGGTGGCGCTGTGGTCTAAACCACAGAGCCTAGGGCTTGGCGACCAGAAGGTCGGCGCTTCGAATCCCTGCGACGGGGTGAACTCCCGTTGCTCGGTCCCAGCTCTTGCCAACCTAGCAGTTCAAAAGCACGTCAAAGTGCAAGTAGATAAATAGGTACCGCTCCGGCGGGAAGGTAAACGGCGTTTCTGTGTGCTGCTCTGGTTCGCCAGAAGCGACTTAGTCATGCTGGCCACATGTACGCTCCTTCGGCCAATAAAGCGAGATGAGCGCTGCAACCCCAGAGTCGGTCACAACTGGACCTAATGGTCAGGGGTCCCTTTACCCTGACCCTTTAATGGTTTTAAGTGTTCATTTTATTATAATATGAGGCATTTTATTATAATATGAGGGTTGTATCCATAGCACTATTTGTTAAGACATTGATGTGCGGAGCCATCACATAAGGATTCTGTTGGCCCATGAATCCAGCATCCATCTTCCAAACAGGTACAAGACAAACGCTGAGAATTGCTGCTGCAACCCTGCATGACTCACTGTTCTGGGTAGAACACTGCCTCAGGGAAATGCTTGGTAGGTGGACTCCTCTGGGTGCACACCTTTCGTTCTTTCACATCTTTAAGGGGATGGGACTAAGAGGAGCAATATATTCAGAAAAAACTGCCTTGGCTTGCTAAAAGTTGGAAAGCAATGGGTAGTGAAAAACTGTAGTACTAAATCCTCTTTTTAGAGGATTTCCCCATCTGGAATGACCAGTGCCTCTTTTCAAGCCAGACCTCTGTTTTTCTGTTCTAGGTACAACAGCTCCCTGGGTGTCCAGCCACTTAGGTCATTCCCTCTAACTTCCATAGTTAAACATATTCCCTGTTGTAGCTAAAAAAAAAACCCTATGAATGGAGAAGAAAAGTGATCTGCAGGGTAGAATTTGCCAGACCCCATGTGCTTACAAAGCCAGAGGTTAATCCGATTCTAATTTAAATCTATGAGAAGCCTAATGTGGCAATAATCTAAATATTCTTTCACATTGGGATTGACACTCTATTTAACACCCCTCCTCTCTCACCCTGCCAGTCCTCCCTGTGGTAGTTCCAAGATTCCCAGTAATTGCCGCACCTGCCCTAATAATGTTTGCTGAAAAGTGAGGGGGAGAGATATCTGCCAGTTGCTTATCTGCCATGTGTTTAATCTGTGGTTTGAAAGAGTTTTCATTCATTTCCCACCAAAACTCCCACTGACATGAGCAGTTAAGCAAAGCTTTCCAAACCTTTGAACTGGAGCAATAGCAAGCAAGCGAGAAAACCCAGGCTGCAATCCTAGCCCAATTTACATGGGAGTAAGCCCTGTTGGATTCAATGAAATTTACTTCTGGGACTTGGGTGGACAAGTAGCCCACTGTTCAAAAAGTCAAGAGAGTCAGAGCCATTGCCCTTTCCACTTTCACCTTTGATTCTACCCATGACTGTCATACGGTCCCCCCAAACTGCCTATGAGCTAATATGGCCTTTGAGCTGAACCCCACCCCACACCCTGTGTTTCATTCCTTGACTCCTCACCCCTCCCTACAGTTTTCCCTCAAAAGGATAATCTGTGTTTAAGGCATTGGCTCTCAAACTTATTTCTCTGGGCCACACTTTCAGAATAAAAATTTGATTGTGCCACACCAATTTTTTAATTGGATAAATCCATTGGAAAACAAAAAGAAACAACTCCCAGCAGTGCTTGACTTATAACAGACAACAGAACTACTTTGTAGTGTGATCTTGGGACATCCACAAAGTATAAAACAGTGCAGCTACATAGTAACACGAAACACCCCCAAAATATATTATAAACAAGCATACAGTGAGGGGGGAAAGTATTTGATCCCCTGCTTAATTTGCCCATTTGCCCTGATGAAGAAATGACCAGTCCATAATTTTAATGGTAGGTTTACTGTAGCTGTGAGAGACAGAATAACAGGTAAACCTCCAGAAATCCAGAAGACAAAAGTCAGAGATTGATGTGCATTCTAATGGGTGAAATATGTATTTGATCCCCTATCAACCAGCCAGGTGTCAAGCTACCTGGTATCTTCACTGTATGTAACGAGCTGAGATTAGAAGCACCTTCTGTAAGGGAGAGGTCTTACCTGCAATCCCAGCTTGTTACAGTACCTGTACAAAAGACACCTGTGGACAGAAGCAATCAATCCAGCAGATTCCAAAGTAGCCACCATGACCAAGACCAAAGAACTGTCCAAGGATGTCAGGGACAAGATTGTAGACCTGCATACTTTCACCCAGTTCTCCTCTGGGTCATTCAGATGTGCATTGGCAAACTGCAGATGGGCCTGTACATGTGCTGTCTTGAGCAAGGGGACTTTGCGGGCTCTGCAAGATCTCAGTCCTTCACGGTGTACTGTGTTACCAACTGTTTTCATGGTGACTATGGTCCCAGCTGCCCTGAGATCATTGACAAGTTTCCCCCGGTGTAGTTCTGGGCTGCTTCATCACCGTTCTCATGATCATTGCAACTCCACAAGATGAGATCTTGCATGCAGCCCCAGACCGAGGGGGGGGTTGACAGTTATTTTGTGTTTTTTCCATTAACGAATTATTGCACCAACTGTTGCCACCTTCTCACCAAGCTGCTTGGCAATAGTCTTGTAGCCCAGTCCAGCCTTGTGCAGGTCTCCACTCTTGTCCCTGACATCCTTGGACAGCTCTTTGGTCTTGGTCATGGTGGCTACTTTGGAATCTGGTCATTTCTTCATCAGGGCAAATGGGCAAATTTAGCAGGGGATCAAATACTTTCCCCCCTCACTGTATGTACCTTAAGTATGTATAAAAACTCAATGAGAGGTATGAGTTTGCTTTTGCCAGGTAATCTCTTTTAGATTAGGTCTAATTTGAGACAAACAAGCTCTCACATCCTCATTAGCACAGAGAAGCCTTACTCTTTTCTGATCTTTCATGTTTGTCAGAGTTGGAAATCACTGTTCACCACAATATATAGAACTGTAGAAGAATAGCCAATGCTCTTGAACTGAGGTGTGAATACTGTTTCTGGTTGTTCATCCAAAAACAAATTATATTTATACGATACTATACTATACCACATTGAAATGTTTATTCAATTGTCTTTGAATCTTCCTGGCACACTTACCATCCTCTCCATGCCTCACCCTTTAAGATCCACTGGTTTAGGGGATTCTGAGCTAGCTCAACGCCCCCTTGGGCTAGCTTTGTTTCCCCTTCCCCCAAAAAATGGGTTGTTCTTTGGTCACTTGGGGTTCTCCTAAACCTGCCCTTTGGTTTGTCTACAAGCAGTGCTATTTTGATGACATAAGTGATCTTCACACAGGAAGTTGTTGTTGTTGTTTAGTCGTTTAGTCGTGTCTGACTCTTCGTGACCCCATGGACCAGAGCACGCCAGGCACTTCTGTCTTCCACTGTCTCCCGCAGTTTGGTCAGACTCATGTTTGTAGCTTCGAGAACACTGTCTAACCATCTCGTCCTCTGTCATCCCCTTCTCCTTGTGCCCTCAATCTTTCCCAACATGAGGGTCTTTTCCAGGGAGTCTTCTCTTCTCATGAGGTGGCCAAAGTATTGGAGCCTCAGCTTCAGGATCTGTCCTTCCAGTGAGCACTCAGGGCTAATTTCCTTAAGAATGGATGCGTTTGATCTTCTTGCAGTCCATGGGACTCTCAAGAGTCTCCTCCAGCACCATAATTCAAAAGCATCAATTCTTCGGCGATCAGCCTTCTTTATGGTCCAGCTCTCACTTCCATACATCACTACTGGGAAAACCATGGCTTTAGCTATACGGACCTTTGTTGGCAAGGTGATGTCTCTGCTTTTTAAGACGCTGTCTAGGTTTGTCATTGCTTTCCTCCCAAGAAGCAGGCGTCTTTTAATTTCGTGGCTGCTGTCACCATCTGCAGTTCTCATGGAGCCCAAGAAAGTAAAATCTCTCACTGCCTCCATTTCTTCCCCTTCTATTTGCCAGGAGGTGATGGGCCCAGTGGCCATGATCTTCGTTTTTTTGATGTTGAGCTTCAGACCATATTTTGCGCTCTCCTCTTTCACCCTCATTAAAAGGTTCTTTAATTCCTCCTCACTTTCTGCCATCAAGGTTGTGTCATCTGCATATCTGAGGTTGTTGGTATTTCTTCCGGCAATCTTAATTCCGGCTTGGGATTCATCCAGCCCAGCCTTTTTTCGCATGATGAATTCTGCATATAAGTTAAATAAGCAGGAAGACAATATACAGCCTTGCCGTACTCCTTTCCCAATTTTGAACCAATCAGTTGTTCCATATCCAGTTCTAACTGTAGCTTCTTGTCCCACATAGAGATTTCTCAGGAGACAGATGAGGTGATCAGGCACTCCCATTTCTTTAAGAACTTGCAATAGTTTGCTGTGTTCGACACAGTCAAAGGCTTTTGCATAGTCAATGAAGCAGAAGTAGATGTCTTTCTGGAACTCTCTAGCTTTCTCCATAATCCAGCGCATGTTTGCAATTTGGTCTCTGGTTCCTCTGCCTCTTCTAAATCCAGCTTGCACTTCTGGGAGTTCTTGGTCCATATACTGCTTGAGCCTTCCTTGTAGAATTTTAAGCATAACCTTGCTAGCGTGTGAAATGAGTGCAATTGTGCGGTAGTTGGAGCATTCTTTGCGGTAGTTGGAGCATCCCCTTCATGGATCACTGCCTTGCCGTGGCGAAGGGGCTTGAGTAACTCGGAGAAGCTATGAGCTATGCCGTGCAGGGCCACCCAAGATGGACAGGTCATAGTGGAGAGTTTTGACCAAAGGTGATCCACCTGGAGCAGGAACCAGCAAGCCACTCCAGTATCCCTGCCAAGAAAACTCCATGGACAAAGACACAGGAAGTTACAGCCAAGAAATCTACCGTCAGCAATTAGTAAAGGTAAAGGTAAAAGGACCCCTGACCATTAGGTCAAGTCATGGATGACTCTGGGGTTGCAGCGCTCATCTCGCTTTATTGGCCGAGGGAGCCGGCATACAGCTTCTGGGTCATGTGGCCAGCATGACTAAGCTGCTTCTGGTGAACCAGAGCGGTACCTATTTATCTACTTGCACTTTGACATGCGTTCGAACTGCTGGGTTGGCAGGAGCAGGGACCGAGCAACGGGAGCTCACCCCGTCGCGGGGATTCAAACCGTCGACCTTCTGATCAGCAAGCACTAGGATCTGTGGTTTAACCCACAGTGCCACCCGCATCCCACAGCAATTAGTAGATAGGATAATATTGTTGTCAAAGCAACTCCCCTATGAGGAAAGCTTTGCAACTTTTGGAGTTTTTAAATTTAAAGATAGATTGAGTAAGGAGGAACATGACAAAGGTGTATACAATTATACATGGGGTAGAGAAAATGGATAGAGAAATGTGTTTTTTCTCTCTCCCTCTCACATAATACTAGAACTCTTGGGCATCCAATTAACTGGATGTTGGAAGATTCAGGGCAGACAAAAGGAAATACTACTTAACACAATGCACAGTTAAACTATGGAACTCGCTGCCACAAGCCATTTGGATGGCTTTTAAAGAAGATCAGGCAAAGTCAGGAACAAGAAGACTATCAATAGCTACTCGGAGTACCAGTTGTTGGGAATTGCAAGTGCATAAGGGTGCTGATGTGCTCAGGTCCTGCTTACTGGCTTTCCAAAAGCATCTGGTTGGCCACTGTGAAGCACAGTCATGGTGAGCATTCATCCTGATTTGCTTATGAGGTGTTTCTGCATCTTCCCATTCATCATTTGATCATCCTACACTTTTCAATGGATTGCACCATCACTTTCAAAATAGCAGAAAGCCTGTTGTTGTTTTGAAGTGGATTTGTTGTGGTAGGGCGAATGAGTGCTTTAATCTAACTTAATTGCAGAAACCTAAAGCTTTTTCGTTAGAAATGCAAACCTTTTTACAGGGCAGTGTTGCCACTGAAACTGCTAGTCTGAAGTAGGAACTGCAGGAAAGAAAGGGAAAGAGGTGCCCAACCTCTGTTGATTTTTTCTCACTCTCACACTTGCTCTGTGCCAGAGGGACAGAATCCTCCAGATGTTGCTAGACTACATTTCCCAGCACCCCTGCCCATTGGCCATGCTGACTGGGGCTGATGGGAATTGGAGTCCGCTAACGCCCAGAGGCCCGCAGGCTCCCATCTTCACTGTATACCAAACTGTCACAAACAAGTTTAGGAGTCTTGTTATCACCTAATTCACTTGTCAACTCAAGGAGGGTCCATTATCCTGGCACTCTGACAGATGACAGCATCATTCCTGCTGCACAGTGACAGCTCTGGGGGCCTTGATCCAAAAGTGCACAAGGCCAGACAAATGGCTGTCATGGAGAAGCACTACTACTGAAATTATTCACAACCTCTATTTCCTTCCTACAAATATTAGATACACGATTGCATCCAGTGGCAATATGTGTAAAATAAACCACTATAAAACAATACTACTTATAGCCCTCTGGGATTGTGCAGGAGTTGACAAAAAATAAAATTTAAAAAAACTTCTCTTTTGGCAGGGATGGTGGGAACTTAATCGTAATAATAAAGTCCAAAATCTTGTCATTTAAATCACTTCTGGGCAACTCCTGGAGGATTCTGCTCTGCATGTATATCAGTTAGAAAATTTATCAAACTTCCGTCTGGAGGAGAGACATCGCTAATTTATATTCTGTAGAAGCACAGGATAATGTTGCACTGAAGTGACAAGATGAGTAGCGCCAGTAATCAAACTACAAATTAAAGAATTTATTACATATGAGAAGTAAGCTTAAAGATGAGTGGTGTAGTTTCGGAAGTCAAATCCCTTGCAACTTTTGCGTGGGTGAGAGAATGTCACGTTAGTCAGATTCTGCTTGGCTCGAGAAATCCATTGCAGATTTGCTTGCTGTACACAATACCCAAGCTTAGGTCTCAGGGTGGCTGCCTAAGCCACACACACACACACACACACACACACACACACACACACACTGCCAGCCCTGCTCTGCACCTTCAAAGGCTTCTGCTCAAGGAATGTGTCCTTGAACAGTAGATATACCAGTACAAACTTTAGTATTCAGTGTTGAGGTTTAATTTTCGTGGACACTTTAAGCCATTTCATTCTGTTGGTTGCTATGCTCTTTTGGATGTTGTTATTTTATGCTGCAAACCTATCCTGAGATAACAAATTGATGGGACATTTATTAAATGCACTGAGAATTGTTAGGAGGCCTCTATTCCTCAGATCAGAGCGACAATTCGCAGAGTTCCCCAAGAAGAAGGTTTGATTCTGAAACCAGTCTGCTGAGGTTCAGCCAGTGTAACTTGCATAAATGCCAAAACAGGGGTGTTGCGGGAGCTGGGAAGGGACAATGTCTTTCCTCAGTCACCTTACCTAGCAATCTGGCAAGACATAGCCCTTAAAAAGGGTGCTACAAGTCAAGTTCTTCCACATTCTTCCTGAATGGAGTTTGGATAAGGGTAATTTACGCCAGTGTAACTTACACTAGTGTAAGTTACACCAGCTGTCCATAGTTAGGATTGCTCTCTAGGGGTTAATATGGACTTTTATACAGACTTCAAAACATTGCCCAGACATTTCAATTAGGGATGGGCAATTAAGGGCCACATCCCTTATCAAGTAGGGTTTTTTTTGGGGGGGTGGGGGGGTTGCAAGCTGTCAGCAGGTGGTGTCAAACTCATCTTATTTTCCTTGTTGCCATTTGTGGACATATGGTAACAGATAAAAGGTGTGCATTGTGTTGTGTATTATTTAATTAATCAGATTTCTTTACCGTGCTTCACCATAAGGTCCCAGGATGGGCTATAAAAATACAGTATTAAAATCAGCTGAAACGTATGCCCATAGTTATCAAATGGCTTGCCTTAATGCACCGACCACATTTACACATTACAGTAAGCCATAAACCACGAACCACTAGGAACAAGCAGCAGAGCTATGCATGCTGCCACTCCCCGTCCCCAAGCACTGCAGCCACCCCCTCCACCAGCGCAAGTGGGAATGACCCACCACTAAACCCAAACATAGGATTGTGGCCTGAAGAAACAAACCACATTCAGATGACATGGCAAGTCAAGATTTGTGACCCGTTCCTCTCTCTTGCTTGAGGGCCAAGCACTCTCCCTTCCATCTATCAGTGAGTCAGCTACTGTCTCCATCAAGGACTTAAAACTACGAATGTTCTGCTAAGGTAGGTTAGCACTATCTCTGTATGAAAACTGAATGTGCAGAGGCAAAGTTAAAGACAGGCTCACAGGGCAGTCTTCTGACACCTTTGCTGGGTCAATCTGTCCCTGAAGGTTGCACTTGAAAACATTTTGGGCTGCAGAAGCCCCTCGCCCTTCCCTTATGGGTAGGTGCTGAAAATGTATTGCATGCTGCCTTTGATCTTGGGGACCCCAAAATACAGACGTTGGCTATTCCTTGACCATCATTGTATATAGACATGTATCAATGTGGAACTGAGGGAGACAGGCAGACATGTAAACAGAGCAAATAAACTGAGGGTTTTTTTCCTTAAAAAATGTTTAGGGGTACTCTCATTTTCCTGCTCATATTGAAATACTGCCCCTCAATGAGGCCAAATTTAGATTCACACAATGTTTTGGGGTATGCGTACCCCTGCATCCCCTCCCAGAAAAAAGAACTCGTGCTGCTAATAAGATGTATATAACATGGTGAGCTTGTATATAACATGGGTGAGATTTCACCCTTCCATTTGTCAGAGCAAGTGACAAATTCATTCCTAATGAAAATGTACTCCATTCCTAATGAAAAAGGTGCTTTCCAGTCTCCAAGTCTTGGATCGCTTCACCAAAAAAGACTTAACAAAAGCTTTTTGCCACACTTAGAAAGAGAAAATAAAAATGCTATTTTATTCCCCTGCCTTTTAAAATTGGTTTTAATGTGCTCATAATTTCCCTATATTTAATTCCCATTAGGCAGGATTAAAAAGAAAAATAAAGCTTGGACTTCGGTTTTTAAGGAGAGAGATAGACAAGGCACACGGAACCAACTCACTCTATGCAAAACTGAGAAAGGTGCCAAGAGATGTCCTGGTTCAGTGCATTAGAAAGAAAACCAGAGATGAAGTTTTACAGAGACAGTTTGAGACCAGGATGAAGGTTGGTGAGACAGAGGTAATTATACTAAAGGAAATTCCACTGCCTCCTTTCAGAAAAGTTAAAATATAGACAAATTCTTTTAACAAAGTGTTTCGCTCAAAGCTGTGGGAGAATAATCAGCCAGAGGAAAGTACTTCTGTTTCATTAAGACATTTCATACTTGGGGACCACAGACCACAAAGCAAGCTTAAGCTGATTAACTTTAATAGGAGTCTGACCGTTCACAAATGCATCAACAAATGGTTCGCAGATCTCAGCAATATCTTGACTCAAAACACCACTAAAGCAATTAGTCTGTAATGAGTCTCCAAATGAACACCAGTCCCAGCTCAGTTTGGTAAGCCATTACAGGGGGAAAAACCCAGGCCACCCTAGCCAAAGTTGAGCTTATTTCAACCTCCTTGGCATGAACAGAAAATAACAGTAAGAGCTTGTTTAATACTTTGATTCGTGCTGTCTTGAGGCTACAGTCTTTTTACCTGAAATCAATAACTTGAACACAATGAGAATCTCATCCAAATAGACATGTAAAGGATTGAACTGTAAATTTTTCAATGGGACACTTCTTAAAATGATTTGGGAGGGGAGGGCTAGCTGGGATTGCATGATTTGTGGAAAAATTACATTTGATTATGGCAACTGAAACAGCTCTGCCTATTCGCAATAGAGTAATATAATCTAGCAAAGATTTCACTGCACACCCACCCACCCACCCTTCAATCTCATTGGCATTTTGCATATTTTTTAAAACTATCAACCAAAATAAAAAAGAAAAATCCAACTTTCTTTAAAAAAGTTAGATTCAGACACCAATATAAGATATGTTAATATAAATAAAACCTATCATTTGACAAACAATACAATGTATAGAATAGCTATGCTTTTCTTTTCTTTTCTTTTTTTTCTTTTTTTTCTTTTTTTTTTTTTTGGCAATGCAGTATGATAAAACCTCACTCAAATGTTTTGGCACTCAAAAACATTTGAGATTATTCTTATACAATATTTTAAAAGTCACATTTTAAAATGTAAATGATGCATACCCGCCACCCAACTGCACTTTCATACACTAAAGTATTGAATGCTGATTGCCATTGCCAATACTTGAACAATGTCCACAGGCATGGTCTCTGCTTGTGCTGTAGAGGGAAATGGGGGGCAGGTGGGGCTCGTCAGCTGGGGAAGGTATCACATCTAGGAGAAGAAAGACTCTAATCTAAACCTTATGGAACACCTTCAAGAGAAGAAAAAGCTAAGGAGTAAGCCCCACACAAATCCAGAGTGGAGTCCCTAAGATGGTTGGTTGGCGCCTTGTACACCTCCTTCCAGCAACTCCTGAAGCTAAGATGGTGACAAACATCTTGCCCTGCTTTCCTTTGGACCACACCAGCAAGGCTGAGAGGGGGGGGGGGTCTTGTCATCTGGGCAGTCCAGGATCTCCATTCACACTACCCAGGCTTGCACCCTGTGGAGGTCACTTCGGTGCTGCCCACGCAGCATTTTGAGTTCACCCCCAGAAATGCACTCCATTGTCTCTCAAGACGGGCAGATGTCAACAAGTAACAGTGGAAAGGTTCTCTCAAGAAGGTGTTAGCCTTTTAGTTGTATCTTACTTTAATGCATTGTCACGTGTCTTAGGAAGGGAACAAATGTAAAGACTGGAATTAAAACGAAATTAAATAAATATGTTTTCAGACTTTAAAATTTCAGTACCAATATGTAAATGGTGATACTGTATATAACTTTTCTAACTGTTATTTAATGCCCACTTCCTTGACCATCAGCTTTGTGACACAGACTTTTCTTTTCATTTGGCATTACAAACAGGGGAACCAGCTTTTCTTGTGAACTAATGCCTTGTTATACATAGCAAGATAAAACATCAAAAAGCAAGGGATTTCACATGGGAACAGAAGTTAAACAATTGAGGGTTGTTTTGTTTTTTTGGCAGTGAGATAAAGCTAAACCTGCTTAATTTCTCCATGGCAAGGAACGATCAAAGACTTGGGGCAGCAAAATGAGTTAGCCGTCTTAAGTACATTCAGAAACAGGAGCCATAATTAATGAGGGACACTTTTTTTCCCATTTCACCTATAGTTCTAAGTGAATCACTCTTGTCATAAGCCAGGAGTAGTGGAACCTCAGACCCAGAAGTCAAATGCAGACTTCTGAATCTGACCCTAGGCCATGTTCCCCTCAAGCCACACTACTCACCACAGCCTCCTCAAATGCTTTTGCACAATTAAGACCACATCTACACCACTACAGTGGTACCTCAGGTTACAGACACTTCAGCTTACAGATGCTTCAGCTTACAGACTCTGCTATCCTATAAATAGTACCTTGGGTTAAGAACTTTGCTTCAGGATGAGAACAGAAGTGGCGCGGTGGCAGCAGTGGAAGGCCCCATTAGCTAAAGTGGTACCTCAGGTTAAGAACAGTTTCAGGTAAAGAACGGACCTCCAGAATGAATTAAGTTCTTAACCCGAGGTACCATTGTATTATAACCAGTTTAAACAATCATGGCTTCTTCCAAAGAATTCTGGGAGCTGTAGTCTTTAAATGTGCTGAGAGTAGTTAGGAAACCTCTCTTCCCTTCACAGAGATACAGTTCCCTGGGAAGATTGATTGATTGATTGATTGATTGATTGATTGATTGTTAAACCACTTTAGGAATTGTGAGAGAGATGGGAGGGCTGTCTCCCAACAACTCCCAACCATTAACAACCCACAGTTCCCAGAATTCTTTGGGGGAAGCTGTAAGTGTTTAAATGGTATATTACTTTAAGTATTTAGTAAGGGTGGGGGGCTAATCATACCCTCAAACATGTTGAGGTGAAAAAACTGGGATGCACGTCTTCCGGGGCAGTGCTCCTGCACAAGTCACGTGAGCTGTGTGGGATTGCAGCCCCCCAAAAGCATCCCCCCCGAATGAGATTGTGACATGAGATTGCACTGCCCAAAATGGGCACTATGCTCTCCTGTGAAAAAGCAGGGTGTCCTGGTTTTATCAGGACTGTTGAGATGTATAGGTTAAGTGCATTCAACTCCTTGCTTTGAAAGAATAAATAGCTGTTTGACCTGTGCTGACAACGCTGCAGTTCAGGAGTCCTCCTATCCCCAACGAGAAATAAGACTTCTGGGTTTCTAGCAAGCCATTATTTGCTTTAAAATGGTCCTACAGACCACTCAACAGTTAGAGAAGTTTAAATTTAATGATGGGAAAGAATGCTTTGTCACAATAGCACTAGCCTTTCAGAAGCTACACATATTACTCTGGACTGAGACATTGAAGAATTATGATAGTTGTGGATTCATCTCTGAAATTAGCTTCCCCCAACCCTGAGTTAAAATTGGAAGCATGCTTCATTCTTATACCTGAAAATGTTTATTTTGCACAGCCTTTCCCAACCTGGTGTCCTCTGGCAGGGCTAGCCCAAAACATTTTAGCACCTGAGGCAAGCCACAAAAGGAAGAGGAGGGGAATGAAGATCACCACCAGGAACAAAGAGAAAATAAAGAGCTCCTATCAGAATCTCCTCCTGCTGCCTGAGGCGGTCACCACACCTTCTCTAAGGGGTGGGTCGGCCCTGCCTCCAGATGCTGTTGGACTACATTTCCCACCAGTGGACATCATACTGGGGCTGAGGGGAGTTTTAGTCCAGAATTTTCTGGAGGGCACCGAAGCAGGGAAAGGCTAGTTTGGAGACTGGGTAAGAATTTTAGCCAGTCTATTTCTGGTGCCCTTCAGTGTGAATTACTGCTCCAGATATGCTTCCCAACTGGAAAGGACCAAGACCAGAGCAATGGGTGTAGAGAGCAGCTTCCCCTTCAGAAAGGCACCTTGAGCTCTAGAAAAGTTTCAGTAAATTAAAAAGAGCACTGTCAGATCAGACCAAAGGTGTCCCAGTCTAGCATCCAGTTTGCCACAATGGGGTTAGTATTGCTGCTTTAATGTATTTATCAGGGCAGTTCAAGTCTGGGAACTGCTGTTTTTGTTTTTTCAGACTCAGCCAGCACACACACCAACACCCCCCCCATACACTAAATATAATGTTTCATTTTAAAGTACAGGTAACCTCTTAAATCCATATCTTCCTGCCATGAGACTCAACACACACTGGGATGTCTATTGAGGACTGCACTGAATTTGTGCAAATTATTTAAATGCTCTCTTTCCTCCTTCTAGGATCTAGGATCTACACCACATTGGTGTGCTGTAGGGGTTAAGAGCGATAGACACAATCTAGGGAACTGGTTTTCACGTCTCCGCTCCTCCACATGCAGCTGCTGGGTGACCTTGGGCCAGTCACACTTCTTTGAAGTCTTTCAGCCCCACTCACTTCACAGAGTGTTTGTTGTTGGGGAGGAAGGGAAAGGAGAATGTTAGCCGCTTTGAGACTCCTTTGGGTAGTGATAAAGCGGGATATCAAATCCAAACTCCTCCTCCTCTTCTTCTAAAAGTTCTGCAGCTATTACTACAAATTGCATTTTTTTGATTACAAAAACCTCAACTGCCAAGGGACTCAGACAGGAAAGGATAGAGTTGCTCCCCCTGTGTACACCTGACCACTTTTGGCATTAATCAAAGAACTAGCTGGCCACTGTAGCATCTGTACATCAATCTGTGCATAAGGGTTAAAAATGAAAACATAAGTCATTACTATGGGGAACTCCATAAGGGCTTCACTTTTTTGTGTGTGAACAGCTCCTGGTGCTGAAAAAGAGAAAGACACATACCGTACTTTCCTGCTAAAACTAGTGGAATATTCCAGCCAAACCACTGGGGCACGTCATTCTTCCTTTTTCTTTGCAGAGAGATCTGACAGTGTCAGCTATTTGCTGAGACCTTGCTCTGATTTGTTTGTGAGGAGTTTAGATGATGTTGCACCCAGGCAAGTGCTATCCTGCACTTCCACAGTGCATGTTCCCATTAGTTAGGTAAAGGGACCGCTGACCGTTAGGTCCAGACGCAGACGACTCTGGGGTTGCGGCGCTCATCTCGCTTTACTGGCCGAGGGAGCCGGCGTGCAGCTTCTGGGTCATGTGGCCAGCATGACTAAGCCGCTTCTGACGAACCAGAGCAGCACACGGAAACACCATTTTCCTTCCCGCCAGAGCGGTACCTATTTATCTACTTGCACTTTGACGTGGTTTTGAACTGCTAGGTTGGCAGGAGCAGGGACTGAGCAACAGGAGCTCACCCTGTCGCGGGGATTCGAACCACTCACCTTCTGATCGGCAAGTCCTAGGCTGGTTTAGACCGCAGCGCCACCCGCATCCATTAGTTACCGCATCTCAAAAAGTCTGAGCTTCTGGGCAGCAGTGGTTGGTGCCTACTAGGACTGGGTGGGTGGGTGGAAGGCAGAGATGGCAGTGGTAGATGGAAACAGACAGAGCCAACTAATGCCAGTCCTGCCCCCATCCTCTTCTCTGCAGAGTTATTGGGCTGCAATACTGAAATTAAGCAGGAGGAAGCTGGCAAGCAGTCTGTCTCCTGGACTGGTTGTGTAAGTCAGAAGGCAGGCAGAAAAACTGCCACACACACTGAGTCAGACCATTGGCCCAAAGTCTTGTCTACTCTGACTGGCAGCAGAAGTTCTCCAGGGCTTCAGTCATACGTGGCGATGCTGGGGGTTGAAGCTGGGGCTTTCTGCCACTGAACTATGGCTTTTCCTGGAGGTGGAGCTCTGGCCGAAGGCAGACTGAGGTTGGTGGGGCAACACCCTACTTGCTCTAATGGGTCGGGCTCCCCTGCTTCTCGCAAGACCTCCCAATCAGAAATAATTGTGGAAGCCGTAGGTGATTGAATCTCAGCCCCAAACAGCCTGGAAGTGCTTCCACTCATAAGAGCAACCTCTGAGGTTAATCTACATAGGAGAACGTAGGAGATTTCCACAGCCCAAAGTCACACAATTGTTCTGTTTCATCCAGGGAAGTCTACTTTGACTAGGAATGCTTCTCTACAATCCCAGATGCAGAAGGAGCTGGGTGTGCTGGTCCCATGGGTTACCTGAGAGGTGAGGTCCAAGTCCGGTCCATGGTCAAAGGTGCAACGTGGAGGCAGTCCGTAGTAGCTGAAGCTGGGTGCTGGGCAGTGAGTCTGGTGAAGTCAGGAAGCAGGGAGCCAGGGTGGGTCCAGAGCTCAAGCAGAAAAGGAGGACAGGGTTCAGGCAAGAACTAGCAACCAACGATGTTGCTCCCGCAACTTGGGACTGGGGCTGGCCGGCTTTTATCTGCCCCGAGGCATAGGGTGGCCCCAGTCCACAGGTGACTTGCCTCTCCTGGGCTGGAGGTGAGCACTCCTCCTGTGGGAACTTAGTTCCCTCCACCTCTCTGCCCTGAGCCTCTGCAGCTCAGGAGAGGCTGGAGGGTTACTGGACCCAGAGGCAACCTCAGCTTCCCCTGACGGGGCTGAGAGTGGAGCACCTGCAGGCAATGGGTCCTTCATTACCTCAGAAGCCAGAGCAGACTCAGCTGGTGCCTGCACCTGAGGATCTAGTACAGGTGAGGACCCTTCAGGCTCAGCTGGTTCTGGAGGCGGGGAATCCTGTGCAGGCTGGGATCCCTCAGGTTCAGCATCTGAGTCCAAATCCCAGGCCATCACACTGGGTTTGGACCCAAGAACTATCTGCATGCAAAGTGTGGAACAGGGAGGAGTGTGATTATTGCTTTTGCCTCTTGATCTCTTGTTGGATTTTGATACCATCGTCCATGATATCCTCCTGTACTGGCTTTGGGGAATGGGAAATGAGGAAACTGTGTGTTATAATACTTCTGCTTCCTTCAGGACCAAGTCCAGAGAGTGGCTTTGGGAAAGTTATCTATCTTATCCCCCATGCTATTTAATATCTATAGGAAGTCACTGAGAGCAGTCATTAGGGGGCGAGGTGCCATCAGTATGCTGATTATGCTCAGCTCTATTTCTCCTCAATCAGGAGAGGCTGTGCAATCCCTGAATCAGTGTTTGGATGCAGTGGGGAGGCAGACGTGGAAGAACAAGCTGAGCTTGAATCCTGGCAAGAGGGAGGTGCTGTGTCCAAGAAATTTCTCTGTCCAAGAAATTGGTTAGTTGCGTATTATTATTATTATTATTATTATTAATTAAATTAGTATAACACCCTTCATCTGTAGATCTCAGGGCAGCTCACAACATTAAATTACAATATTGAAAAACAGCACAAAATGCAAAATAAAAATAAGAACCAAAACAAACCAATAACCTTCCACCACACTCAGCTTAAAAGGCCAGAGATTGTTTAATTAGCCAGAGGTCTGGGAGAAGAGGAATGTTTTCGCCTGGAGCCTAAAGATATGTAACAAAGGTGCCAGGCGAGTCTCTCTCAGAAGAGCATTCCACAAATGGGGAACCACTGCAGAGAAGGCCCCGTTCTCGTGTTGCCACCCTCCAGACCTCTTGTGGAGGAGGCACACAGAGAAGGGCCTCAGAGGATGATCTCAGGGTCCAGGTTAGGTTCATATGGAGAGAGGTGGTCCTTGAGGGAATGCAGTCCTGAGTACCCTGGTTGGGGTAGCTGTACTCACTGTGTACTCTTTTTCAATGCCTACTTAAAACATCTTTGCTTAGGAATGCCTATCCATACATGTAGAATGTTCTGTTCTCGTTTGTAGCTTATCTTTGATTGCAATTGTTTTTGGATGTTTTTAAAGAGTTGGCTTTATTATTTTATTCATTTTGTAAACTGCTTTTAGGCTTCATTAAAACCAAGCAGTATATAAATTTTGTAAAATGAAACAGATGAAGTGTGATGCCTCATTCCTGAGCCCTTACCCCAATTTACAGCCTTTATGTTATATATATATCTCCCCATAATAAATGAGCCTGTTTTTCTCAGACACCATACTGCACACCAAAATTATTTTATAGAAAGAAAGAAAGAAAGAAAGAAAGAAAGAAAGAAAGAAAGAAAGAAAGAAACTCAAACTAGGGGGAGTTTCAAAAGCACTCTGTTATACGATACATGGAGGGTTCAGCTGCTGAAAGTAAAATTAAAAATAAATCCCACCAGGCTTGCGTGGGACGACATAAACCTTTGGATCCCAATCAGAGCTGGTAACGAGTTCCCACAATGACCTGTTCCTTCCAAAGTTGATTAAGCTGTTTAAAGAGGGGGGAACCCCTTCAGATCTTTCTTATACATGGGACTGAACACTCTGGTGAAATGTAATACTTCTCAAGAAACAAACACTTTCAGAAATGTGTGAAGTGATGTTTAAGAGAGCCAGCTGGACAGGTATGTCACTGCTTTATGTAGCATCTTTGAGTGCCAGAAAATGCCCCACCCCCATTTTAACATATCCAATGACTTCTATATAAGATCTGCAAGGGGAGACCTGCAACAAAATGTTGGTGTTTGAAGCACTTCTGTTTGTATTTCCAGGTGCCCCATTCCATCCTGCAACTGGTTTTCCATTCCTGCCCCTCCCCCCAAAAAAACCCTGTCAGCATTTTGAGTGTATACTCAACCTCAATAGGCAATTTTCACTGTCTCCTCCTCTTCTAGGGATTCTCCCCCCCCCCAAAAAAAACCCTATACTTTCTGTGCTTCTGCAAACCTTTGGGATTCTCCCCTCATGTTTAAGGGGGTGCTGCCATTTTGGATACATGGATGTGGACACTTACCGCTGAACATCAGAAGTAGAAGGAAATAACAGTGAAGGCTGTCCCATTAGGGCACTGCCCCACCAGTGTCAGTCTGCCCTCATCCAGTCCCCAGCTGTTCTTGAGGCCGACCCTTTCAGTTCCACATGGATTATTCCCCATTACTTAATACAGGGATGGGAAATCTGTGGCCCTCTGAATGTGGTTGGACTCTTAAGTCCCATCAGGTTGCAGGTTGACCATTGCTGTG
Source organism: Podarcis muralis (assembly GCF_964188315.1). Taxonomy (NCBI): domain Eukaryota; kingdom Metazoa; phylum Chordata; class Lepidosauria; order Squamata; family Lacertidae; genus Podarcis; species Podarcis muralis. Next base: position 41,721,933 of record NC_135673.1, read on the forward strand.
GGAAGGGTGTTTATGGATGAAAGGCTTTTATCTGCCACATTTTCTTACCTTTGCAGCGAAAAGCAATTGCTATGCTGAAATCATAACTAGATCTTTCCTGATTTGAGCTCTTAATGAAGAAACAGCATAATTAAAATAAAATGAGTCTCTGGTGTCAGCATTTACTTCCTTCCCAGACGTAGATCAAATGGGGGGGGGGGGATTCTCACATGCACACTTTTTCTTTTACTTTTTTTGAGATTAGTTTATTGGATGGCACAGTCTTAACTTGTTGAATTTTAAAAGTAACTTGCTGTTAGTTGGCCAAATCTGGCTCATTTGTGGGTTTGGGCAGGGGGAAAAGTGGTGAGATTTCTTTAATTCTCAAACATCTAGGCTGCCCTTCACCAAATGCTCCAAGAGCACATTACAAAAAATAACAATTAAAAATAAGTACAAATTATGTCAAAGTCGTGCAATTAAACTACAGAATAACAAAATAGCAGTACACAGTAATGCAGCAGAAAGGAAGATATCTAGTCAAACAAAGGCCTGGATAAAGAGGTGCATCTTCACCAATGGTCAGAAGCAAGATGCACTTCAGGTGTTAGGTTATTCCAGAACCTGGGGGCCACCACAAAGAAGGCCCTCTCATGTACTGCCACCTGCATGAGCCATGGAGGGTTTCCTTGCTGATCTTAACACCCAGGCAGATCAATGTGGGGAAAGGCGCTCCCTCAGCTATTTTGGGTCAAAGACATTTAGATCTTTATATGAAAGCCTTAAATTGCCAATCAGTGCAGATCTTTCAAGACCAGCACAAGTGCCTGGCCAGAGATACCCTCTGTACTAGTTGCAATTTCTGAACTCCTTCTGCAAAGGCAGCGCCACACAGAGCAAATTGGAATAGACCTGATCTGGAAGTTACCAGAGTGTGGAGCTCTGTGCTTGAGCCGTTCCTTTTTTCAGGAGGGGCCACAGCTAGCAAACCAACTACAGCTGGAATAACGTAGTCATAGCCAAGGCTACGTGGGCCTCCAACAACATACAGTATATGGATCAAGGAGTCCCCCAAACTATGCACCTGCTCCTTCTAGAAGAGTGCAACCCTGCCCAGAACTGGTCATTTCCCTATTTCCCAAAGTTGCGAGTCTGCAATGAACAGTACCTCCAACTTGCCTAGGTTCAGTTTCAATTTATTGGTCTGTATGCAGCCCATTTCCACTTACAGGAAACAGTGAAACACAACTTAATTGCCTTTCCTGATTCAGATGCAACAGAGAGATAGGACTCGGTGTCATCACTTTAATCCAACTTCCCCTGACAACATCTCCTAGTAACCTCATCTATCGGGGGACGACAAGACTAACCCCCCCAAGGAACCCCACAATTTAGCTTCCAAGGGGCCAAGCAGCAGTCCCACATTCCTACTCTCTGAAATCCACCTCAGAAGCAGAACCACTGTAGCACAGTACCCCTAACTTCCAACATTCAGAGCCACTTCAAAAGGATACTGTGGTATCAAAAGCCACTGAGAGGTCAAGGAAAACTGCACTTCCCCAACAGACCAGGGTGGCCAAGGGAGTTTTCAGTGCCATATCCAGGCTTGAAGCAAGATTGAAAGGTGTCCAGGTACCCACTTTGCATTTAGTTTGGAAGAAGAGGGACAGAGGGAGGGTGATTCTCCCCCCACCCCAAAAAAAGTCACAGGAAATTCTGTCAGCCATTGGGAAAAGATGAGCAGGAGGAGGGATGGAAGTGGGATAGCATAAAACAGTAACTGGAAACATTTTGCAAGTCCAGCTAGACTGTTAAATTCCTAATGGTTTCCGAATCCTAGCTAGAAATGTCCTTTACACTGTATTAAGTAGCATCACAGCTGCAGACCATCCTTTCCCTTTCCCTTCTTCTTTTTTGGCACAGCAATCTAGAAGTACAAAGGGCTCCCAATTAAATTAAATGGGAAACAAGAAGGAAGATTATCAGTCTTTTTTAAAAAACAACAACAACCATGCTGGAATGCAGGTTGTTGTTGTTGTCAACTTTGTCTCAGCTGCTTTATCTGGTCACACTTTATCTTCATGCGCTAAAAAAAAGCTTCAATCACGGATATCTGCAGCTTTCCCAGGCTGCTGTAAAAGGCAGAAAAAAGACTAGAACATTCCCCCCCCCCATTAGTGGGTACTCCTTGAGGTGGTATGTACAAACACCCACACCCACACACCATGTTTTAGCCCACAGGTGCTTATTCTTCAATAGTGTCAATATTTCTTGTTGCAGGATCTACATGGACAGGGACAACCGTTCCGAGCAAAGAAATGGGCCTAGAATTGTGTTCCCAAAGCATAAAGAAATATAAAAGCAAGAGAGGAAAAAGTTTTCACTTTTACTAGTTTGCACTTTGATCAACAACATTATCAGAGTTATTAGTAACAGCATTCCAATAAATGCTCTTAAAACACCAATTAACCTTGAACATGTCCCAAAACGGAGAATGCTTTCCCTCTGCAAAGCTGAGTAACAATAAAGAGTAACAAAAAGCAAAGGAGAGCATGCAGTACCTTTCCAAGTTGAAAGGAGAGAGAGCTCACCTGTTGTCTGGTAGCTAATTATATGGTGGTGATCTGATCCTAAACATCTTCAGCCTTGCAGCTATACTCATTTGTGAGAAAGGGTGCAGGAATAAACCCTGGGGAACAATCCGTACCCATTGCCTTCAAGGCATCTTTGGGAGAAGCAGCAGTTACGGAGTACACCCTACACCAATCTGAGTGGAGTCACTAAGACGCATTGTGCGCCTCCTTCTGGCAACTCCTGCAGCCAAGCTGATGCCAAACATACTGTTCTGCTTTCCTTTGGACCAAAACAGTGAGGCCGAGGGGGGGGGGGTGTCTTGTCATCTACAGCACCCATAATTTTGGAGCAGTGACTGGAGTTGTAGTCTGATGACATCTGGGGTCCCCAGAGTTGAAAAGCACTGCTTACTCTTAACATATTGGTAATTTCAAACCTTAGAAATAAGGTTATATGGATGGTGCATTTTTTTTAAAAAAAGAAGAAGCATAATTCTTCATGCTGAGAGCCAAATCCATCATGCAAACAACTTTATTATTCAATCTGCTCCCAACACGGTCTAGCTATCCAATCTTCCAAGTCACGTTTTTTTACAAGATGAAAGAACTGAAGTTGAGCAACTGAAGAATTGGCCACCTCTCCAGCAACCATCACCTGGGGGCAGCTGTTCCATCAAACTATCTCAGTGGGAGAGATAGGAAGCCAGGCTCATTCCATCTGCTTTGCCAAAGGAGTAGCTCCATTGGGTACCTCCTGCCCCTTAACCGTGCCAGCTATTCATTAAATGGAAAACTGTTTAAGAAAAGGTGCCTGAGTTTTGATTTCCACCCCCTCCATTCCCAGCCTGTCCCCCCACCCTTGTGTGACTTGTTTGCTAGTGTGTTGTTTTTTTAAGCTTTGTTTTAATTGATTGCATGTAAACCATTCTGGGAGACTTTGAGGAGAAGGGTACAAGTGCCCTCAACAAATAAGATGTAGCTTTTGTGCCTCTGCAGTATGTTTTAAATGTGTCTTTATTTTAAATTGCATTGTTTTGAGGGGGAGATAGAAATTTAATAAATAATGATGAGTTGTTGTTATTTTCCCTGTCTCCCCACCCACCAGCATTCTTCGGTGTTTTGTATGTAGTTTTCAACTTTGCAGATCTTAAAAGTTTTCGTATACAATTGAGGTCATTATCAGGATTAACGTAAAACAAGCAGTTTTCTATGTCATTCCATTTATTAGTTACTCCCTACTTTTTCTTTAACAAAGTAGGGAGTAAGTAATAAATGGAAAAACATAGGAAATGCAGTATTATAAATTAAAATTATAAGAAACCACAGAAGGGGTGGAGGGAATGTGCTCATTGGGAAGTTATTCAATTTGTATGTATGTAAAAAAAATCTCTAAAACTGAAAAATAAAATTTATATATTAAAAAATAAACTTCGTAGACCAAGGCTTTGGCTAAATACATATGTACCCAAAGAAGATGAAGTTTTTGCTAGTTTTCCCTGCTTCTGTTTTTGTTTGTTGAAAGCATTCCTCTGGTGCCCACAGATATTTGGCATGAGTGGAAGATCAGATGACAAAAGGTCAGAAATTAAATGGGCTCCTTATGTGATGCTCAGCGGTTACGTAAATAGGATGGGATGGGCAGCCACCCCAAATAAAATGTTAGCTAGGGAGACACATGACACTGATGGCTCTTAACACAAAGCGACTCCAGCGACCGCAAGGAACTTCCCCCACTCTTCGCATTGAGCATGTAAAATTAAATAAACACAAACTCAGTTCAATTGCAACAAAAAACCAAGTGTCCTTTCTCATATGACATCTTTTTTTAAAATGTACATACATTGTGTATTTTTAAAGGGGGGCACAAAATAAATGCTTACAATAAGCTCACAAAGGAAGCCAAAGGTCCATCAATCTTTATTGTTGCTTAGACATCACAGTGAACAATTGATGCAAAGGAATTATATGCCCTTGGCATAGCACATGCAGACATTTTGACTACAATTTCCATAAGGCCCATCTGATTGACACTACATAATCCATCATGCTGCATCAGAACAATGAGGTGTATGAACTCGCCACCATAAGCTCACTTCCTTGAGAACAAGACCTGCTGAACTCAGTAGAATGGGACTATAGCTCAGCGGCACTGACAGAGGATATGCTTTGTGTGCAGAGCGCCCCAGGTACAATGTCCAGCAAAACGAAGAAAGGCCACTATTTGAAACCCCAGAGAGCTGCTACCAGCAACAAAAAATGGGCAGAGCAACTGATGCTACTATTACTTTTGTGCAGTAGGCTTCTTTTAAGCTTTACAAAATCCAGACGTTTGTACCCACACTTCTCTCTATTCAGGAAAATGGGAGACACAATCACAGTGGGGGGGAAACACCCCACATTGAAACAGCAATTTAAACAGGAGATTTGGGTCAAGAGATGAAGGGAATGCTTGTGTAAATAAGTGTGTCATCAGAAGTGGGTGGAATGCCAACACATGGGGACTCTTGCATTTCAGCGTTCCACAACACTGGTACCGTTGGGGACATATTTGGGTTCAGTACCTTACACCTTGTGGGTTCAGCCTGCACAGTCAATAAAATCCACACTTCAGAGCTCAGCAAAACAGGATGTTTATTTAGGCATTGCAAGGCCAGTATGCCACAACCTTAGCAACCAGCAAGTATTGAGGGTGTGACACACACAAGCATATCAAACAGCAGTATTTATACACTTTTCAAATAAGCGAAGAGGCGGTTCATCATGAGGCATAGCTACAAGCACAAGGCATGGCAATGAGCTTCCTTATCTATTCATTCTGGCCTCCTGTTTGTCCAAGGATATGCAAAAGGCCACTGTGTATATGCCCTCTCTGTCCCTTTCTCACGGTGTCTTCGAAAAATAATCCTTCCCTAATGCCCCTGACATTCCAACCCTCACTTGCTCAGTCCCTCTCACGTTGCAATTATCATTCTATAATTTCAATAATTTCTCTGGCAAGGCCATTGTCCATTGTTGGTTGCCAACAGCGACTGACTGCAGCTCTCCACCATTATAAATAGCATCATGTACTCACACCTGGAAGAAGTCTCTTGAGCTGGGCTTCTCAGCCCCGGGACCAGATTCCCTTGAGAAATCAGCCCCATCTCCTCTCCAGCCAGTTTGCCATTGCTGACAATGAACTATATGGGAGTTAAGTGGAGCTGAAAGTGTGGGGTAACCAGCCTCATATAACCAACATGCTTAAGTCTTATGAATGCGTGAAGGAATTAAGACCATAGAGTAAGCTGTCCTGCCAGGGATAGCTCACCTTGGAATCGATTAGGTTATCAAGCCTTTGTTATCCTACCAGGGAAGTTCAATGTGTGAGGTCTTAGCTAAATGGAAAAGCACATGAATCTGACCTATGGAGAGTTTGTAAGTAAACCATTTTTAACTTACTAGACGTGCTATTTTTCTATGCTGGGGAGAAGGGGAACTTTGGCTTAGAAGGGGGGTATTTAAAAGGTCTAACAGCTTATATTTCCACCCTTTGCTTTACTGCATATTTTGAAATTTTAAATCTCTACTGGGGCTCTCTCACCAAAGAGTACCACCCCCAAACTTGGGTCTTGCCATCCAGGAATTCTCCTTCTATTCCTATTTTTTCCTTGCTACCAACAGGAAGACTGTTAGGATCCAGGCCAGATATTTATTCCTTGAAGGCGCTCCACTTCTGAAGAAGAGGTGGGAGCCTGGGAGGTTGAGAAGTCCCAAGAAGAGTACATAAGGATTCAGACTTGTCTTGAGTCCTACTGTAGGTAGGACTATGATCTGGTAGAAAACGCCACCCTCAGGTGAATGGCTGTAAAAGAGGATTGGACAAATTTGTGGGATATAAGGCTAACTATGGATACTAGCAATGGTGGTTACGGAAATCTGGATTGATGTTTTATCCTATTTTGCATTAAAGAGTGGGTTTTCCTTCGAAAGGAGCAGACCAAGGGGGAAACCACTCGGACCCATGTTTTCTAGGCATGTGATAAGTGGAAGTGTGGATGAGCATAGGAAACCTGTTCTCAACACTCGTCTGCTAACAAGTCTTTTCTAAGTATGGTTTTGGCTCGAGTTGTTGTACATTCCCTTAAGTATTCTCCTGGAAGCACTGCTTTGAGGGAAACCTTGATCAACTGCAATGCCAGATGGTCTTTGCTTACTTACAGGAGAGCAATGCTGTTTCGCCAAGTAGAGCACCAGTAGGAACAAGCAGTCATTGGGAGTAATCGGCTTGGCTTTCACAACTTCTTAAAGTGGCAAAAGCTTGTACGGAGCTGTGGAAGGTTGATGTCTCCACTGGAACCGTAGTATTGGGATGCTGTGGGTGGCAGGGGTGGTTGGTTGGAGAGAGAGATAGAAATAGATGCTCATTCTATTCTCTGCGCCTTATGCCTCTCCTTCGGTTTCATTCAGAAGATGCTTCTCTGCCACAGCAAATGCTGATGCAGCTTCTGAGTCAATGCTGAGAGCGCCAGACATAACTCTCATTCATTGTCAACCGTGGGGGGGGGGGGGGAGAGAGAGAAGGGGGAAATTTATGGCTTCCCAGCTGTTTTCCTTTCGTATGATCAGGTTCCTTTTGGAAGGAGCAGCAGCAAATCTTTTTACAAGCTCGGTTTAGGAAGAGGGTGGATATAGCAATGTATAGGGGAACAAAAACACCCCAACAGATATCAGAAGGGGTGAAAGGCCGTGGGGGGGGGTCGTCTGTTTTGCAAAGACATTTGTAGCAGCAAAATGTACCACTATGGAACCAATTAGATCGACAGCCAATGGTCAGGAGGTTCAACATCAGTGTTGGGTGGGGGTGGGGGGTGGGCTGCTGCTAAACAGTTACAAGACTCGGACCACAGTCCCATGATGTAAATTTGCATATGTACAGATGACTGGGCAATTATTAATGAGAGTGGAGTGTGTTTGTGTGCCTTGAAAAGCCCATGGAGATAAAAAAGTAAGTGAGGGAAGAGTGTCACCTTTGCAACTTCCTCATACTCTCCAAGCGTCCCGATTTTCCAGGAGACACAAAATTACAAAAGCCATCCTGGCTTCTGATTTCATCCCAGAACGTCCCTATTTTCCCCTCCAAGGCTGAATTCAGAGAGGAGGATGAGCTGGCATTTGTCCTGAGTGGTGGTGGCAGTGGTGGCAGTGGCGAGGGAGCATCCCACTGGCCTCTCCATGGCTGCCGCTGCCAGCCTCCTCCCTTGGGCAGCTCATAGGGGCTGCTGGAGAGCAGGAGAGGCTAAGCCCTGAAGGATGAGCCAGCTCTGAGGTGCAGACAGAGGACAGGACAACCCTGGGCAGGAAGAAAGGGAGAACAGAGCCGTCCAAGGAGTCTTGCTTTAAATAAAAATAACGCCAAAAACATTTTTGTTTAGGCAAGCCTATCTTGACCCATGGAAGATGAACATGTGTCTTTAATCTGGTTATTAGTTTATCATTGATCTTTATAACAAAGTTTTTTAATTGTTGTTTTCTACTGTTTCTAAACAGATAATTTCATTGCTTTATACCTTTTGGAGATTGCTTTGAGGGTTTGTTTGTTTTTAACAGTCAAGCGGTAAAAAAATATATTGTAGGCAGCTATTTGAAGTTCCCCTGAAGTTTTCGAAAGCTGGTGGAGGTGTGGAAGGGCTGCATGCAGCCCAGGTCACCTCCCCCAAACCACGTGCATGTTGAACTCACCGCAAAGCCCGCTGGAACATGGCCAGGATCTGTTCATGCTTCCAGGCCCGTTTCATCACCTTTCACCCTGAAGCACCTGAATTAAATTACACAATGTGCAGTCTTTTGCACTGAACAGGAAATCAGATGGATTTAGAGAAACATTTTGAGATACATGCACACACATATATATATAGATACAGTGGTACCTTGGGTTACATGCGCTTCAGGTTACATACGCTTCAGGTTACAGACTCCGCTAACCTAGAAATAGTGCTTCAGGTTAAGAACTTTGCTTCGGGATGAGAACAGAAATCGTGCTCCGGCGGCACGGCGGCAGCAGGAGGCCCCATTAGCTAAAGTGTTAAGTACAGTTTCAGGTTAAGTACGGAACTCCGGAACGAATTAAGTACTTAACCCAAGGTACCACTGTATATAACTCTGCATGAGAAAGACAGAGGGAGATAACACTGAAATAGGATATAAATGAATGAAATCCTAAGGGTGGCAGGAGTTCTCCATTAGCAAGCTGTGGTTTGGTTTGAAAGACAGTAGTGAACCCAGACAAGCACCTGAGATCCCTGTAAAGTTCAATCACTTTGATGACAAGTTCCCCCAGGATATAAAGTTGTATGCTTTGGTCAACTGCATTATCATCAAGGTGACCTTATTCTCTTCATTAATAGAGGGAAAACCTTGGAAGTTGAACCTCCAGCTATCTTCCAGCTCCATTACACGTTTCTACCAGCAGGGGTCAGATTACCTACTTCACATGACAATGTATGCTTTATATATATATATATATATAAAGGTGTTCTGATCAATTGCTTTACATTACCCAGAGGCTTCTCTCCCTGTTATCATCATCAATGCAACAATCCCAAACACAGAGAGTAAAAATCCCCATTGCGTAAAAGATTGCATCACACAGCGTTGCGATTGTGTCATTGCATACTCTGTTGTGGTCTGAACACACATTCCCCCTTTTCTGTCTTCGGTGCCATCTCTTAAAACATATTTTTCAAAGGAAATTAGAGCACAAACATAGTTTAGAAAAGCATAGCATGGGGATTCAAGTTAAGCTGCATGCCTTTCTATCCATTTGCCAAATGGAAGTGAGAGCTATGGGTTTAAACGCACAGAGACGTTGGCGAGCATTGCACTGCTGGATTGGAATAAAGTCCACTGGTGCAGAATCCTGCCTCCATTTAAGCCAGCCAGATACACCTGGGGAGCAAGGCAAGAGGGGGACAACCCTCATCCACCGTTTGTCTTGAAACAGCCTTGATATGACAGCACCTAATGTGTATGTTCACAGACATAAAAATAAACAATATTCTGGCATACTAAGTAAAAAAAAATACTGAAAATTAAGGATTTGTTTGCAAGATTTCTGTTCCACTTAAATCTTCCTCTGATTAGCTATTAAATCTATGGCATGAAGACTCTTTAATTTCCAATGGTCCAAGGTGCATGTCTGAACGCACGTGCTTGTCCATGTGCATTCAGCACAGAACTCTGACAGCACTGGAATATTTTGCTGGAGTCAGTACATGCATCCATTATGAAAGACATGTTTATCCATAACCTTATGCCCCAGGAAGAAGTCACACACACCAGGACATAGAGAAAGGTTGTTTTATTCAATGAAATGGAAGAGGCAGAGGAGCATAGGGGTGCCAAGCTATCTATCCATCTATCTATCTATCATCTATCTATCATCTATCTATCTATCTATCTATTATCTATCTATCTATCTATCTATCTATCTATCTATCTATCTCTCTATCATCTATCATCTATCTCTATCTATCTATCTATCTATCATCTATCTATCATCTATCTATATCTATCTATCTATCTATCATCTATCTATCTATCATCTATCATCATCTATCTCTATCATCTATCTATCTATCTATCTATCTATCTATCTATCTATCTATCTATCATCTATCTATCATCTATCTGATCTATCTATATCACCTATCTATCTATTATCTATCTATCTATCTATCTATCTATCTATCTATCTATCTATCTATCTATCATCATCTATCTATCTATCTATCTATCTATCTATCTATCTATCTATCTATCTATATCTATCTATCTATCTATCTATCATCTCAGGGGTCGGCAACTTTTTTTAGCCGTGGGCAGGTCCACTGTCCCTCAGACCTTGTGGCGGACCAGAGAAGTGGCACGGGGGGGGGGGGGGCTGGAAGAAGAGGCGAGGGGGGCCAGCCGCTGTGCTTACCTTCCCAGGGGCGCGATCCGTAGCGCATTTCATCTCAGTGGGCTTGAGCAATTCTTCAGGCGCTGAACAAGCGGCCTTAAAATGATTGCGGCTACCTATCTATCTATCTATCTATCTATCTATCTATTTATGCAGGCAGCAAATCATGCAGCACAAATACACTTTGACCTTAAAGAGTAAAGGAGTCCCTAATTATCCGAGTCTGAAGAGTGAGCATGACAATTTTCCACAGTACCCACACTAACAGAAGAGAGGATAAAGGGAGGTATACCTGAACTTGGAGACTAATGGAACACAAAGTCTGGGATCAGAGATCCGAGCTGCAAGAAAAGCTGAGCTCTTCCTTTAAAATCCTGGGAACAGAAACCTCTCACCTATTCCTTGGTCTGTGGTTTAGTGAAGCATACGACTGCTCCTTGGGAAGCAAAGAGGGGGTTCCATTGGAGATATGAACTACCCAACCATTGCAAAGCTGGAGTTTAAGCACGATTTGGGGTCAACTATTCTGTAGGAGAGGGGCCAGGTCTGCCTTGGTGAGTGAATGTTAATAACACCTTTATTCCTTTATACCACTGTTTTATTTCCTACAAGATCCTGTTTATTTGCTATTCCATTTACTTTGCTAAGTTTTATGTTGCAAGGACATGACCCTAGTGAGAAATGAGAACACGTGGTTCCCCATCCAGTTTGAAACCAGACCAGACCCCTGCTTAGCTTTGCAAATGTGCTAGCAGCTTTATTGCTGCATGAGTTTGCCTTTGACAGAATATTCCATTGGCTAAGAGGAACCCAATTCTTTCCTATGGTGTGTGTGTGTGAAAATCAAACTTTGCTGGTAGCAAAGATTAGTATGCTAATTTACATTCAGTATTAGGAGGGCAGGCTATTTACTTATAGCCTTCCAGGTCACATTTAAGATAAGGACTAGAACCAGGGTCATTGAGGGGTACTTTGTATATCAAGTTATTTTATATATAACATTATGCTAGGTGCATTAATGGCACGACCCATAGAAATAACAATGCAAATAGTCAAGATTGGCACTTTGTCATTCAACACAAGGTAAAAGGAAATTAATCTTTTTCTGTAATGGTTTTGACTGTCCCTGCAGTGTTTAGCTGGATGCTGGGCTGAAGAGGAACTCTGAACTTTGCCCAAAGCAATTTGCCAGCTTACTGCTAACATTTTCTTTGGACTTAGTGCACATGCTGCTAGCCAGGACTCCCTGCCTTAAGGGGAAACTGGAGAGATAAAGAACAGATTGGCTGGGTTGGTTTTTTTAAGAAATCAAGAGAGAATACACCAGGCCCTTTTGTATGCTTGACATGAGTTCCAAGCAGCAGGTATGCATGTGTATGTGTGTGATTTCAGTAGGTTTGGCTAAAATATAGTGATTTCCCCAAAACAAAATAAAAAGATTCCTTCCAACTAAGTTTGTTATCGGTATGAACTTTCGTGTGCTTAGTTGGCCTCTAAGGTGCTACTGGAAGGAATTTTTTATTTTGTTTCTACTGCAGCAGACCAACACAGCTACCTACTGTTCCCAAGGACAGGTAACCTGCGGCCCTCCAACTCCCATTATCTCTGAATTATTCTTCAAATCAAGAGGAAGGAGCCTTATACCATTTCTATTTAAAAAAAACCACAGGTATCTGTATCATGAACAAGAGTAGGCAGTTTGCAGTTCAGACCCCCCTAATCTGATGCCTTTTAGGTGGTTTAGACCAGGGATGGCAAATATGGTGCCCTCCAAATGTTTTTGGACTACAGTTCCCATCTCTGCTACCGTGGCCAGTGGTCAAGGGCGATGGGAGCTGTAGCTCAACAACATCTGCAAGGCCACAAGTCCCCACCACCATTGATAAGAACTTAAGAACCCAAACCAAAAGTCCATCTGGGCAGCATCTTGCTTCTTACAGAGGCCAGCAAAGGGCCTCCAGAAAGCCCACGAACAAGGCAAAAACTCTCTCTGGTTTGTGCTCAGCAGCAACTAGTATCCACAGTCAGGGTGAACCTGGAAGCTGTATATAGCCAGTTATGACTAGTATATATGTCCAGTTTCCTTTAAAGCTATCTCCATATCTCCATATCTCATGTCAGCAAGTTCCTTAAGTTAACAGTGATGCACTCCTTTAATTAATACTTCATTTTTTGTCTGTTCTGATGTCCAGGGCCGAAAGGTCCAGCCTGTGAGCTTTTCCACAGGGATATAGTCAGCCACTGTGAAAATAGGATACTGGACTAGATGGGGCAGAGCCTTAATGTTTTTGTTCTGCACTTCTGCCTCACTCTCGGTCCTTGTCTGTGCAATTCCCCCTCCTGACCTTGAGCCAGCCACTGCCTCTTGACTTAACCTACCTCGCAGGGTTGTCCAGGAGCTTAAATAAGGGGGGGGGGGCGTCCTGTAGATCGCCTTGAGCTGCTTGCAGGAAAAGGGCAGGATATAAAATCAATCAGCAGAAATGGATAATTAACGAATTGCCTTTCACATAAGCCTCAAGCCGATTTACAATTATGTATTAAATTATATATTAAGAAACACTTAAAAATAGGTCTTGAAACAATAATAAAACAGCACCAACAACAACAAAATCAGAGCCCAAGAAAGCTTGGCCCAGGAACACACACACACACACACACACACACACAGAGAGAGAGAGAGAGAGAGAGAGAGAGAGAGAGAGAGAGAGAGAGAGAAGTGTGCATACCTTAGTAGCTCACTTGGTAGAGCATGAGACTCTTAATCTCAGGGTCCTGGGTTCGAGCCACAACTTGGGCAAAAGATTCCTGCATTGCAGGGACTAGATGACTCTCCTGATCCCATTTCTATGATTTTATGATTCTATGAATTACTGTCTCCAACCTCATGAACAAGGATAAGCATTCTACAGAGTGGGTGTTATCACCAAAAAGGGCTGCTTCCTTGTCACCAGGTGACTGTCTTCTGATTTTGGACCAGCTAGCAAGGTTTCCTTGGAAGATCTTAAAGATCAACTATATACTGGGGGTGAATGTGTGTCAGCTTGCTAGGCATCTTGGATCCGTGGGGGTGGGAGTTTAGGACTGGGGACACCTGGGTGTGCTATGAAGATCACTGGGTGACCCTTTGCATTGCCACTATCTCTCGGCCTAACCTACCTTACAAGGCTGTTGTGAGAATAAATGGTTCTAATCCCCAATGAAGAATGAAGCTCCCCAAGTGAAACTGGCCTAACCTAATGCAACCTACCTCAAAGGGTTGTTGTAATCATACTGTGTATGTGTGTGAAAAGGCTCCTAAACCAGGTACTCAACTCTGTATGCCTGGGAGGCATGAGAAGGGTAGTTGTTGTTTTTTTAAAAGGTAATCAATTAGTAATCAATTGCCATTTTTTGTGCCCAAGTCAATGGACTCAAAACAGTGTTTAAAGCAGTCCTATTTTTCTAGAAAAAGAGGTGCTGGAACTCACCATGAACACCTCCTTTGTTCTCTTATAATGGCAATGGTGCCCGCCTGAGAAGTGCCAGAACTCAGTTCCAGTGAGTTCTGGCTGAAAAAAAGCCCGTTTAAAGCTCTAGATTGATTAGGTCCCAAATATATGAAAGACCACCTTCTTCTCTTCTCAGGTGCTAGACTCAACAGAACTACCTTACCTTCTGGCCTCAGAAGCTCAAGAGGATGGCAGATTAAGTGTGAAATTCCATTCCCAAGGAGGTCCATCTGGCACTTTCTAGATCCTGTCCTACGTTGAAGAGAACACTTAGGCTTTTGAAACCAGAAATGTAAGTACAGTGGTGCCTCGCAAGACGAAATGAATTCGTTCCGCGAGTTTTTTCGTCTTGCGATTTTTTCGTCTTGCGAAGCACGGTGTTGGAAAAGCTTCAAAAATCACCAAAGTCTTCAAAAACCTCAAAAAAGGCTACCACACCGCGTGCTATGAGTTGCTCCTCGAAGTCGTCGCAACTGTATTAACAGTTTTAAGAAGAAGGAAACAAACTTGCAAGATGTTTCCGTCTTGCGAAGCAAGCCCCTAGGGAAAATCGTCTTGCGAAGCAGCTCAAAAAACAAAAAACCCTTTCGTCTTGCGAGTTTTTTGTCTTGCGAGGCATTCGTCTTGCGAGGTACCACTGTATTTGGGATCCACCCTGTTCCTATAACCATGGCTTGCTTAAAACTGTTTCTCACACTGAATTTTAAATTCAGGACAGCTAAAAGAAAGTTATTCTTCGTGCAGATCATATGGAACTTGCTCCCCATGGCTACAAAGTTGGATGGCTTTAAAAGAGGGTTGGACAAATTCTGAGAGGACCATACCCTCCAATGTTCTTCGGATGAAAATAGGGACCATCCAACATTTCTCTGATGAAAATAGGGACGTCCTAAGGAAAAACAGGATCAAATCAGAAACCGGGACAGCTTCTGTAAATCCAGGACTGTCCCTGGAAAATAGGAGGGTCTGGACGATCATGGAGATAAGACTGGATATGGCTTCTAGCCATGTTAGCTATACAGAAGCCAATAATGCTTCTGAATATCAGTTGCTGGAAACCACAAGAGGAGGAGTGCTCTTCTGCCTGGGTTGTCTTTGTGGGCTTCCCAAAATGGGCATCTCTAGCTGGCTACTGTGAGAACAGGATGTTGGACTAGATGGGCCATTGTGCTGATCTTATTATGTTCTTCAATGGCTGCAACACATCCTGGGATGCTATAATGAAGGACAGGGCCATAAACTGAAATAAATAAATAGTCTTTCTTCATTTCTACAGATTTGACCCAGTCTCCAGGGTCACTGGATGTGCTGTTGCTACTGTTGTTTTGCTCAACTTATTCATGGTTTGGGACAGGGGTGGGGAGGTTGCTGTGACCAAATTCTCTAATTGCAAACAATGGTTGCGAAACACAAGGACGGTGTCAGAGGGGAAAGCAAACAATCTGCTTTGGCGAATTGTTGTCAGCTGCTGCTGCTGGATGCTCTTATTTGCTCGGCTCTCACAAGCTGGCCTGACTGTAGCATAATGGCCTGTTAGGGGCTGCTCAGTGATTCCTGAAAGCTCCAGGAAGGAGGGGGGGGGAGAGAGAGAGAAGAAAAAGAAGGGGAAAATGGGGGGGGGGGAGAAGCAAAGTCTATTGAGATGCAAATTGGATACACAGAGGTTAGGGAGGGGAATTAGACAGGAGCAACACAAATGTTGCCCAGCTAGTTTCCTTAGGCTGAACTGAAGTGGGATTCTTGATTCTCCACCCCCCATTATTTTTTCATAAAAAGAGATGAAAGGGGGAGAGGCACTAGACAAACCCGCGTGACCACCTGCCAAGCATCCCCTTCCCACTGGCTGCTCTGTATTCTGGGGAGAGTCTCCCCGGCCTTGCTGCATTCCCACTGCTAACATCAGCATCTTTGAAGCAAGGAGGCAGCTGAGCGGCTGCAGAAATGAACGCAATGGGTTTTTTTTGCAGGGCCAACACCCCAGCTCCATCCAGCATGCATTTCCTCCCTCTCTCCACATGGTGCTTTTATATCACAGCGCCTGCCGTTGTGCGATAATTTCTGTACCAAGGTAAGAGGTGAGGCGCTGGGCCCTTAAGAAGCTGCCACGATTCACTGACAGGTGAAACCAAAGTATGATTAGCAGGAGACCCAGACCCCACCCCACACCCTGACTCTCACCCCCTCCAGAAAAGGAAGCAGGGGCGAAGGATGGCTGTCTACATTGGCTTTCACGGAAAGGTTCGCAGAGATAGCGGCTTAGTGGAAATGGATGGATGTGCACTGCCTGGGCAGCAGGGCTGGACCGCCCATATACCACGACCCTCCCCCCCCCCCGCAAGGCTTCAGCAGGGGTCAGCAGCTTCCCATTTTGCCCCAGGCAAACCTAGGGGTGGTGGTGGGGAAATGATTAGGCATGGTTACTTGGAATGCCCGTGATTTTTCCCGCACAAACACATCATCTTTTTTTTCAGGACTGACTCCAACCAACAATAGCAAAGGGCGAGCAACAATCTTTCTTAACCCACAGCTGTAGAACTGTAGAGCTGAAATGGACCATGAGAGTCATCTATTCCAACCGCCTGCCATACAATAACCTTTTTGACCCACGACAGATTAAGAAGCTCATGCTGTACTGACTGACCTGTCCCTTTGTGCAGCCTAAGAGCAGGGATGGGGAACCTCGGGTCCGAGGGCTGAATGCGGCCCTCCATGCCCCTCTGGCCTGGCCCTTGGAACTCTCCCCAAGCCATATCCACTCTGGCCCTGCTTTGCACCCTCCTTGAGTGTTTCTGCCTGGCTGGAATGTGCCCTCTTGCACGCCTGGGTGGAAGGCAGAGAAGGTGCACGTTTGTAAAAAGCTAGCCTACTGCACAAAAATTCACATCTGTTGCTCTACCCACGCTGGAATGTGGCCCTCTGGTTTTCCAGAAGGGAATTGCAGCCTTGAGGCTGAAATACATTTTCCACTCTGCCTCAGAGTGTTAGACTAGGACTGGGGGAGCCAGGTTCAAATCCCTATCCAGCCATTAATCTTACTGGGCAACTCGCTACCTCTCAGCCTAATCTACTTTACAGGGTTACTGTGAAGGTAAAATGGGTTGAGGAAGACTTAACAGGCACCAACCACCCCGAGCTCTCTGGAGGAAGGATGGGTGTATTAGGTAAATGAATCAGGAACTCACAAATATTGGGATGTTTTTACAGAAATGGCTGGGGAGTTGTGTCACCCACGAGGAGGTCATTGATACAGATCAGTAGGAACCTGTGATTCTCATTCCTCAGCAGCAGATTCGCTGGGGAAGGATCACATCTCCCAAGTAGGGGGGGGGGGGAGTATGCACGAAAAATGTGATTTCATGGCATCTGAAGTGCTGCCTTGTGGCGTGATACCCAAATCCTGTATGGCAAATTAAGAGCAGTGCACATTTACTGTGCAAAGAAGCAAACACACTAACAAAGCAACAGCAACAAAATTTGGAAATACTGCTAGGCCATAGCTATTTGGGAAGGGGGATAATCCTATGCTTTTTCAGGATATTTATTCCAGGGCTCTTCAAACACACTTGAGCAACCCCTCCTCCCTTTGTACTGGACTAATCCCCCTCCCTTTACAACTCACCCATTTCCTCACTATTCCACCCCCCCCCTTTGCCCCAAGTCCTTCTACAGGAGAGGAGAGGTGCTTCAGTGAGGGTGGAGGTGGTGCTACATGCTTAACCCTTTCCCCACCCCTGCTACTCTATTCCAAATTTCCCTCCAGCCAGGTTTTTCCCCTCCTTTGGAAATACTCATCTAGAACCATGCAGGGGGGCAACAGTGACTTGGAGTGAGTGGGGTTTGGAGAACAGAAGTGCTAAGATATGGAAAGGGTTCAGCAACCCCTCCTCTTAGCTGCTTCTTTTTTTGAAATCATCTGCTCCTGTTGTGGGTTTTTGATGAAGGAATGGCCAGTTTTTATTCAGTCTGGTCATCAAAAACCCTGCAGTTTTAAAGCAAAATGCCTCTGGTATCCAACGCTGGACTGTTATCCCTGAATGAGTTTAGCATGGGATGCAAAATATATTTGGTATGAATCTTATTGCACTTTTAAGCCCAAATTTGGTTTGAAGTGGCATGACGATCCATCTTAGCATATAATTTTAATCTTTTCAGCTGGATAACTTTAATTGATTTCAGTTTTGAAAACACACGAGTTAATTGAAAAACTGACTGGGCTCATGAGAAAGTTCTTGATACCCTTAAAACATATGAGATGGCATTTAAGTCACAGGATTTTACTATGTATTGATCTACATTCAGTTAATAAAGAAATACCACAATTAGTTTTCTCTCTGTGTGTAATAAATCACTTTCTGTGCCTGTTGGAAATTGGATTATACTGTCATTTTCTCGAACAAGTTTTGTTTATAGTTGCAGGCAACGTGCACTAGCTGCAGAAAGCTTCCTGAAACATGGTTCCATGTGATGCAGAAGGCAAGCAAGTTCAAAACGGCTGGGGAGAGAAATGCAGACCCCCAGATCCAGCATGCTGGAGGGGCTTGGATGGAGCAGAGCTGAAGTGCCCCTCTGCTCAGCCCCCCCAAAAAAACATTTACCAGTTGTGAAGTTCCACCATTGGTGGGGAAACATCAAGAACAAGAGCCACCCCAATGTGCTTGCCCAAATTCTAGGCTGGCAGAAGCTACCACAGGTGTCATCCCTGCTATTTGTAGCCAGCAGAACTCCAAAAACACCCCACTCCATGGGGTGGGAAGCGAGGCTTGGCTTGAGCAGCACAGGGTCTGCTTGATCCCCCTGCTTTCACATGTTGGCAACGGTGCTGCTCCAGGTCTCTTTGCTGCAACACCCTGGCAGTTGTTGCATTTTCTCCTCCCCTGCCCCAAGTCCATCAAGCCCATTCCATTCTTGAAAAAGAGAAAGGTTAAAGTCAGCAGTTTTAAGAATGTGCATAATAAAATGCAATTGCATATTAAAATACATGCCTGGGTAGAAGACGCTCCGGTGCCTGGAACAGCGCGCCCAGGGGCAGGGCGCACCATGGGGCCTCCAGAGTCTGCCTGCCTCCTCCTACTCAGCTGCCCTACCACTGGGGGGAGGCAGCAGGTGGACCGTTTGCGCAGCGCGGAGCCTGTGTGCACAAAAGCCACCGCATCTCTCCCAGGAGAGACACGTGGCTCTGGTGCGCTGCAGGCCCCGTGGTTAGTGCCCTCTCAGCGGTGACACCCAGGGCGGCCCACCCCTACTGCACCCCCTTGCTTCGCCCCTGACTACATTAGCTTTAGTTTCAGTTGGTAAGTCTCGAGGATGTGGACAAGGTGCTTGGATCAGTCAAGGCGACCACTTGCGCTCTAGACCCCTGCCCCTCTTGGCTGATAAAAACCAGCAGGGAGGGAACAGCTGGCTGGGCCAGGGAGGTGATCAATGCCTCTTTACGAGAGGGGGTGGTCCCTGCCTGTTTGAGGGACGCAGTGGTAAAACCACCCCTTAAGAACCCTTCCCTGGATTCAGAAAACCTAACTAACTACCGGCCAGTTGCTAATCTCCCTTTTCTGAGCAAGGTTCTGGAGCGAATAGTTGTGGACCAGATCCAGGCACTTTCGGAAGAAACTGATTTTCTGGATCCATTTCAATAGGGGTTTGGGCCTGGTTTTGGCACAGAAACTGCTTTGGTCGCCCTGTATGATGACCTCTGTCTAGAGAGAGACAAGGGAAACATGTCCCTGTTAATTCTTCTTGACCTCTCAGCAGTTTCAATACCATTGACCAGGTATCCTTCTGAAGCGACTCTTGGGGGGTTGGTGGCACCACTTTGCAGTGATTCCAGTCCTAATTAGATGGTTGTTCCCAGAGGGTGTTACTTGGGGAATGCTTTTAACCCTGTGGAACCTTCAATGTGGGGTTCCACAGGGTTCAATCTTATCCTCCACGTTGATTAACACCTACATGAAACTGCTGGGTCATTTTTATTTCCTAGGACTGCCAGTTATTAACTAGGGTTGAAATCCTAGGCACATCTGCTGAAGAGCAGTGACACAGAAACATAGGAAGCCGTCTTATAGTAAGCCAGACCATGACTAGTCCAACAAAGTTGATGTTGAAGAATCATTGCTTCGACACTGATGATCTTTGCTTCTCCCAGGACACTGGCTTTAGTTCTCCTGTCTTCCCAAGTGATGTGTAAAAAATTTCAGAGACACCATTGATAGAATCTTTCACGGAGCTGGAGATGGCTTGCCCATTTTGTCTTTTCTCGGTTTCTCATTATTCAGTTCTTCACATCAGTTTGCCAATAAAAAAACAACAATGGATTTTTGAGTTCTTCTCCAATATATGCATTGTATTTTTAATACTGCACAATATTTGGTTGGAGAAAAATTAGAAGGGCAAATTTCAATAGATAGTCACTGTCTGTTTGCATAATGTTTTTGGGAGGGCAGGTTTGCATTAAAATGCGAATTGAATTTCTCCTCCCCCCTACTTAGAAGTAAGCTGTTTTGAACAGTGCAATTTATTTCTGAATGGTGCAGGATTGGGGGGCTGCCTGTCACCTATTCTTTTCCTCCTCCTGAAATTTAGAAGGTAAAGTAATTCTTATCCTAGTGGTGAGGAAAACTTTGTCTATTTAATTTTTATGATGCTTTGCTGTTAAGGGGCTGGACACTTAAAATATATATAACTGTTTGCAGAGGGTATGAAAATGTTTGTTTTTTCTCCTGTCTGTTTGTAGATATCCCCTCTATGTTATATGTCTAGCAATCTGTCTATGCCTGAAACCCCCTAATCCATTTCCTTCTGCTGAGACCAAATATATATTATAGCCAGCCCCATTTATCCAGGAGTCTAGACACCCCAAAGTGTTTGTCTCTTGGGTAAAAGACATACGAAAAAGTGCAGAATTCAGATTTAAATTCACACTTCTGCATTTTAATGGAAAAACCCCTGCTACTGTGGAACTGAAAACTATCAGTGAAACCCCCAAATGAGTTTGATTTCCTCTGGTAAACTTATCTTACAAACCTGTAAGAAATGCTAGAAAGATTCTAAGATTATCCAAGATGCTATTAATGCAACATATTTTGTTCTGCCATGAGAACTCATGGTTGCCATTATCTGAAAGGTTAAACAGGCATTTCTCATGGATTTCCTCAGCACTGAATGCATGTCAATACAGTGGTGCCTCGCAAGACGAAATTAATTCGTTCCGCGAGTTTTGTCGTCTTGCGATTTTTTTCGTCTTGCGAAGCACGGTGTCGGAAAAGTTTTGGAAAAGCTTCAAAAATCACCAAAGTCTTCAAAAACCTCAAAAAAGGCTACCACACCGCGTGCTATGACTTGCTCCTCGAAGTCAAGTCGCAACTGTATTAACGGTGTTAAGAAAAAGGAAACAAACTTGCAAGACGTTTCCGTCTTGCGAAGCAAGCCCATAGGGAAAATCGTCTTGCGAAGCAGCTCAAAAAACAAAAAACCCTTTCGTCTTGCGAGTTTTCCATCTTGCGAGGCATTCATCTTGCGAGGTACCACTGTATCATCTGAATCATTGTGTTCTATTAATTACTTACTCATGGGCTGTGGTCCGACCTAATACATGGTTTATACTGGCCACTTATGGAATGCTACCTAACTTCATATGGCAAGAACCAGTGTGGCGCAGTAATTAGATTGCTAGACTAGGACCAGGGTTCAAATCAATTGGGTGGCCTTGTGCCAGCAACCATCTCTCAGTCTATTTACTTCACAGAGTTAGGATGCAGGTGGCACTGTGGTCTGAACCACTGAGCCTCTTGGGCTTGCTGATCGGAAGGTCGGCAGTTTGAATCCCCACGATGGAGTGAGCTCCTGTTGCTCTGTCCCAGCTCCTGCCAATCTAGCTGTTCGAAAGCACGCCAGTTCAAGTAGATAAATAGGTACTGCTGAGGCGGGAAGGTAAACAGCATTTCTGTGTGCTGCTCTGGTTTCCATCACAGTGTTCCGTTGTGCTAGAAGTGATTTAGTCCTGCTGGCCACATGACCCGGAAAGCTGTCTGTGGACAAACGCCGGCTCCCTCAGCCTGAAAGCGAGATGAGTGCCGCAACCCCATAGTAGCCTTTGACTGGACTTAACTGCCCAGGGGTCCTTTACCTGTACCTCACAGAGTTATTGCAGGGGTAAAACAGGGAGGCATTGGAGGGGGAAACATGCATGCCACCTTGAGTTTCTTGGTGGAATGGTGTGATATAAATGTGGCAATAAATAAAAGATAGACACCTCATTCAGGTATACCAACTCTATGGGGCTGAGGCCTCTACAGCCCCTTCCCATGTCCACTGGGACAGGGCTCAGCCCCCCAATCGTGAGGGGGCAGAGGAGGCCTGCTGGTATGTTGCCCTGGGCTGCACAGCATTGGGAAACGCTCTGCAGACCAGCGCAGCTTGGCACACAAGTGTTGCATCGGGAGGATGCTTGGTCAGCCTCTCCCAAATGCGACAGTCATCACGCACGCAATGTGCATCGCATGTGTGATATCAGCCCCCCCCCCCAATGTTGGGCGCAACTCAGCACCTGTGGTCTCACTGGTCTCAAAAAAGGCTCCACCCTCTCCCTCTGAGAAATAAGAAGGCAAACCCCCAAGATTTGCAGAATTTTGTTATTTATTTTTTAAAAAGCAAAGCTGAATGTAGGTTGGGAAGGTACATGGAAAACTAGAGGAGAGAGGGGAGGGGTATCCTGGAAGAGGGTGCCTGAAATAGTGAACAGCAGCACTCCACTCTGCAATATTTTGTTGCAGAGCCCCTTTGTTGTCCACTTGCTGGATGTGTGGATTTGACCATTTTGATTTTCCTGTCTAGCCCCCCTTCAGTTCCTTTACACCTTCTCACCAGTTTGTGATTTTTTAAAAAAGAGTCCTAATGAAAAATTCATCTGCCTATTAGTGTGAATTCATCCTAATACGTTTCTGTATGCGATTTTGCCTAATTTTTGCCTAGTGTACCCTTACACAATGCATTTTTGAATGCTATTTTCAGGTTTATATGCATTTTTACACTACTTGGCTGCACTGCCCTATTTGCAGAAGGAGGAATCTTGAAAGGGTGGTTGTGTTTCGGCTGGTGCATTGTTTTGGAAAGGGAAGATTAGGTAGGTTCGCCTTAAAATGTGGACTGAGTCAAATTTCTCCCTAGCCCTCTTCTTATGACCCTTTTCTAAGGGTGGTCCTTTTGTTTTATTTTTGGTCTTCTCCACTGTTATCCGTTGCCATTATCAGACAGCGACAGGCAGCCCTGAGGTCTTTATTCCTCTGGCCTCTCTCTTGTGACATTTCTTCAGTACTGTATTTACATGTTTTTGAAGAAGAAGAAGAAGAAGAAGAAGAAGAAGAAGAAGAAGGGGAAGAAGAAGACAAGGTTCATTGATGGAACTCAACAAGGATGCGCATCTGTTTCACTGCAGTAACAGGCTACTTGTCAGAAATCTCAGATCTTTGTCACATAGAAAACAGCTGTCCGGCTTCAGGGACTCGGGAGAAATGGATCTGGTTCTCTTGGGCGAAATACAACGTGAGAAATTATCAGTGAGATAGTGGGGGTTTGCTGGGGAAGAACCCTGGCCAGCAATCCACCCACCCACCCGCACCCTGGAAACAGTGGCTCTCCGGCTTTGATCCTCCCCCCCCCCCGCCCCGCATCAGGTTTGCAGGGTGGGAGCGAAGGCGGGTGACCGGAGACGCCCTTTTTCGCGGCTGTCGGGTCCCTCAGGGTCAAGCCGCCGGCAACCAAACACCGCCGGCTCTTTCTGAAGCTGAGAGGTGGAAGTAAAATACGTAAAGAATTAGCGCTCTCTCTCTCTCTCCCCGCCGCCCTTCCACAGCCAACCGGTCCAAGGGAGGCTCCTGCGACCGTCTCTCTTTCTCCCCCAACCCTTTCAACTCCGGCCTCCTCCTCCCTCCCCCCGCCCTACTCTCTCCCTCTTCCCCTCCCCGCTCCTCTCCACGCAGGGCCTGCCTTTTTGCGACTCGTGCGCCCCTGCCCTCGCCGCGTCCCGCCCCCTCTCCTCTCCACGCGTCCCCGGCGCGCTCCTCCCCTCCGCGCCGCCGCCTCCTCTGCTCCTGCCGGCGCCTCTCGTCCCTATCTTTCGCGGAGGCTGCAACGAGCGCCCGACCGCCTGCCTAAGGAAGCCGCCGCCGCCTGAAAGCGGGCATCTGCGCCGCGTCGACCCGGGAGCTCCCTCTCCGCACCGTGTGCCCTAGCCGTGCGCTCCTGCCTCCCCGCCGAAATGACCGCGAAGCTTTGGCGCCCCCGCCTCCTCCTCCTCGCCGCTGTCGCCTTGGTTGCCCTGAGCGGGAGAGGTAAGCAGGATCGGGCTCCCGGTAGGGTAATCCACCAGCCCATCCCGCCCGCGTTGCGCTTTCCCTCAAGTATACTGGGGAGAGGATCCCCCCTGGCCATCGAAGCTCCTCTCCCCTTCTTTCTCTCCGGCTTGCCTGAACTAGTAGACCGGTCGCCTCCGCGCTCCTTTTGTGTCCATCGCTCCTGCCTGCTGCTCCTGCTTATTCTTCTCCTCACGTCCCGCGGCTTGGGAGACATACGGCAGGATATGGGGGGCTCCGTGCCATGCTTGTCTGGGTTGGGCTGTCTGCATCGTTGCGCATGATCTCTCTGCCCCCCTCCCGGTGGCTGGATGCACCCAGGCCTCACGGATGCAGATGAGTCCCTCCCGCACCCCCGCTCTGCACACACACACACGAATAATAATATGTAATTGAATTATATAAATAAAAGATCAGGTGAGACAAAACGCATTTGGCTGGCGAAGCGGCTGCGGGCCTGCCTAACCATCGGCGCAGACCCGCCCCCCTCCTCTAACCTCTATTGTGGCTCGCGGCGTGCTCTGCCTGGGCTGCATAAAGAGCTGGCGGGGCGCGGAGTGGGGGGGGGGGGGGAGAGGACTGCAGATCACACCAGCTTTCCAAGCAAGGGCGAGATTTGGCTCTTCTAAGCCCCCTGGGGCAGGGCCCCGCTAATCCTCCAGGGGATGGGTGGGCGTGACAAATCAGTTCAAACTGCGTTGGACTGAAACGTACCCAAACGGAGAGCAGGAGCTGCAGCCTTTTGTAGCCTCGTTTATCTTTGCAGCCCTGTCGCTCCTGTGGGACTCATTCACCTTCCACTATTATCATTGCTCTTTTTTCTTTTTAAACAGCAGGGGATAATTTCTGATAAAAGATCACAGTGCACCCAACCTGTCTTTCGGGCATCCTCAGAGGAGGGGTGGTCGGGAAGCCCCCAAAATAGCGCCTAATAGGAAATCTTTCCCTTACTGGAGAACAATAGATCCACCATGAGCTTGAGTGAAGCCCAGCAGCCCCCGCCCCACTAGACTGGGTTCCTCCTGTGTGGGAATGTGCCTGCTTTCATACCTCCCCGCCCCCCACCCTGTGCTCCAAAAATATGCTTGAGAATAAATATATTTTCAAATCTTGATTTAACCTCCACTTTGTGAGCCACTTAGAGGAGGCTTCCTCCATACTGACCTGCTTTTCTCCTCTTAAGTATTCCTCCTCTTAAGACGATGTATGTACAGCATCTCATGTTTCTGTAAGCATTAGAGAGGTAGAAACACATGTATATTATTCCCCTCCCCGTTGACTTAAATAATAGGTAGTTTTGTCAACTACCTCCATATCAACTGACTTGGCATAGAGAAATGCCGGTACGGTGCACGCCCTCCAGTATCAAAGGACTGTAGGGCGTTTGAGGGTCTGCAGTTTAGCTAATCCACACACTCCCATGTTCTCCTCTGTGTCACTTACCACTGGTTCATCTTATATCCCCAGTGTGCCATACAGGTCCACTTCAGCTCATACAGATCAAGGATCTTATGCACATTTACCTAGGAATAAACATCATGGTCTGGCTTGCTTCTGAGTAAAAAGCATGTGTCAGATTGAGCTGTAAATTTGAGAGCTGAAGTTGTCCCAAATTTTTGTGTTGTGCCCAAATAGCACCAGTGGGACAAGGAATAAGGGTTATTAGTAGAAACTGTTTGGAAGAACTCTCTGCAGGTAATAATTGTTTCGTCTGTCAGCTAGCATGAAATGTCACAATTCGCTTTAATGTTTTGTTTTTAAAAAAACTGCTTCAGGATGAGCTTATGAATAGAAGGCGTGTTATGTTTCACATATTTTGGTGTATATGTAAAATGGTTCATCAGTGTACAGTTAAGTGCTTCACAACTGGAACCACTCTTAGGCCTTGAAATAGTCCTGTGGGTCCATTTGGTACAGAACTGGCAGCTACATCACCATCATCATCATCATCATCATTAATTTATGACCCGTCCATTATCTAAGGTCCCTGGACGGGCTGCCACAATCAAAACACAGTGTGAAAAACAGTTTGAAACAACTTACAGTCACAGAAATAAGGTGGGTCCCAAAAATACACATCTCAAGTGTCAAAAAGCCAAGAGTCTAGAGGTGTGTCTTCAGCATATGATGAAAACTGTACAGTGGTACCTCGCAAGACGAATGCCTCGCAAGACAAAAAACTCGCTAGACGAAAGGGTTTTTTGTTTTTTGAGCTGCTTCGCAAGACGATTTTCCCTATGGGCTTGCTTCGCAAGATGGAAACGTCTTGCAAGTTTGTTTCCTTTTTCTTAACACCGTTAATACAGTTGCGACTTGACTTCGAGGAGCAACTCATAGAACGTGGTGTGGTAGCCTTTTTTGAGGTTTTTAAAGACTTTGGTGATTTTTGAAGCTTTTCCAAAACTTTCCCGACACCGTGCTTCGCAAGACGGAAAAAATCGCAAGACAACAAAACTCGCGGAACGAATTAATTTCGTCTTGCGAGGCACCACTGTACAGTGAATGTGCCAGGTGGACCTCTGGGGAGAGAGGTCTACAACTAAGGGGCTACTACAGAGAATGCCCTCTATTAGGTGAACAGCCCCCTAAGTTTCAGAAGGTGGTAGAACAACCAAAAGGGTCATCCTCTGCTGATCTTAACACCTGAGAGGATCTGTAAGGAAGGGGAATATTTCAGGTGTTTGAGGCCTGAGATGTTTAGGGCTTAAAACAAGTTGCTTGTGTTTCTGAATCTCAACCATAATGATTGACGTGGAAACTTGCAGAACATGCCCAGCGTTTGAGATACACAACAGTTGGATTAGACCAAGGGTGGCTGTCGTGTGGCACTCCAGATGTTGGTGGACTACAGTTCAGTCGTAGAACACCTGCTTTGCATTCAGAGTGTTCCAAGGTTCAATCCCCAACATCTCAAGTTAGGGTTGGGGAAGGCTCCCTGTCTGAAATGGGTAGACACCACTGAGCAAGATGGGCAATGAATGGTCTTATGTAGGCCACTTGCTATGTTCTAGCAGTGCCCATCATTCCTCACCGTTGGGCATGTGAACAGGGGCTAATGGAAGCTGGGAGGGGAGTTCAACCACATTTGGAAGGCAGCAAGGTCCACCTAGTTTGGTATTTTCCGCTCAGTAGTGGCCAGCCAGGTGTCTCTCAGAGCTTTTAAAAAAAAAGGACTTTGAAGGTGATGGCCTGAACAGTGGGGGGAACAGACCTGGGAAGGTGGATGTTCTATTTAGCCTCTTGCCCATTAATTTGTCTAAGACTGGGAACCTGCGACCCACAGCCAGCATGGCCAGTATGTAGGGATGACGGGAACTGCAGTCCAGCAACATCTGGAGGGCACCAAACTCCCCATTCTATGTCTACGCTATCTAAGCTAGTGTCGCTCAATTTCTCGTGTGCAGTAGTGATGTGGAATCTGTGGTCCTCCTGTTGTCCTTGGGCCACAACTCCCATCATTTCTGACCTTTGGCCATGTTGCTGTGGGGCTGAGCCCAGTCACATCCGAAGGGCTTCACACCTGTGACATACAAGTCAACTTTGTGTTGTAAAAAAGAACAATTTTCTTCCTTCCCATTCTGTTTTGCTGGGTGGACCCAAGTTTTGTTATCATGATAGAGAAGTTGAACACTATCTCTTTCAACCATTCATAATTTCATAAGCCTCTGTTGTGTTCTTGTCCGCCCCCAGCCCTGATGCTCTAGCCTTTCTTCATAAGAAACAGATTCTTGACTAAGAGCTTAAAAGTGGGGACTTGGAAACCCATGATGGGAACCTGGAAACCTCTTGAACAGCCCTGCTGGGTGTGCAAGTCTGAGAGATAGGGAAGCAAAGATGGTCTACAGAGCTAGTTCACTGCACGGCTTTCTAAAGTTTGTTCAACCTTCAAACCATAGGAAAAGCTCTGAAGGCTACTCCAGCCAGGTTATTCTTGCTTTGTAAGAGGTTAAGAGCCTCTCTCCTTACAGCAGGTAGAATATTTGGATGAAGAGGAATGGATATTAAACATTGCAGAAGAACTGTTTTTTAATTGTACCTCTTAGTGGGCAACAGATTAGTAGAAGTGGCATTTGACATCCAAATAATTAGTTGCATTTACTTTTCTTAATTAATACTTTGCTAAATTATTTCTAGTGCACAGCACAGGGAGCATCTGAAAATCGGAATCAAACTTTGTGTGGGTCATTTTTTTGTTTTTTAAAAATCCCCTTATTCATCTCTGTCCTCCTGCCAGCTCCAAAGCTGCATTGCCTACCTAAGCTAGTTCTTTTTCAAACTGGCATTTGTTTTAAAAGTACACAAAAAGCAAGGGGAAAGCTGACTGTGTAGACAAAGTGGTAGTAAACAAAGGAGAACGAGTTAAGCTAACAATAAAAGGGAGAATCAGTGAACTCCCCAAAATGGGTTTTCATGGCAGATTAGGAGAGAGTTCACTAAACAGAATGAAATGGGAAGGCAGGGAATTCCTTGCACAGATAGATGTTCAATTTGGCTGAGGAGCCCAGTGGGACAAGGCATGATAAGTTACTCTGGATATGTTAAATATATAGGTACACCTGTGTTTCCCCTCCAGCTTAATTCCGTCTCGCTAAGCTTGCAAACAATTCCACAAACAGTTGTTCTTCCACTGCAATACAGAAGCAAAAACCGACTTCAAGATATGCTGCCAACCCACACATAATCAACAAAAGGTGTGGTGGCACATCAGAAGCCTGAAATAAACAGAGGTGCGAGTCTCTCCAAATTTATGAAAAGATTGGTCTGGATGCCTGGAAGCATCTTGTATATTGCAAGTAGGAGACTAGGTATACAGTGGTACCTTGGGTTACAGACGCTTCAGATTACAGATGCTTCAGGTTACAGACTCCGCTAACCTGGAAATGCATGGGGCCCACTGATAAGAGCCCTCCTGGGTTTCTCATTACTTCAAGAATTCATATACGACTTAATTACAGTAATGCTTGATCAGTGTGTGGAACTGAATACGGTGAAAATAAAAACGAGTTAAAACTATAAAATCAGAAATCTGTTAACGTTCCTGCTGGAATAAAAAAAATGCATTCCGTAGGCACCTGAAGTTCAACAGGGAAAGGTCCCATCTGACCTCAAGTGGAAGGTCGTGCTATCAAATTGGGGTCACAGCATTGAGCAGTTCATGGGTTCATATGAGCAGTTGACTGGCTGTTGGCATCTGTGCACCCAAACCATAGGGGACCCCTAGCAGCGACTCCTCCAAAGACCTCAGTGATCAGGCAGCCCCTGTGTTATCCTGAACCCAAGTTGTTAAATGACATAAATTAATACAAGAGCCTTGAACCTCACCCAGTAGCATATGGGGAGCCATTGCACGTGTTTGAGAACTGGAGTTAATGAGCTGGCAATAGTCTGCCCCATCGACAGGCTAACTGGAGTGTTTTGCACCAGCTGGAGCTTCCAGACAAAAAGACCGAAGGTGGTCCCACATAGAATGCAAAGCAATGTTACTTACTCTTCACTGGTTGTCTTCAACTTCGGGTTCTTATATGATGTTGGGCTATAACTCCCATCATCCTTGACCATTGGTTAAACTGGCTGTGGATGGTGGGAGTTGTAGTCTATCGTCGGGGGACCAAAGTATGACTCCACCATTGCAACCTGCTTGGTCACCTGCTTCTTGCTCTATCGTAGAGAACAGTGGTGGTGAGAAGGAGGAGCAGGAGATGCCTCTGCCTGCTTGCTCATTGGATTTCTGTCCCACAAACAAACAGGTAGAAGCAGTGAAGATGAAGAGGAACCGGAGCCAATGACAGTGGCTGGAGCCTGGAGCCAGCAATGGGTTATTTACAAACTAGGTTTAAAGGGCATTGACAAGAAACACACAGTGATATACAAAAGGAGGAATGTTAGTCAGAGGGATACCTTTTGGTGCTGCTAGAACACCGAGATTGGAAAATAACCTGCTGGGCCAGAGAGTGCTTACATTTCCCTTCCTAGTCAGCTATTCTCACCTCGGTACATGCCAGCTGGCCTGAAAGTGGAAGTCGGCTGAGCCTGCTTCTGTCTGTACACCACAGACCCAGTTTTTACCCGACTGCTACAGGATATCATAAGAGCCTTTTCGAGTCTTTGGGTGCTTCCTGTTTCCTTTCATAGCTCAATTCATAGTACTGGTCTCAACGATTTAAAGGCATATATTGTCTGGGCTCAGGATATCTAAAGGGCCGTTGCCTCTCATGTGGGACCTACCTGCTCACTCTGGCCCTCAGTGTTGGACAAGCTTTGAGGAGCAGTGACTTGGTGTCCAAGTCAGAGACTTCTCAGTGGTGGCGTCCAGGCTGTGGACTTCTCTGGTCTGGAAGGTTCTCTTAGACCAGTGATAGCGAACCTTACTTATTTATTTACCTATTGTTTATATGTTCCTTTGCAACACCTTGAAGTGATTTATCAATAAAAATACCAACAATTAAAACAGTTTCATAGATTAAAACAAAATAATTTCATATACAGTCATGCCTTGGTTTTCGAACAGAATGTGTTCCTTAAGGCTGTTCAACTTCCGAAACGTTCGGAAACCAAGGCGCGGCTTCCAATTGGCTCCCGATTGTGCAGGTGCGCCGGAAACAATAGCTGAATCCGCATTGGTCTTTGGCTTCCAAAAGAACATTTGAAAACCAGAACACTCACTTCTGGGTTTTGATTGTTCGGGAGCCGAAATGTACGAGTACCAAGGCATTCAACATCCAAGGTATGACTGTATTAAAAAAAAATGAAACAATTTCACATATAAAAGGAGATTCAGTTGGAGGGGCGTATTTCCTTTGGGGGCCCCCACATGCCTCCACTAGGTGAGTGGGGTTCACGTATGTGGACAGAATGGAAGGATAACAACATTTTAATTTTATTTTTTTAAAAAAGACTTCAAACCATCCTGAAAAGTGTCGTAGAGTTGGAAAGGGATTTCAGGGGTCATCTAGTCCAACCTCCTGAAATGCAGGAATATAAAGTTAAAGAAATGCACAAATATATTGAGGACCGCACAAGGCACGCTAAAATCCAAGGCCCTATAGGCTATGGCAGAACAATCATTTTAAAAGGTTTTTACGTCTTTCTTGAAGGCAACAGTTGAGTCAGACAACAGTGAGTGGGGCATTCTACCCCAGAGAACGCTTTGCTTTCGAGTGATAACAATCTGGCATCCAAAATGCTTGTTGATAAAGCAGTATTAATTGTAGCCCCTTAAGCCTCCTCTCGAAATGCTTATTTGGCATTTGATACTAGATGGGGATTCTCAGTTTGTCATGGTCTTTATTTGCTTCAGTGTTCAGGAACTTTAAAATGAATAATAACATTCCATTCTTACAGAAGCCTTTTAGGGGGTGGGGCAAGGGTAGAAATAGCTAAACCAGGAGATAGCTAGCAGCATAGCCACCACTAACCAGAAATGTTGGCTTCCATGCCTGTTCCAGCCAGGTGGACCGTTCTTTGGCAAACAGGAATAATTTGTGGAATTGGATGACCCATCTACAGCCACTGTTGGCATGGAGCCAGGAGGACCTGCCCAACTCAGCCTCCAACCATCCAAACCCTGGCAAATAACTCAGCAATGCACACTCGCTGGGAATGCACATTGTGTGGGAAAGGAGGAGTGGCAACTCTGGGTTTCCCCTTGCGATGTGGGAATGGGTAGCATTTAGGAATAATTGGATTGGAGGGAGACAAGTGTCATTCCACCCTCCAAAATCAGAAGAAGCTTTTTGCTGTCGTCTGTCTCGGGAGAAAATGGTGGAATGTGCTTTGTGGGGGGGGGGGTGAAGTCAAACTGTTGGGAGGTTGCAGAGAAAAGCCCCTTCCAGACACGGGGAGGCTTCTGG
This sequence comes from Podarcis muralis, assembly GCF_964188315.1. NCBI lineage: Eukaryota > Metazoa > Chordata > Lepidosauria > Squamata > Lacertidae > Podarcis > Podarcis muralis. Next base: position 41,754,105 of record NC_135673.1, read on the forward strand.
AGAGAATTTGTGGGGGTAGGAAGTGTCAAGGTCTCCCTCTCCTTGCCCTAACCTGCAAATGACAGGCACACATGCACGCACCAACACACAAAGGGAAGAGGAATTGATTGCTTAAACCACTTTGGGACTGATAGCTCTGTGAGTGAGGGGAACAGGGGACTCAAAGTGCAAATAGATAAATAGGTCCCGCTCCGGCGGGAAGGTAAACGGCATTTCCGTGCGCTGCTCTGGTTCGCCAGAAGCGGCTTAGTCATGCTGGCCACTTGACCCGGAAGCTGTACGCCGGCTCCCTCGGCCAGCAAAGCGAGATGAGCGCCGCAACCCCAGAGTCGGCCACGACTGAACCTAATGGTCAGGGATACCTTTACCTTTAGCAACTCCCAACACCTTTAACAGCCCTCCAGATTCTTTGGGGAGGGGGTGCGTCATGACTGTTGAAAGTGGTATGATGCCTTCAGTGTGAGGTTCCAGTCTGGGTTGCAACACATTTTTTTAAAATACTGTTTAAAATATCGCTGCAGTTTCAAAACACGCAAAAGCCATTCCAGAATGGAATGCAGTGAAGTCAAATGGACACACTGGGTTAGATCGCTCTCTAGGACAGGGGTAGGCCCACATGGTTGCCCTCAAGATGTTGCTGGACTTGAATTCCCACCATCCCTGACCATTGACCAAGCTGGTGGGGGCTGGTAGAAGTTGCAGTCCAACAGCAACTAGAGGAATTTTGCCTTTGTATCCAAGGCAAGCAAATTCCAGCGTAACATCCCAGGTTACTGATCACGCAATTAATTTGAATTAATTAATGTCACCTGGCCCTTGAGCTAGCCCCAAGGAGTGTCTTTTACCTAAAGCTGCCACTCAATTAAATATACCTTGGTTGAGGAGTTATGTGAGTTTCAGTTTTCTAATCTATCAATTCTGCATGAATTTCCATGCAATAGGGAAAAAAGTCTCGTTCAACCGGGAGGTGGGGAGGGAGACCACATACTTTATTTTTAGATTACAAATGTAGAAGTGCATCATCTTAAAAAGAGTCATTCCCTGTCAGTCTTCCAGAGGGTAAGGAATGCCTCTTTCTCTATGACGTTTGCCACCGCCTGCACTATTTGTAAGTTCATCGCTGACACGGAAGTTGGCTTTCTTTCGTCACAATGAGATTATTGTTTGTTTATTCATGATTTTTGTATTTTGTGCTGAGCACACTGCCATTGGAAATGTGTGATAAAACTTATTTTTATTTCTGCGTTGTGTATTTGGTACTGTGGTCTAAACCTCTGAGCTGCCAACCTAGCAGTTCGAAAGCACGTCAAAGTGCAAGTAGATGAATAGGTACCACTCCGGCGGGAAGGTAAACGGCGTTTCCATGCGCTGCTCTGGTTCACCAGAAGTGGCTTAGTCATGCTGGCCACATGACGTGGAAAAACTGTCTGCAGACAAACGTTGGCTCCCTCGGCCTGTAAAGCAAGATGAGCGCCACAACTCCAGAGTCGTTCGCAACTGGACTTAACTGTCAGGGGTCCTTTACCATTACTACCAGTAGTACTACAACTACTACCAGTAGTACTACAACTACTATTTCTAGTAATGGAAGGGGTTGGATTAAACAGTGGCCTTCCACTGGTCCAGCTCCGAGACTCGTCTCTTTACTCCCAACATGTACCATGGGACCTACTTTCACAGATTCACTTTTGATTTTATACTTAATATGCCAATGAGGTACATTATTAATCCTTAAATGAAAATTCACAAAGCGATAAACATAGTGTTACCTTAGTATTACTTCTAAAGGAAAACTGCTTTTTCTCATCCAAAAGGCTGTGAAGCTGCTGAAAACCGGTGATATTTCTCACACAGTTGAGTTTCATTGAGACATCTCAGAGGCATGTTTGTTCTTTCAGATTTTATTCCGTTGAGGGGTAATATTAGAAAGGCTAACTCACAACTCATTTTGTACGACTAAACTGGTTTTTTGCTTTTGCTTTTCTTCTGAGTGTTACAAGCCTTGCTCACAAAAATAGATGGTACCAAATGGCAGCTGGTGGATGATTGCTTCATTTGCCGATTCTGGGTATTATTTACTGACTGAAATCCAAAACCCTGGTAATGTTAGTTGCTGAGATTGCACTTTTAAAGGTTGTGCCACAAGAGAGCTCAGTGAATTGTTTCTCATATCCTAATTCCACTGACTCTTGTGTTCTCAGTGAATAATGATTGCATTTGCCCTGTATGCTCATACAGATTTGTTTTTTAGTTTGTGTTCTGTTGAGTTACAAGGGAAGAATTTTGCCGTGAGCTGCATTGCATGTGTGTTGGTGTGTCATGTAGTAGATTTTAGTGTGTGGAGGAGGGAATTTTCTGCATTCTCCCCATCACAGCAGACAAACTCCTACAAAGCCACTCTATTCACTCCTAGAAGATGAATAGAGTGTCCCTACCTGCTAGAGAGCTCCATCACTAAAAGTATACCTATAGGAAGTGAGAGCTGGACCATAAAGAAGGCTGATCGCTGAAGAATTGATGCTTTTGAATTTGGGGCTGGAGGAGACTCTTGAGAGTCCCATGGACTGCAAGAAGATCAAACCTCTCCATTCTTAAGGAAATCAGCTCTGAGTGCTCACTGGAAGGACAGATTGTGAAGCTGAGGCTCCATTACTTTGGCCACCTCATGAGAAGAGAAGACTCCCTGGAAAAGATCCTGAGGTTGGGAAAGATGGAGGGCACAAGGAGAAGGGGGCGACAGAGGACGAGATGGTGGGACAGTGTTCTTGAAGCTACCAACATGAGTTTGACCAAACTGCGGGAGGCAGTGGAAGACAGAAGTGCCTGGCGTGCTCTGGTCCATGGGGTCACGAAGAGTCAGACACGACTAAACGACTAAACAACAACAACAACAAATAGGAAGGTGGAGCTTACAGTTTGCCAGAAATACCTTTCTTACTGAAAAACGCTCCTTACTTTCTCCTGCTGCTTTGCAGTACTCATGGAAATTGATAAAATGAGAATGATTTCTAGCCTTGACGCCACATGTAGTGGCCAGAAGCATCACGATTTTGACTTGGCAGTAGCAGTTTTACCGTGACCCACCAGCACAGCCTTCCAACCCACGTGTGGGTCCTGTGGTTAGTAACTCTGGTGAGGAACATGTAATGTTCTTTATGAGGTAGTCTATCTGCCTTTGGTCCTGTCTCCCCCCCCCCCCCGCACTCAGCTCTCCCTTGTGGCTCCCAGAAGCTGTCAGCATGTGACAGCAGCCACATCCAGGGAATGGTTTCAACTGGCTGGCTAAGCCAGGTAGCTGATGGGTCTCAAACCCTCAGTGAGCTAGGGACTTTCCCTGCATGCGAAGGCAGGCTGTGTGGCAGATTGAGTGGATGAGAACCTGCAGTGAGTCCAAAGGTCAAGAAGGTGGTTTCTGCATGAGCTATAGAGGGATGTGAGGGGCAGATGGGGCTTGTCAGTTTGGGAAGGTAGCCCACCTAGAAGGAAAAACTGATCTCAAACTCTGCTGCCTTGTGGCTATACTAATTCGTGAGAATGGAAGTGAGCTCCAAGGAAAAATCTGTATCTGTTGCCTTGTGGGACATCTTTGGGAAAAGAAAAGACCATTGAGTAAACACTACTCAAACCCTAAGATTGTTGGATGGCAGCTTGTACGCCTCCTTCTGGCAACTCCTGCAGTCAAGATGGAGCCAAACATCTTACTTTGCTTTCCTTTGTTGTCTGGGCAGTCCAGGACCTCCATGAACACTGCCCAGGCTTGCACCCCAGAGGGGTCAGGGTGGTGCTGCTCACACAGGAATCAACAATATGAGACGCCACAGTTATGAGTTACCAGTCTCTGCAGCCACATTGAATGCTGTGATTCTCCAGTGACTTGGCTTCACCCTAGAAGGTGCACTTCATTGTCTCCTGAGACAAGACAAATTCCAACAACTTGCATAAGAATAAGTTGCTTTAAAAAACAAACAAAACTACATTGGTGTCTGCCTTTCTAACAAAACAATTCTAATTGAGGAGATTCAACGAACAGCAAGATCCACTTCATGTCTACTCAGAAGTTAACTCCCATTTTGTTCGGTTTGGAATGAAGGTGTCTATACAGATTTGTCACCTAAATGTTGCATTGTAGGTCCCGCCTCAGAGTGGTCCTGAGGATGCTTACTCCAGAAATGACTAACCCCAGGACAAGTGGGTTTAGGGTTGCATCCTTAAAAATCTAGCTTCTGCTTCCGTTCTGTAAGGGCAGTGTGCCCCACTTACCTTAACCCCTTAATGGTTATTCAGTCGGAGGGTAAAGGGCCATGGGGTTGTTTCCATTGATTTTCTTTTCTCTCTCCCCACCCCCTTTTTTGAACAAAAACGGGACTTTATTCAGCTGATAAACACGAGACACGGCTTTTAAACTAACATAGTGGCTAAGACCTGGTGGAAAAAACCACACAAGTCAAATATTTCTATACACCAAAACAGAAAGGTAAAAGGGGGGGGCATGGTTAAGAGGGATTCAGCAGGAGCTTGCAGTGTTTCTATTGATTTTCTTAAGGCAGCCATGGCCTTGCGACCCATAGCATTGGCCGATCTGTGGGAACCACACAGTGGAAACAGGATTGGAGCTGTGCTTTTCATCTGGGCACCACTCTGTCATATTTATAGTGGTAAATGACTGTGGTGTCTCAAGACCCTTGAGTGTGTTCCAAGATGACAGTGAGATGTGTTGTATTTATAGAAGGCTTCACTTCTGACCCGGAGTGTGAATGTGTCTTGCTAGTGGGGAGCGTATTATGGATCAGCCTTCTGAAAGTCAGAATTGGGGTGGCTTGCAAATCCATAGAAGGCACTATACATCTTTTAACAATCCCTTCTCATACATCCTCCTATTTCTAATCTGTGATTGAGAATTTTTAAAAATGGCCAACATTTTAAACATTTTGTATACTTCCTTTCCTAATTGCCTGGAGGTGTTTTTAAGTGCACTGCAGGTGAACACAGCTTTAAAATCACATAAATCAACATAGTGCAGAGGACAGAGTGCTAGAGTTGAACCTGGGAGACCTAGATTAAATTTCTATTTGCTTTATTTTGGGCTGGTATCTGTTGCACAGCCTAGCCCACCCCTCACAACCCCCCCTCCAATAACCATCACTTTATTAATGCAACAAAATGAGTCCTCCCAAGACATGTGCAAATGGATCTGCATTGCCTGAGAAAATAGTCCTCTCTGTTGAGGGAGTTCACCTCTGCTTTGCAAGAGGAGCTCTGAAGAGAGGCAATATCCTTTCACCAAGGAGGAGACACGGGTTTTGCAGATAGGAAGTCACTACAGCCAAGATAGACAACATGAAGCTGCTCATCATCTGTTTGGTATCTTCTGAACTCTGAGAGTTGGCAAAGCTGATGAATGAACAGTATACAGCTATTCAGGCACACCATTTTAGCTTCAGCATCAAGCCACACATACTGAAAATCATTCCCTGTAGATTCATGTAGTCTGGTGTGGGGTCTTCCAGGGTAGGGTTGTTCTCTGTGGATGGAGGTTTGTATCTGAGAACGCGATTTGGCCGCCACGGGTCCATCATGTTGTTACCGGCCATCGTGCTCCGCCTCTGGCTAACTCTGAGCCCTCTCACAACCTTGTTGTGAAGCGATGTGGAATGGGGGGGGCAGATTGGTCATGTATACAGTGGATGCTCGGGTTGCGAACGTGATCTGTGCGGGATGCACGTTCGCAACCCGCAGCGTTCTCAACCTGTGTCTGCGCATGCACGGGTTGCGATTTGGTCTTCTGTGCATGCGCAAAGCGCGATTTAGTGCTTCTGAGCATACGCGACTGCCGAAACCCCAAAGTAACCCATTCCGGTACTTCTGAGTTTTGGCGGTCCGTAACATGAAAAAAAACACAACCTGAAGCGTCTGTAACCTGAGGTATGACTATACTTGCTCTGGGTTGCTTGGAGGAAGAGTGGGATGAAAAAAAATTAAACAAACAAAGGAATTCTCTGGCGAAGCTTCCTCAAAGGGTTGTCATTATAATGGTGCCCCCAGTTCAGATGAAGCACTGGAGCCCAATACTTGAGGTGTGGGGGGCTCAGATAAAATCTGAAGAATATATTTCAGGCTTGTGCATTTTTTGATCACAGTGCTTAAAAATGGTATTTGGCTGGAGGTGGGGCACGGTATTTCTTTATTGCCTGAGTGTGTTTTCTTTTTTTAAAATGGATGTTATACGCAATATTAATATCATTCTCCCCACTTTCCCCCCTGTGGTAATATGTATTGCATCTCTCTCTCTTGCTGTAAATAGGTGACAGGTGACCAATAAGTCTAATAAATGAGTAAAAAGAAAGGAAAATGGATGAAAGGAATAATTCAGCATCCCAAGATAGCATTAAAAAAAAAGGTTTCTAGATCTTATGGCTGAAAAAACGGACTATAAAACGTGTGGGCAAAATGTGGCAAAGTCTTAGCTGTGGGTTCTGAGGTTTTCCAGAGCTCCTTGCCTTTCCAGAAGCAGATAACACGACTTGAAATAATGCCAACATGCAGGTGAGGCACGTTTGCAAAATTCATAGAGGCCCCGTGATTTTCAAAAGGACCTACAGCCCAGTGGTGGAGCACAACCTTGTCATGCACAAGGTCCTGAGTTTAATCCGTGGAGTCCAATAAAAGGATTGCAGAGCTGAGAAGGACCTCTGCTGGAGACCTTAGACTAGGGGTGGGGGGACCTCAGTTCTGAGGGCTGAATGCATCCCTCCAAGCTTCTCTTTCTGACCCTCAGGATCCTCCCCGAGATGCACCCTGCTCCCCAGACTGTCCCCTTTGCTGTCTCTGGCTGGGATGTCTTCACTGCTTGCTTGGATGGAGAATCACAAGGTGGGCAGTAGGCAGTAGAAAGTAGCCTGCCTGGTGCACAGAGGTAATGTTTACATCAGCTGCTCCTCCCAGGTTTGACTCTGGCGCTGCCCACCACTGGTATGTGGCCCTCAGAAGGTCATTCAAAAGGGAATGTGGCCCTCAGACTGAAAAAGTAAATGCCTTTACTAGACCAGCACCAGATTGAGGACAGTGCCCGTGGTTCCCGTGCACAGGACGCTGAGCCGAGGGAAGTACCAAATTGGAAATGTCCATAATTGATAAGATCCACTTTTGGCCTTGCACAGCACTATGTTACGAAAGATTGCCAGAGTTTGTCCCTGGCTAGACTTAATAACGGCTTCCAGCCATTGCAGGCAGTGTTGGCCCAGAATCTCATTCTTGCTTCCTAAAATTTGGTGGGTTGTCTTGATGAATAATTCACGGAAAATTTGAAGAAGACCACAGCTGGAGAGTCCCTGCCAGCCAGAGTCAATAAAACAGAGCTGGATTTTATTTAACAATAAGACTATATATTCTGCCCGTCAGTCAAGCTGCCAGAGTATTTTGCTATTAATTTCTTTAAAAAAAAAACCCACAACAAAAACAATTTGATGCATAATTAGGAGTTAAAAGCAGCAAATCTGTAAACCAGCTTAAAAACAGACATGGAGTGGACCTTTTGAGAATCAGGGACGCTTGACTGATCCTAACCATGGATTGCAAGGGGTCTGCTCTAACAGCAGAATCCTAACCATGGCTACATGGAAATAATTTTTCTTATTCTTATGCAAAAGGTTTATATCCTGCCCTTCCCCATTTGGGTTGCTCAGAGCTGCTTGCAGCAATTAAAATCTCAGGTTATATATCTCTAGTAATACCTATTTAATGCTCCGAGGCTCTTCGGGAATTACAGAAAAAGTGAAATCAACATGTGAAGAAGGGCAGTGGAAGCAAGCACTTTGGTCTGACTGCCGTTTCGTCCACCTTCCAGCTTGTGGAAGAAATAAGTCCTGTATTTGTGGACAGGTGCCTCCCTAATCTTAGAAACTTGGAATGCAAAGAGAGCCTTCATGAATACAGGAGCTTCTGCCACATCTGTTTGGGGGAAGGTCTGTAGCTCGATGGTAGAGGACTGGCTTTTCATGCAGAAGGCCCCTGGTTCAGTCCCTGGCATCTCCAGGTATTGCTGAGGGATACTCACTGTCCAGAACCTTGAAGAGCTAATTCCAGTTAATGTGTACCTGAAGAAAGTACCCAGTGTTGCTTGGGAATTCCAAGGAACCCAAACAATCAGTGCAGTTTTGGAAATCCCTGGTTAAAACCAAAGGATCTCTGAAAGATTTCATCCACCATCTTGATTCAAGATGGTGTCCAGAAAACCACAAGACAGAAAACCTCGGTCTCAGGAACCATGATGCTGAGTTTGATTACAAAATTTTAAGAGGTGTCCCAGATAGTAGACAAAGAGACAGCCCTCTTTTCAAAATTTACAGTAGGTGCTGACCCAGATAGACTCAGTAGAAACAGCTTCTGACTCTGTAATGCAGAGTCCAAATGCTTTGGACTGCAACTCCCAACAGCCCCAACAAGCCTCCGGGGCTGATGGGAGTTGTAGTCCAAAACTTCTGGAAGCCACTTGGTTAAAAGGCTGCAGTATACCCTGGAAGATTTGAGCATATTCTTGTGACTGAGGGGTAGAGTTAGTGTGCTTGTTGTTCTCCTCCCCCCTCCACATGTTGACATCACCCTAACTGTAATGTCCAAAGAAGGCTTAAGTCTGGATCCAACCTGTTCCATGAAATGAAATAAAACAGACCCAGAAATGTTAGACAGTCTGGAAAAATAAAAAGAGTCTTTGCCTGACCGGGCACCAGGCGAGCATCTCCCTGGAAAGAGTGTTCCGAAGCTGGGAGGCCACTACCGAAAAGGCCCTGTCTCGTGTAACCTCCTGCTGTATCTCATGGGAATCTGGAGAAGAGCCTATGATGATGAACTCAAAGTAGAGGCTGGCACAAGTGCAGGCAGGCAATCTTTCAGGTGCCAAGTTGTGAAGAGCTCTGACGATTAAGACTAGCACTTAGAACTGGGCTCAGCAGTGAACTGGTAAACTGCAGGTGTAGAATGATCAGAAGGTTCAGAACCAGTTAGTAGTCTAGCCAGGTGTATTCTGGATTAACTGCGGTTTCTGAACCATCTTTAGGGTCAGCCCCAATCATAATGCACCATGGTTGCCTAACCTGTGCAAATAGTCCAGGAAAACTAGTTGGGACAGTATTAGGTAGATTGCTATGCAAATACAGAAAACGCAAAATAGAGCGTCCCCAAATTATACAGAAACCACAGACCAAGTCAATGGGACCAGTAAACATTATAAGAGGTGATTGTTGTAATTGGTAGAAAAAAACAATGCAATATATTGCAACAATAGTACACAAAAGCATGTAAGATTCTTATTATATGCAGAATAGGCTCACAGAGTACCCAGAAAATGAGACTGAAAATGCAAATGTCTTTGTGAAGCAGAAGAAGAATGTACTACAATCGAGATCTCTTTGTTTCATTGTTTCCTCAAAACCCAATTTAGAAAGGAGGAATTTCTCATGGTTGGCAGCTGAAAACAACCCACTTAGGTTTCTTCCAAAAACCACGCCCCCCCAAACATATTATTTGATGGGAATTGTCCAAAGTAACTTAACCAGCCGAATGTCCCCTAATGGGGCTGATTGTTCCCTGGAAATTTCAAAACGCAGGATTCAATTATTAGAATTAGAAAGTGTTGCAGGGCGGTTACTCTGCGTGCTCAAATAGTGCTATTTATTGCAAAGTTTGAATTTCAGTTGTGGAATGCTTGCAAACCCCTCCCCCTCCCCCCAGCCTAGTTTGCGCGGGAGGCAAAGAAATACTGAAAGAGTTGTTTCCCTAGATCAGTTCCAAGAGATTTCCTCTCTAAAGCACATTGTTAAAATGGAACAACTGCCACTATTGATCTCCAAAGCAGAGCAGAAAGAAGAAGCTACAACCTTGCAGTTTTTTTTTTTTTAAAAAAGAAATGTGTTCCCCCTCTGAGAAGATGTGAGACAGGGGGCGGCAAAGTTTACCTTGCCTGAGCCGGTTCACTCCAACGGAGATCGCTCTGTAGGCTGGATTGTGAGCGTGTGTGCGTACCTGCGATTTCCGGCACCGCAGAAGCAAGTCCCTGCACCGCGCCAGTTTAGCACAGCACATGGGAACTCGCTGAGCGGGCAGCTTGGTTCAGGGGTGGCTCGTGGGCCAGTTAAATGACCCCCGTGGGCCGTTTGTGGCCCATGGGCCTTAGGTTGCCTACCCCCTGATGTGAGACATTCACCTGGCAGGTGACCTATGGAAAGGGTTTGGTTTTCTTCTATCTAAAGCCTCCTCGGAGCAAGTCTGGTGCTTGATAAACTGGCCTAATATTTGCAGCAAGGAAAATGGAAGGGTTTGAGCACAGGAGGAGCATTGCCTGCAAAATGCTTGCAAGAAATGCCACTTTTATAGAACGAAAAGCAGCCTTAGGAGGTTGCAGTTTTAGACAGCAGGTGGGAACATCCTTCTAGGACCCTTCAGGTGAAGCACTCCGCTCCTGTCCTCCATGCAACTTTGCAGGCCACCTAAGAAAGCACCACCATAGCAAATCGGTGGACCCTTGTTAAATCCATTGGTGGGCAGCATGTAGTTTGCTCCTTTGAACTTACCTTTGTTCTGTAAGACCAGGGAGGCCCAAGGGCAAGTAAATAATAATAATAATAATAATAATAATAATAATAATAATAATAATAATAATAATAATTTATTATTTGTACCCCGCCCATCTTGCTGAGTTTCCCCAGCCACTCTGGGCGGCCCCCAATCGAGTGTTAAAAACAAAACAGCATTAAATATTAAAAACTTCCCTAAACAGGGCTGCCTTCAGATGTCTTTTAAAGATAAGATAGCTGCTTATTTCCTTGACACCTGCTGGGAGGGTGTTCCACAGGGTGGGCGCCACTACCAAGAAGGCCCTCTGTCTGGTTTCCTAAAGAGTTCCCAGGAAGCCATGCCATCTTTCCCCTGATCTTCTGACCTCCAGTGCTTTTACCTGGCTGGAATAAAGCCTCTTCGCTGCCCCTGGTGGAGAAATGTGTGGCTTTAGCATGGCAGGAATGTCGTCTACAGCTGCATTGCCCACATTTTGCCTCTGCCTGCATGTGCCCACCCCCCAGAAGGGTGTCAATGAAGAAATATGGCCCCTGGGCTGAAAAAGGTTTCCCATTCTTGTCTTAGATTGGTTAGCTAGCAATAACTTGCAACCAGCAAGGAAGCACAGCTGAATGGTTAGGTATTGCTGACTCCACCACTGTGGTTGGCTGGGGCCGGTTTTGATGGCTTTTGATAAGTAAATCTAGCACAGGGGTAGTCAACCTTTTTATACCTACCACCCACTAATGCATCTTTCTTTCTTTCTTTTTTTAAAAAATAATATTTATTACTTTTACAACAATTTAAACACTACAAAAAGAAAAAAAACAAAGAAAAAATAGTACATTACAATACAAAGACACTACATAACACTAAAACATTAAACTAACAAGACAAAACAAAAACAATTTAAAACACATCAAAAAAAGAAAAAAAATCTCAATATCTTATCTTTCTTTCGAATATTTCCACGACCTCCTCACACCTCCCTTTTTGCATTCCACTTCTATTAATTATTTCAGCAATTCCTTTCCATCTTCCCCTGTTTTCTATCCTATAATTATCTTAACACATTTTAACCTTATTTTTCCTTTAATACTCTATTAATCTATTTGTACTTAATTCCTTATAACCTTTCTACTAAAGCCATATCACTTCATTCCAACATTCTTCTAGCATTCATTAATTTTACAATATTTCTGTAAATAGTCTTTAAACTTTTTCCAGTCTTCTTCCACTGACCCACTAATGCATCTTTCTTGATGGTAAAATTTCCTCACCGCCCACCAGTGCTCGATGGAAGGAGGATCCAGCTTGTGCCACAGAACCCCCTAACACCCACCTAGAATCCTGAAATCCCCATTAGTGGACGGTAGGGACCAGGTTGACAACCCCTGGACTAGCATATCAGGGAGGAAAGTTCTGTTGCAGCCCCACTACCTGCTGTACAGTCATACCTCAGGTTGAAGTTGCTACAGTTGAGCTTTTTCGGGTTGTGTTCCGCGGCGACCCGGATGTAACGGAACGTGTTACTTCCGGGTTTCGCCGCTCGCGCATGCACAGACACGCAAAATGACACCACGCGCATGCGCGGAAGCGGCGAATTGCAGACGTGGGTTGCGTTCTGCTCTGGATACAAACGGGGCTCTGGAACGGATCCCGTTCGTATCCAGAGGTAACACTGTATTAGTTTTCTGACTGCAGAGTGCACGCGCCTGCATGCGTGCGCACACACACACACGATGAGAGTTGTTACCCCTTGAAACTGCTTGAGAAGCATTCTAAAATGTGATCCTCCACCAACATTCTGAAAATATAAAATTAGTTCTACCACTGCAGGATAGCTCACTTGGTAAAGCATGAGACTCTCAACCTCAGGGTCGTGGGTTCAAGCACCACGTTGGGCAACAGAGTCCTGCGTTGCAGCGGTTTGCAGTAGATTATCCTTGGGGTCTCTGCCAGCTCTACAATTCTGCGAGTTCATTACATTCTTCTGTAGGTGTAGAGCAAGCCTTTAGAGATGACAGGTGCTGGATCCTAAATTCATGATGGGCTTTTATAATAGAAAATGCCAAACCTGGATACCAGGAGTTTGATCTTCTTGCTATGAGCTGGGTGCATGGACAAGGTGAGTTATTTTGGGCCAGTCACTGCTCTTAAGCCTAACCTACCACACAGGGTTGTAAAGGAAGGACAGAACCATATACAGTGGTACCTTGGGTTACATACGTTTCAGGTTACAGACTCCACTAACTCAGAAATAGTGCTTCAGGTTAAGAACTTTGCTTCAGGATGAGAACAGAAATCGTGCTCTGGCGGCACAGCAGCAGCAGGAGGCCCCATTAGCTAAAGTGGTGCTTCAGGTTAAGAACAGTTTCAGGTTAAGTACGGACCTCCGGAACGAATTAAGTACTTAACCCGAGGTACCACTGTACACTACGTTGAGCTTGGAGAGAAAGGTAGGATATAAATGCAACAAATAATGATAGTAAAGATTGTGCTCAGGAGACCATCAGGTGGAGGGTTGTCAGGAATCATGCTTCTTTCTGGGGATGGGCACATCACTTACACACCTGGAACTCAACAGATCCCTTGAAGAAAGATTCCTTTGAGGCAGCAAGAGTAGCAACTGCTATCTGGGGATGCTGCAAAGAGACCAGCTCCACTTAGGATCACTAACTGACCAGGTTAAAAAACAGTCTGGCTGGCGTGGTTAAACTGTGGAACTCACTCCCACAAGACATAGCTGCATGAACTTCCAGTGTTCTGGTGCAGGACCGGAGGCATTGCTGCCCTGCCTTCACATTGCTGAAGGCACCCGCTGATGGCCACAGTGGAAAGGAGCATAGGATTGGCTCTGTACCATGCTGAGCTCCCTGCTCCTCACCTATCTTCGGAGCCAGTAGTGATGCTTGGCATGGGGAGGCAGGTGAGCAACACCTCTCCACCTGGGCTGCCCCACTGACTGCTACTGTGTAGTAGCCACCAGCTAAGATGACTTTAAAAGAAGATAAAAGACAAAATGTATGGAGGGTAAAGCTATTGCTGGCTATTAGCCAGAATGGCTATGTTCTCTCTCCACTGCTGGAGGCAGCATGCTTCTGAATGCCAGGTACTAGGGATCCCAGGTAGAGACAGTGCTGTTGCTGTCATGTCCTGCTTGCGGGTTTCCCCGTAAACATTTGTTTGGCCTCTGCGAGAACAAAATGCTTGATTAGATGTGCCCTTAGTCTGATCCATCAGGGCTCTTCCATTCTCCTGTATTTTTGAGCGCCAGTGTGTGGATATCAGTAGGTGACTGATAATCTACAGGCTGTTAAAAGCTTTTGCCTGCTAATTTCTGACCCGTAAAGGGGGTCTCTCATCTGCTCTGGTGCTTTTTACAGCAGCTTGATTTGAAGAATCTGCTGGGTTGTTCCTCCCAACAGTTTGGAGAGGAAACATCACCACCTGCTAATGTCTGGACATTGAACAGCAGACCAAAGCAGTCCATGTTAGTGGACTGAAAAGTTGTCAGTCTCAGTGCCACCAAGTTGTGCAGTGTGCAAATTTAGACAGAGATCGCTGCTCACTTTGGATTGAAATACTTGCAAACAGAATTGTGCGGTGTAAGAGAGTCCCCTCGCACATCGGTTGATTTTTACCTCCTGAGATTTCCATGGTATCTTTCTCTGCTCCACCCCACGTTTCTAAATAGCAGGTTCCACTGACATTTGCTCAAAGGAAGCCACGTGGGAGAAAAGATCCTCTCCAGCAAAAAGTTCATCTTTTGCTCAGTCTCCTGATCCATAATCTGCTCTATCTTCTGGGTGCAGATCAGGAATATTGTCAAGTCTAGGACTAATCTCAGCAGCCCCTTAAAACATCTTTGGCCCCTAGCAAGTGCTTGACCTTGCCTGTTGCAGGTGCCAAGGCTGTTAGCTACCAAAGAGTACCAACATGGTTTCTCAAGCTCTGCCAGCGCTAATGTTTGTAGTGTTCAGATTTGGCACATGAGCCTCACTGCTTGGCTGTAATTACTTGTCTCGTAAGCACATGCCCTTCATGTTTGTTAATATCTCCAGAGGGTTCCAAATGGAGTGACACATATATTTTATTTTTCCCACACTAGAAATGAAACATTTATCTTCTGCGCGTTCCTAGTGAATGTGCTTATTTGCCAGCTCTTCACATTTATCACAAAGTAGTAGTTCTTATGTTTTGAATGAGGCCTTCAAAGCTGAAACGCTGTTCTGTTCCTTTGCAGATAGGAGGTGCAGGATTTGGAAGGGGAAAATCTGGAACTTGCACTTTTGCTTATAGGGGGAAACTTGCAACCGTGTTGAAATGAATAATTATCCTCAACCGCTGATAGACTCCATTCATATGGCTGCATCAGACAAGAAATTATTGTGGCTGTCAATCAGTTAAAGGATTTTTAGTTGATTAATCACCTGCATTTTAAAGGAAAATGTTTTGTCACAGAATCATAGATTTGTAGAGTTGGAAAGGACCCCAAGGGCCATCTCATCCGGCCTCCTGCAATGCAGGAATCTTTTCCCCAATGTGGTGGGGCTGTCAGACCCACAGCCCTGAGATTAAGATGGAGGAAGAGCAATATAACGTGACAATTTAGTAAGCAAAGTTCATGGTTTGAAGGGAGGGTCTTTTTTCTTTTTTGAATCCAAAATTACCTCAAATAGGAAATTAGTATCCCTCAACTCTCAGCTCCATTGATAAAAATCTGTCCTTGGTGGATTTCATCAAATGATGCTGTAACAGTTTATTAGTCTAGTTTATTGCAAGGGTGAAGAATTTATGGATGTTGTTGGACTCCCATCTATGGGTGGGTGTTGTACATTCTCTTTTAAGTGTTTTCAGTTCTGTTTTTAATAGTATTACTTGTTTAACTGGTGTGTGTGTGTGTGTGTGTGTTTTTGAAAAAGAATAAATTGTGTGTTTTTAGCTGTATTTGTTTTAACTCATGCCGTGAGCTGTCTTAGGTCCTGCACTGGGAGAAAGGCAGGATATTAAATAAATAAAGAAAAATAAAATCAGTCCCAGCCAGCATGACCAATATTCCAAGATTATGAGAGTTGGCGCCTAATAATATCTCGAGGGCTACAGACCCTCCATCCCTAAATTAAATTTTAAAATTGTTTAAAATTATTTTAAAAACATTTGTCTTAAAGGCCTTGTTTGGATATAACACTAATCTACGTTACACGAATGAGCCTTGGGCTAGCGGATTTCCATTTCCATTTTTTATTAACCCTAAAGTGTGGTTAGTCTTAACACCGTGGTTTGAAGTTGGCTTGTTTTAGTCAACTATAATTGTGACTAATCAGTTCGTTTGGGTTCAGGCACAGTGCTAAGCTAATTATATTTAAAGCTTTAATTAGTTTGGAACCGAGTTATTTCAGCAGGCATGTATGAAACTGCTTGGGCATTAAGATCTACCTCGAGAGTCCATGCTGGTAAGTAGGGTTGATCCAGTCAGCAGGCATGATGACCTGGGGCCTTTTCTGTGGTGACCCCTTAGATTATTGAACTCCTTACCCCATGAAGGCACGGAATGCCCCCATGCAATAAGTGGGTTAGAAGGCTCATTTATTTTCCAAAGGCATTTAATAATAGAAAATATCAACAATAACAACTTCTATAAATACCATTTCAGATCAAATAATGTAAAATATTCTTAATTGAGATGGTTATTTTAGCAATCTGTTCTCAGATGTATGCCAATTTTTTGCAGTTTTTTTTAAAAAATTAACTGACCTGCTAGGTTTTAAAAACGTGTCGCAGTCTTTCCCCATTATTCATGTGTATGTGTTTATTTTGAGATGTAAGCTGCTTTTGGTGCTTAAAGAGCCAGCCTACATAATAAATGTGCACACACAGCCGTGGAAATGATCCGCCTGCATTTTGCTTGCACCCTTCCCTTGAGGATGTGAAACCCGGGTTTGGCTGCTGTCTCTGTACTCTGCCTAATTTCGATCCCTGCAGCTTTGCGAGAGACAGAGAAGCCACTTCTGTTCACGTGAACTGCTGAGCAGCTGTGTCTTCTGTCTCGGCAGACAGCAAACCTTCAAGACAGCGTCTGCAAGGCTGAAAGTAGGGCAAGACACCGGGAAAAAAGCCTTTTCTTTCTTTTTTCTCTTTATTGCAAATGAGGGAGACTGGGTCTGCCACAGTTTCCTTTGTGACAGATTGCTCTGTCTGGCTGGAGGAGCCTGTCTGCTTAAGCACGGAGAAGCTGCTTTTCACAAACATGGAAGCTTGCCTTTGAAGTTTTCTGAATTTCTCCTACTCCGTCTCTTTTCCACTGTCACGGCCACCTGTTTTCTCTGTGGTGGAAGGAGATGGGTGGGTGAAAATCGCACCCCCTACAATTGGGTCATACCTTCCTTTCTAGGAAAACTGTTTTGACAGAGGTCTTCTCGTTATTAGCTAATCTTACACCTTATGCACAGATGTGCAGGCAAATTGTGGCTTTCTTGAGCAGCCCTTAACAGGAGATCTTTCGTGTGGTGAATCCAGGCTGCAGTTTTACCAGAGAACACAGAAAGAATGGGATGTGGCATTAGGTGTGGAATTCAGAGATCCCTGTGTTCATTTTGTCCTGAAAACATGTAACCAGTCCTTAATATTGCGAATATGTTCTCGCCAGCTGCAGCCTTGGAAGCTAGGGAGTTGGCAGAAGAAATTTTTCAGGGGTTGGGCTTCAGAGTCCTGCCCTTTCCCCATAGTTAGCAATAACAGAATGAACGTTGCAAACAAAAGGGTAGCATATAGTTCCTTACATTTGCCATAATTTAACAACAACAACAACAACAACAACAACAACAACAACAACAACAACAGTATTAATAATAGCAACAACAATAATAGAAAAGAAGAAAATAGTAAGAAATATCAGGACATATTACGACAGCAAACAATGGCATATAGAAACTAGAGACATGGAAGCCAGGGGAGGGTTGAAAAATTAGGGGAGAAACCCCACCCTCTGTCTGTGGGTGCTTACATTTTTCATTAAAAGATAAAATGGGAAAAGATATAGGCCAGAGCAATCCAAATCCCAAGATACAGACATTCTTCCAGAGAGAAGAGGAATGTCCACCATGGAGCCTCTCCTGTGCCCATGGAAAATTGGGCTGGCATAGGTCCACAGCCAGCTGTGTTTTGAGTGATGGCAGCTGTCATTAGGCTCCCAAAGGGGTGGAGCTGTAGTTCAGTGGTGGAGCACCTGCTTTGCATGCAGAAGTTCCCAGGTTCGTTCCCCAGCAGCATCTCCAGGTAGTCTGGGAGTGGCCCTTTCCCGAAACATTGGAGAGCTGCTGCCAGTCAGAGTAGACAGTACTGAGCTAGATGGGCCATTGAACTGGCTCGGTATAAGGCAGCATTCTAGGTTCCTATGTGGGCATCGTGCTGATTCTTCCTACTGTCTCTTCTTTCCTGCGCTTATTTAACTGCCTTTCCAATCAGTCTAAAGCCTTTTGTTCCTTTTGACTCTCCCCATTCTAATGGGGATGCCTCTCTTTTTGCCCAGTGTCTGGTTCTTCTCTTCCAGGCAAGAAAATATTATGTCATCTTGCCCTGAACACAGCTTAGCATCTGCCCCACACCCACTTTCCTTTTCAAGCAGGTGTCAAGAGTCTTCCAGTTGGGGGAAGTGTGATGGCTCAGTCACACAGAAGTTGCTTTTGCATCTCCAGGGTAGCGCTGGGAATGCTCCCCTGCTTGAAATCCTGGGGGGGGGGGCTGTTGCCTTCCGGTCAGTGTACTAGTCATGGGACTAGATGGGCAGACAGTTTGCTTAGGTATAAGCCTTCCTGTGCTCCTATACAAGTGGAGCATTGGGTGTGTGTGAGGTGGGCCAAAGGCAGGCTTGAACATGCTGGATCCAAAGCTCATCTATTCCCTCAAGGGGCCCCAGGATTGGGCCCATTACCAATGCCAGCCTAGAAACTTGGTTGGGTGATTTCTCCTCCCCTACTGAGGGAGTTTATTGCATGTTATTGTTCTGTATAATGCCTTTAAAGACAAATAAACAGTTAAAAGAGAAGTTTAGACCAGCTAATCTTACGCTGGTGGAAAGTCTCCATCCTGCAAACCAAACTTGGTCCACCAGACTGTTTCCTCCCAAACCACAGCCACCTGCCCTGCACCTGATGTAATATGTGGGGCAGGTAGACATGCATTGCTGGAGGTTGGACTAGATGACCCTTAGGGTCTCTTCCAGCTCCACAATTCTATGATTCTATGTGGCTGCAATTGGGAACTATAAAGTGAGCTCTTCCCAAGCCCTACACAATGCTTTGAAGTCCCAGTCACCTGATACCAGAGGCCACTAAACAAAATGCAGCAGTTGCTTACTGCAGTCCAGCAAAACTCAGGCATTTGAGAGTCAGCCTATCTCAGGCAAAACTTAAATAAAATAAAATACTAAACAAAAACTAAGCTGCAGAGGTAGTGGCTTTGAACTGGAATCTGGAAGTTGAAATCCAGAGTCTCACCTGATATTTCAAGGCCCCACCAACCCACCACATTTAGCCTGCAAGAATCTGGCTCATAGCGCCAAAAGATTTTCCCACCCCTGATCTAACAAAGTAAATGCAATTGAATTAATCACCAAGGCGGTTTACAGAAATGCAAATCAAGTTGCAAGGCATTCCTGACAGTGCAGTCCTATGCATATGTGCTCAGTAGCAAGTCCTGTTGAAATCAGTGGGCCTTGCTGTGCTCAATAGGGATTGCATCCTAAGGACAACACAGATTGCGTCATTGCTGTGCTGCTGTTATCTCCTCAGGTGGTGCAAGGAGTAAGACACAGAAAAAGCTTGGAGAGGCAGGGAGGGGCTTAATCAGGAAGTGGGCACTGCACTCTCAAGTGCCTCACCTTTTCCAACCAAGCCCCATTGGGCAGGGGAAGCATAGTGCAGGTAGTGGGGTCAAGAGCTCACGTGAGTAAGCAGAGCAGCTGGAACTCCAGCAGGATAAGGGCTGGGGCAGCCAAGGATGGGTGCTGGAAAGAGCAGGGCAAGAGCAGGATTAGCCACTCACAGTGACAAAGGTATTGTTTGGGAGGAAATGGTGCAGGAAGAATGCCAAAGCTGCAGCTACGATTTGGGGGTGGGGTGGAGATTGGGTGTAAGGCTGAAGGGAGTGTTTGCACTTTTGAGTTTAGCCTCTCTCCCCTCCACAACTGGCTGCAATTCCCCAGATGTTTTGTACTAAAGGTGGGAAGGACCAAGGTGGATAAAACACATATGGATCTGGATCAGCTGGTAGATGTTGGCAGTGCCGGATTTATGTACAGTGGTACCTTGGGTTACATACGCTTCAGGTTACGTACGCTTTAGGTTACAGACTCCACTAACCCAGAAATAGTACCTCGGATTAAGAACTTTGCTTCAGGATGAGAACAGAAATCGTGCAGCAGCGGCAGCAGGAGGCCTCTTTAGCTAAAGTGGTGCTTCAGGTTAAGAACAGTTTCAGGTTAAGTACGGACCTCTGGAACGAATTAAGTACGTAACCAGAGGTACCACTGTATAAGCTAAACAAGCTATAGCTTAGGTTCCCAATCTCTTGGGGCCCCCAAAAAAGTTTAAAGAAAAAAAATACTGGATGTACATTTCCAAAATATAAGATAAAAAACAATTACTTTGATAAAATACATATTTTGTTACGTGCAAATGGCTTTAGATACTTATTAGGTCCATAAATTACTATATAGCATATATTCAACACAAATTTTGTTGTTGTTGACAAAGAACAGCTGGACATATAAAGGGCCCCCTTACCTTCAGTAGCTTAGGGCCTCATCAAACCTAAATCCGGCCCTGGATATTGGGATGATTGCCTTGCAGTAGCTAGGCAAGGATTTCTGAATCGCAGTTGTTTAGGAAGGGCAGGAGCGAAATGACCCACCCCACATCATACTGCTGAAATGCAGAAAGCTTTTGGGTTAACCAGGAGTGGATTTCAGTGTGGAAGGACTGAGCTTTGTTAAGTCTTGGTACTAAAAAAACAACACCACCAAATTCCTGGGCTCAGAATTCTCTGATTTGGATTGTGTGACCTTTGGCTCCAGTTGATGGATTTCAAGGTTGTAGTTAAAAAAGGACAAAATAGATTGAAGTCTGCCCACCCAGAAACACAACCCAGAAAATGGTACTGTTCACCATCCTTACATTGAAAATGTTCAAATTCATCCCAGACTGTAGGCGTATTTATGCTGTGATCTTACTCCATTTGGAATGTCAATTAAGGAATTCTCAGAATTGTGGTTTTGTAGAGGTGCTGAGAATTCTTTTCCTTAGCCCCTTCCCACAGAACTACAATTCCCAGAATTCACTGGGAAGACAACATGACTGACTGTTGAGCCAAGTTATGTTTGTAGTGTGGGCTGTGTAATATGATACCTTTCCCCCCCTTTTTTCAGTGGGGAGCCTGCCCTTTCGTTGCTACTTTGGACTAACCTCTTTCCCAGTCCCAGATATCAGCAGCATTAAGTAGTATTATGCCTACTATTAAATTGTCAGAGGGTGAATTTTCTGGACCTTCTATCCAGTAAAAGATGGAATGAGCAGTTTTCATTACACAGATTTAAGCAAGACAGTGGTATCATTCAGGCATAATGTCAAGCTATGGTTCAGTATTACCTGAACAATATCACATGGGTCTGTATGTTTCTTTCTCCTTCTTTCATGTTCTAAAACCTTTTCTTCCAGGTTCTCAGCAAACCATAGTTTGCTGTTTTGTACAAGCTGAGCAAGCAACAGCTTGGACAAACCATGGTTTGCCAGGTTCAGATTAAATGGCAAACTGGTTTGCAGATAACCCAGGAGCAAGAGAGAATAGTGCTTGCAAAGGGATATGGGAAGTGTGCAACCACAGGTGTCATGTTGAATCTGAATAAGACCAGTAGATTGTTTATTACATTGTGCTAAACTGTGGTTTGTACCTATACTTGTTTAGCTCCCAAACTATGGTTGTGTGCCTGTTTCCCCCCACCCTCTCAGCATTCACCTTTAGAAGACTGCTCTCTTCTCCATTGTGAAGCAGCTTCTGGAATTGGAACATTGTTTTTTATTTTGGTTCCCTGGCTGATCGCACACCATTGTTACCACTTCAGGCATGATGTCCAGCAACAGCTAGGCTTGTTCAACCATGGTTTGGTTGTGATGTCTGAATTAAACCTTTATGCCTCAGCCCTGTTTTCTTATCTGTATTGCAGTTTCTCCAAGGTATGTCTAATCGAGTTACAGAATTTTAGGGAAATTCCTGGAGGGTGAATCTTATCAATAGTAATTAGCAATGACAATTTTGTGTGTGCAGGGGAAACACAATAGGAGAAGCCTCTGTCTCTCTCTTGGACTTGTTTGTGAGATTTCCAAGGGCATCCTGCTAACTTCATCGGGAGATAACTAAATGGGACTTTTGGTCTGATCTAGCAAGGCAGTTTTATGCTCTTGCTTCCTGTGTGCAATCCTCCTCTGAGTAAAATACACTTTTAGTTTAGCAGCTGCTCTGCTTTGCCTACTCTCATTTGTCCGTGCCATTCCAGACAAAAAGACCTTCCTAGATTGCTGCGGATAGCAGTCCAAGGCATCAGACCCACCAAATTGTTCTGAGAATAAATAAGAGAAAGAGATGGCAATAAGCCCCAGGTGCTGGGCAATATTCTGCATACCTAAATGAACAATGGCTTTTGGTCCTCAGACTCTTAGCAGTGCATTCCCGAGCACATTGACACAGAAGTAAGTCACTCATAAGTTTAGTGGGACTTACTCTTTAGTAAGTACCGGTATGTTTGGATTGCTGGCTAAGCCTGCCACCCTAAGCCCAGTTACTTAGAAGTAAGTTCCATCAGTATCAGTGATGTATACATTTGAGAAGAGGGTCAAGGTTTCGGAGGTGTTGTGATGCTGCAGTTTGAAAAACACAGAACAAAGCCGCCACCCCACCTGCTACCCCTTGGCATGACTGGAACTGGGAAGGGGCTGCCGCACAGAGACAGAGAGCCCATTTTGCATGCAGAAGATCCCAGGCTCAGTCTCCAACATCTCTAGGTAGGGCTGGAGGAGACGTTGTTGTTGGCATCTGTCTGTCTCAGGAGACAGTGGAGGAGTACACCTTTGGAGGGGAAGTCAATCCGATAAAGAGTTACAGCACCCGCTGTGGCTGTAGAGACCAATACAGGAGAGACCTGTTTTGTTGCAGATGAAGGCGTCTGGTTGTGCTGATGCAGATGCACCATGGCGTTCCTTCTCTCAGAGCTCCTCCCAGCAGTCATTCCTTCTCTGGTCACTGCTGTGGATGCAAGATCTGACTGTCTGTCTCCAGGCACTGCAGTCTCTGCAAGGGATTCCCACATGGTGGGGTTGATGTTGCCAGCTTTCATGTCACGTTTGCAGACATCTTTGTAACGAGAGTCGGTCTGCCAACGGGCCTGGTGCTGGAAGCCAGCTCCCCGTAGAGACACCTGTCTGAAATTCTAGAGAGCTGCTGTAGAGAGTACTGAGCTAAATGGCTAGATCCAGTACAGGTAAGGCAGCTTCCTGCATTCCTATAAACCTCTTTCGGAATCCAAATTCCCCAATAAAGCTTTAGAATTATGGCCGGGGTTTACAGTTGCTTGAGTGGATTTTGCATGGAAAAATGTCTTTCCTCAGATGTGAATCCAAGTGCCTCTCAGAAACATCTTGCCTATTGACTTCACACTGATTCAATCTTGCCATTGTCAAACGTGCCCAAAGATGTTGGCAGGCCTTCCCCAAAGGGATAATCTGACAGGGTCACAGCTCAGTGGCACAGCTCCTGGCTCTACCACCCAATGGTTTGTTAACTCATCCTGATCTCTGTCGCAAAACCATTCTCTGCTGCCAGGGCTGCCACCAGTGCCAACGATAGATGCTTTGGTGAGAGATGGGCTTCCCTTGAGATCCAAGACACAGGAATTCCATGGAAAGTCCCCTTGTATTGAATGAGACCATATGTCAGTATTTTTTGGGGAAATGGTGTTCCCCCCACCCATTTGCTTTTGAAGCCTATGTCTGTACCCAGCATAAAAGCATAAAAATGAATTAATATATATATTTGTATTAATATAACATTTTTATATGTAAGTGTATTTTTGTAATAATTTAAGTTGTGCGTTGCAGCTTCAGTTTTCTGTACACTGCTTAGAGATATTTTAATATATTAAGCGGTATAGAAATTAAATAACCAATCAATCAATCAATCAATCAATCAGTCAATTACAGCCTCCAGCCTAGAGGCAGAATGTAGCAACCAGTATAGCCTTATCCTCAATGAATTTGCCTAATGCTCTTTCATCCCAGAGGGCAATTGCTAAGGCAAACAAACAGTAATAACAGACTGCCTATAATCTTTGATAATTCTTGGAGAACAGGTGAGGTCCCTGCAAATGTTGCCCCCGGAGTGGTACCTATTTATCTACTTGTACTTTGTGCTAGGTTGGCAGGAGCAGGGACTAAGCAACGGGAGCTCACCCCATCGCAGGGATTCGAACTGCTGACCTTCTGATCGGCAAGTCCTAGCTCTGTGGTTTAACCCACAGCACCACCCGCAGAATAGAGTGGTACTATTACTTCCCGTTGCTCCTGTTGCTCGGTCCAAGCTGCTGCCCACCTAGCAGTTCGAAAGCACGTTAAAGTGCAAGTAGATAAATAGGTACCGCTCTGGCGGGAAGGTAAACGGCATTTCCGTGTGCTGCTCTGGTTCGCCAGAAGCGGCTTAATCATGCTGGCCACATGAGCCAGAAGCTGTATGCCGGGTCCCTCGGCCAATAAAGCGAAATGAGCGCCGCAACCCCAGAGTTGGTCACGACTGGACCTAATGGTCAGGGGTCCCTTTACCTTTATTACTTCCCTTTATATGGACACTATACTTCTGTTGATGCAGCCTAGAATATCATTAGCAGCCTAGAATAGGTTGGTTCTTGTTGGTTCTTCCACCTTCTGGGAAATGAAATTGCCAGCGATGCAATGGAGGAATTTACACTCTTGGCAGAGTTTGAATTCCAACAGATAACAGGGAAGTTGAACTCCCCCATGATTACTATTTCTCTCCTTTTTGAATGTTTGGTAATCTGCTCTAGTAAGGCATCATCCAAGTCTTCAGTCTGGCTTGGCAGTCTATAGCAGACACCCACAGTAAGGTCACTGTTGTTTCTCTCTCCTACAATTTTTGCCCATATACACTCATCTGCTTTTCATGCTCCAGATCATGGATTTCTTCACAAGTGTACACATCCTTTATCTATACTGTAATGCTACTTCTCCTCACTTCCTGTTTGGCCTATTCCTTCTGAACTGGTTATACCCTTCAATTCCTACATTCCAGTCCTGAGTCTCATCCCACCAGGTTTCAGTAATACTTACCAGGTCGTATTTGCCATCCTTTATTAAAAGCTCCAGTTCATCTTGCTTGTTTCCCATACTCTGTGCATTTGTGTAGAGACAACTGAAACCATGAGTTGTTCCCTGCAGCTGCTTCCTTCCTGTAGTTTTTTGCCCTTTAGCAGGACCACCACCTCAGTTTCCTGTGCATCAATGAAGCTGTTGTCCCCAGTGCCAGGTGCTCTTTTGTTGTTTTCTCCCTCCCCCTCAAGATCTAGTTGAAAGCTCTCCTGATCAGATTCTCAAGACTCTTGGCAAACACATTCTTGCCAACAAGGGCACGGCACTGTGACTTGAAAGGAGACTGCTTCTGTTTTGCAGGGTGTAGACGGCTGACGGAACAGGTTGTTGCTGCCTCCGCAAATGATGGTTTGTCTGTCTTGTCAGCCAAACCGGGGGGAGGGGGGGAGAGAAAGACAGCAACCACTGCCAAGGCAGAGAGAAGAAAAGAAGGAGGGACACAGAAGTTATGGGTCATTAGCTAGACAAATAAGAGAAGTTCCTCCACAGAACTGTATGTGTCCAGCTGCTCAGGCTTCC
Source organism: Podarcis muralis (assembly GCF_964188315.1). NCBI lineage: Eukaryota > Metazoa > Chordata > Lepidosauria > Squamata > Lacertidae > Podarcis > Podarcis muralis. The sequence goes on from NC_135673.1 coordinate 41,779,601, forward strand.
AGTGGCTGAGGACATTTTCTTGGCACACGATGCGAAAGGAGACATTTTTTCAAAAAAGCTTGCTACTCATATGTGTGTGTGTTTGGGTATGCATGAATGTTGCTGATATAGGATGGAAAATAGAAATCTATTTTAAGTCTTAATGTATGTTCAACCTATATGGAATTTGGACTTTGCAGCAAGGATTGGAATAATGCGAAGAAGAAGAAAAAGGAGGAGAATAACAAGGCTTTTTGATGTCTGAGAACACAGTAATCAGGCCAGGGTCAAGGCTGGGGGCATGAGGCAGCTCTCCAAGCCTCTCCTGACTGACCCGCAGGACTCTTCCCAGCCATGCCCCCTCTCACCTGCCCATGTCTCTCACCTGCCCTGCTTTGTACACCTTCCCAGAGTATTTTTGCCTGACTGGGCTGTCTTTACCTTCCCGCTGGAGCGGTACCTATTTATCTACTTTCACTTTTGGGCATGCTTTCAAACTGCTAAGTTGGCAGGAGCAGGGACTGAGCAATGGGAGCCCATCCCCATCAGGGGGATTCAAACCGCCGACCTTCTGATCGGCAAGCCCAAGAGGCTTGGTGGTTTAGACCACAGCGCCACCCGCGTCCCTCAACCAAAAGTTACTAGCCTATTAATGCTTAACACATAAAAAGCCTGTTCTAACAATTTATCATCTGAGAAGAGCTACATTTTGGTATCTCTTTCCTGCTTGATTGCCTAGGGTAGTTCTCACTCACCACAGGCGACTAGTCAAGTGGATTTTTCCAGGTTTGCCTGAACCATGAGTAGAACAGCAAATTCACCAAATGCTTACTGGTCAGTGGAAGATAAATCTTTCACTTCAGTACAACTCTATCTATGCACCATAAAGAAAATGAAGGTATCTTATGGACCCTGGACAAGCAGGAATAAAGTTTCTATCCTGTGTTTTCTGACCGCCAAATATTCAGCTGTGAAAAGGCCAATTTCCACACACACCCCTTCAAAAACAAATAAAAATCCTGACAGTGGTTAAACCCAAGAGCTGTGCCGTTTTTGCTTTGTACAACAATGCACTAGTAGCAGTGACTGCCATATTGACAGCCTATTATTGATCCATAAAGGCTTCGCGTGTCTCCGTTAACCTCCACGGGCAAGGCAGAGACGTTGGCTTCAATTAGCGGGCAATGCATTATTAATCACAGCCAACTTCCAGGAAATCTCTGCTTAATGCTCTTCCGCTGTCCCCCCCAAAAATGGCTTCTCTTCTGCCTGGTGCGTAGTGGTGGCAACACAAGGAGGGGTGTGTGGCAGACTGTGCCTGGAAAGCATAGCTCAGTCTTTCAGTGCTAGAGCACATCATTTGCATGCAGAAGGTCTCATGTTTAGTTCCCTGCATCTCCAGTTAAAAGGATCTATAGCAGGAGATCTCTGCCCCTGGAGGGCCTGCTGCCAGTCAGAGTACACAACACTGGGTTGGGTAGGACACAGAGCCTGACCTAGAATAAAGGCAGCTTCCTACACACCTCCCTTCGTAATTTCCTCCCACGACGGTGAGTCCTTCCATCGATACCCCCTTCTGACATTATACAACGTTCTAAGCTTATACAATCTTACACAGCAGCAATAATTAGGGACACATCTCAATCATAAGTGCATAAGCTCTCTATGTGTTGCTTTTCATCTAGATCTGCTATTTTCTGTGCACTGTGAACATAAGCAAATGATTTGGAGTGCTCCAGAATTTACACACCTGAGTGGTATTGCCTGGCTGGAGTGTGTCTTTTAATTCTAGTAAGGCCTTTGGTTTAGAATCAGAATCGTATAATTGGAAGGGACTACGAGGGTCATCTAGTACAACCCCCTGCAATACAGGAATATAATATATATATATATATATATATATATATATATATATATATATATGCGCCAAACATGAGGTTCGAACCCTTGACCCTGGGGTTCAGAGTCCCATGCTGTACCGACTGAGCTACCCCAGGTATGTGCGGATGGCGGATGGAGAGGGCTGAGTGAGCAGAAGCTGCTGTAGAGAGATAATAATTACATTTGATGTTCCAGCAACTTTTATCTCTGGACCCACTGACATGTGGCCCTTGGGAAGTTGCTCAGGTGGGAATGTGGCCCTCGGGCTCTATTGTATCTTAAGTTTTTATTGATTTCTTTTCAGGTAAAAAAGGGTGGAGGGCAAAATACAAATCCCTCAAATAAACAGAAAGATGGCCCTTTAGTAAATGCTTCCAAAATGTGAGATGGATGTTGGTTTCTGTATGCAGCCCTTGGACAACAGCCCTCCAGCCGCCTTTCCCAAACAGCTCCTTGCAACAGTTGCATTCTTCTGTGTTAAAAACAAACCTGTTAATTGCATCACCTTGGAGTATAATGAATTGGTGTTCTTAGCATTTATTTAATCAGGGAGAGACAGGAAAGGGAAAAGAAAAAGGGGTGGGTGAGGAGAGAAAACCTTTTCTTGCATACAAATGTAAACTTTGGGTTGCCCCTGGGCCTTTCCCTTCAGCAAGGTTTAAATTGTTTCTATTGATCCTAGGATTAGAAGAAGCATTGTGGTGGTGTGTCTGTGTACAGACGTTCATTTTGCATCTTCACCAGGCCAAAGCTGCTCTGTTTTTGTAGCTGGCTCCTAAACCATAGCAGCTGCTTTGGTACGGCAAAGCGTCAGATCTGTCCTCTTGACACCAGCATTGATGCAACTTACTCAGACAAGGGTGAGGTGGGGCAGGGCGGTGGCGAGGGTGGGACCATGGGGGGCACATTGGTGGATTCAGGTAAGCTGCAGCGATGCTGCTGTTGGGAGATCAGCTCCTCCCTGCCCCACTGGCTGCTTCTGCTGCACATTAGCATTCTTTTATAACTCTTGTGTCCTGATTTCTCAGAAAGCCAGCATGGCTTGTCCTCCTCAGGGTTCCCCAGTGTCACTCTTGAGATTGAGGAGGAGGAAGCCAACAGGCACTGCCACCCACTGGACTTGGTTGCTAGTCCAAAGGCAGGGAGGAACACAGGAATCTCCCTTATAACAAGTGAGACCATCTAGCTCAGTACTGCGTACTCTGGCTGGCAGGGTTGGACCTGGGACTTTCTGCATGCAAGGCAGATGCTCTGCTGCTGAGCTACAGCCTTTCCCCCAAACGTATTCCCTCAGTAGCATAGGGCTCTTTTTTTTGCAATGTGGGAGGGGATTCCCACCCTCCATACCTTACACAGAACGTCTCATAAGGAAAGGTAAAGCCAGCCTGGGTGGAGTAGAAAACTGGGACTTGAGATACTTAGGTTTCATTGTCGGCTTTGTTTTTATTATGCTGCGAACTGCCCTGAAATCAATAGAGTTGGGAGGGGCCCCGAGGGTCATCCAGTCTAACCCCCTGCAATGCAAGGGCAGTATACAAATTTAATTAATAGATAAGTAGGGTCAGATTCCCCACTCAGCCATGAATAGCCGGTGTTGTTGGCCAGTAACTACGCCGTAGCCCAGTCTACCAGACAGAGTGACCATGAGGATAGAATTGGTGGTTGTGGTGGTAGGGATTGCGCCTTATGGCTGCAATCCTGTTCTCCAGGGGTGGGGAAGCTTTTTCAGCCCAGGAGCTACATTCCTTGGGGGGGGGGGTGCCATTCCAGGAGACCGAATGCCACATCAGTGGGTGGGACCAAAGCAAAGGTGGGCGGAGCAAGGAATGTGAGCCTTACTGGACCTAGTAGGCTAAATCCCAACCACATAGGAGTCGGACATTTTTGCACCCCTCCCCTTTGCCCCTGCTCTCTCCCCTCCCCCCCCCCCCCCGGTTGAAATGCTGACATTTGCTTCCTGCCAGCCCCGGTGCCTTCCCCCATTGTTGCTGGCCTTGTCACTCGAGCCTTAAATTTATTCATGGAAGATGTCAGAGCTCAGGTGGCAGCAGCTAAATCCATTTAGCAGCTGGAATCCAAGGGAAGCCATTTGAACGTTAACACCATTTGCGTTAACTTCGCATGTGCCGAGAGACGTAAAATCCAGAATGTATCAAGAGCGGATAAGCCAACAGTCGGTAATGGGGGAGTAAAAGTAACAATAATAAAAGGCTCCCAAGATGAAGGATTAAAGGTTGCAACCATCAATAGAGGGAGAACTCAGACCTGGGGCTCAAATGCGGCCCCTTGGGACTCTCCTCAGGCCACGCCTCCTCTGCAGACCCCAACCCTAATTTGCTCTGGTCCGCAGCCTCACCAAGTCCTTTTGCCTGACTGAATTGTGTCCTTGAACTCTGATAGTGTTTCTTCACTGGCCAGATGGAGGCTGCAGACATGCCTTTGACTTGGGAGAGATGTACCTTGCTTTACAAAAGAGGCACTTTTTGGCTCTGGCCACACCCACTGTTGGTCCCAGGAAGCTTGTTCACAAGGGAATATGTTCCTCGGGCTGGGAGAAATAGTATTTGTCCTGCTTCTGTTGTGCTCCTGGCCCCCCAGACAGCAATAATACTGGTAGTATTGGGGAAGCATCACAGAACAACGAATGAAGCAGAGTAAATTCACCTCCAGCGTACGATTGTGGTATCAAGAATACATTGCAGAATACACCTGTAATAAAGCACCCGTCTTGAGGGGTCCTTGGTCTCTCCGCACAACCGCTTTCTTCATTTCAGCAGTCTAGTTTGGGGAAATAGGTGTGTGTGTGTGTGTCTATTGTTAAACAGTCCAGAGTCAGAAATCCTTATTTACCGTAAATCACTCAGAGATCTGCCATAATATCCTTATCTCAATTTTGCCCTCCCTTTCAGTGCAAATATAGAATTATTATCTTTCATCTTGGAATGCGTTTTGCTAAAAGATGCAGTATCGGCTAGGTGTTCTTTCTCTTTCTCTCTCCCCCCCCCTCCTCTGTTTTGTCAGATGATGTGCCAATATTTTTACAGTGTTTTCCCTCCAAACGTATAATAACCAGGAGAACATCCACAGATGAGTGGCATATTGAGAGATGGAAGAATCAGTAGGCTCTGCCTTGACAAACATGAGTGAAGCCCATGCATTTACAGACAAAGAGAGACAAACAGAGAACCTAAACTCTGACTTGCCCTGCAATTTCACAGCAATGAGATTCTGGGAAAGTGCTTGAACCCAATGGGAAGGGACAGATTTGAAAACGTGTCACAAGCTGAAGCAATCTGGCTAAATGCTGCCTTGCCACCTTCTGTTTTCAATTGATGACCTCCCTGTATTGGGGATTAGAGACTGGTCATCTGGTGGTTAGAGCAGTGGTTCTCCAAGGGTGTGGCAAGCCTGGTGGGAAGATTCAAGGGCAATCAAATAAACATTTAAACATTTTTGTGTTGAATGTCTATACAATCAGAAATGGTATTCACGCCTCTCTTCAAGAGCATTGGCTATTCAGTTCTACATATTGCGGTGGACAGTGATATTCAACTCTTGACAAATATGAAAGACCAGAAAAGAGTAAGGCTTCTTTGTGCTGATGAGAAGATGAAAGCTTGTTCTGTCTCAAAATAGACCTTATATAAATGAGATTACCCAGCAAAAGAAAGCTCACAGCTCTCATTGAGTCTGTATACCTACTTAAGGTACATATGTAAGAGGCTCGTTCATGATTATATTTTGGGAATGATTCACGTTCTTATATAACTGCATTGTTTTATACATTCTGGATGCCCCACGATCACATACTAAAGTAGTTGCGTTGTATGTTATAAATCAAGCACTGCTAGGAGTGGTTTCTTTTTGTTTTCCAATGAATTTATTCCCAATAAAAAAGAATCGAGCAAATTTTTATTCTGAAAGTGTGGTCCAGATAAAATTTTCTGAGGACCACTAGGTTAGAGTGTCAGAGTAGGGCCTACTCAGCCACGAAGCTTACTGGTTATGTGTGCATGTATGCATGTGTTTATAATCCCCCATCTGACTGGCTTCCTCCAGCCGCTCTGGGCAGCTTCCAACAAATTAAAACACAACACGACATCAAACATTAAAACTTCCCTGAACAGCTGCTGTCTCTCTGCCTGCCTGCCTATCTCACAGGGTTGTTGTGAGGATGCAGTTCGGATGGGGAGAACTAGTATAGCTCCTGGAGCTCATTAAAGGAAAGGTGGGATATAAATGCAGCAAATAACTTACCTGTGCTATTTCTTTGTCTCTAGGATATGCCGATGATTTCGACTTAAATTTAGAGGATGCGCTGGATGATGGCATTCCAACGAAACGGCGTAAGTCACCCTTGTGCTGGAGAGAATTGGGTGGGGAGAGCAACCTGCATTATATATTGATGTTTTCACAGATGCACGCACCTCCTACAGTTATTTACAGCTTAATAATAAACTCAGTGGGTATTGAACTCAATGGGACTTGTTTTTGAGTACACATGTGCTTGTGCTGTGAGATTCAGTGAACTTTTAATTCTTCATCCAGTTGAAATGTCCTTCCTTCCCTCTTTTTGTCTTAACTACAGCTACTCCCAAGCCACCCAAGAAGCCTTCCAGCGGAACAGGTGAGATGTTTTGCCATCTCTTATTTATAGCAAAAGAGTGGAGTGAATCAGGGGCAAGTTGCTGTTTGCAGGTGGGATTTAATCACATAGCGGCAAATTCAAGTTCTGCAATCAAAGATGATTTGAAGCTGTTGGCACAACTAACCTGCTTTGCTCCATAGAAAAGAAATGGACTTTCTGCAGTAAGGAAAGTGATGGGGAAATGCATTGGAATCACATTTGCTTGATAAGTCATTGTCTAACCTCCCTGCAAACAAATCAAAATGAGTGCGCGATAAATAGCTGAAAACGTCTAGACTCCATACAGACTGTGTGCAAACAGATCATGAGCAAACCCAGAAGGGACCAAACCCAGGAGAAATTGCTATTTGATTTAGAGGCAACTAAGTGTTTCTGGGTAGGAATGGCAACTATTGATTGCAGGTTGTGGGGTCTGACAGACCCTGCAAACGCTTTCTGTTTCTTCTTGTGGCTGATGCTGGTTAATGGAGTGGTAGGGGCCTCTGGTTGGGTTGTAGGGGCAGGATGCAGAAGCAATGCAGAGAACCAACTGGGCAAAGAAGTCCCAAGGCTCCTGCTACCACCAAAATTGCCACATGGCTTGGTCCTTGCCCATTCCACCTCTCTCACCTGTGGGGGGATGTGGCAATGGAGGAAGCACATGCATGCAGCTCTGCCTCCCCCAATGTCATGTGTGTGAAATGTTGCAGTGAATCTGAGTTAATGGATCTGAGTTCAACAAACTTGACTCCTTAGGTGGGCCACTGCCAGGGACTGGCTGGGCAACAAGGAGTTGTGGGAGGCAACAGCTGGGGAACCCCCAAGGGAAATCCCAGAGGAAGAAGGCTCAAAGGCTACGGATTGGTGGTGGGACAATCAGAGGGAGAAGATTGGGAGGAGGGCCTGGATGCTGAAGGGGCAACAGGGTTTAGTGAGCAGGAAGAGCTGGTGGCAGGGAACAGTTCAGACTCTGAGGCTGAAACAGAAGAGAGGAGTCAGGGGGCAGCTGAAGAATCCAGGGAGTCTCCCTCTCCTGCTGCAACAAGTTTCCTCCCCTTTAGTCTCCAAGAATGCACAGAATAATTAGGGCAGAACAGAGGTCAGAGATGTGCAAGCACAGTTTGAGACTGTTTGGGAAATACCTGGGAGAAAGGTGGGAAGGCAGGGACCTTCAGACCTGGCAACTGCTCCATAGCGGCAATACCTACTGGGAAGAGTTGCTGAGCAGTATGCCATTTCCTTGAATAAAGAGTTAACTTCGCTGACAACGGAGCCCTGTGTCTTTCTTGCTGACTTGCAGCTGACTCCAACCTTTACAGCCACACCAGTAACGAAAACACTGTACCAGGCACACCAGTCGCAGGAGTGTCTGTATTTTAGTGGAATGCTGTCGCTGCCGGAATCTCTCTGTGCTGCCTTAGGGAGTCCCTCTTTCATTATGCCATCCTGGCCTGCTTTAAAGGGTTGTTGTGAGGGTAAAATGGGATAAGCCAGGAACTCCTTGGAGAAGAAGAGAAGATACACATGGTGCACAAAAACCAACCACCTGTGGCTTATTTGTCTCTCTGTGTGTGCTTCTGTATTTATCTGCCAAATAGGTGACTTGGACTTGGCTGACTACTTCGACACCCCACCAGAGATGACAACTAAATCAACCAAGGTGACCACTGGTCCTTATCCAAGGAAACCAGGTGAGTCCTTCCTTTCCCTGCTAGGCTTTATTATAGCAGAAGGGAAGGAACCTCCAGATCATTGTTGGGCTCCAACTTCCACCAGCTTTAGCCAGCATGGCGAATGGCAAAGGATGATGGGAGCTGTAGTCCAGCAGCACATGGGGCAGGGGAGGCCCACAGGTTCCCCATCCCTGTTTTATAGCAAAGTTTCCTAAAGGCCTGAGCTACCCACTGTCAACCTTCACAGGATTGAGAGCCGCAAGTTCTTCCTGTTGCTCCATTTTGGTTTCTCTCCTCCGTTTCCATCTCTGCTTTTGCTTCTCCCGTCTCTCCTTTTCTTTTACTTCTTGGGGGGTGTTGTTTGTACCAGGGGTGGGGAACCTCTCTGCCCTTCTAGGGGGTCCCCATTCCTCACATAAGGCTGTTTCCTTCCCCCCCCAAACCATGCCCACGGGTCCGGCACCTGATGTCATATGTGTCACGACTTCAAAGGAACAATTAGGAGGTTGAAGTTATTGTTCCTTTGCTGGCCCCACACTTTGTTCCAGGACTGCAAAGCGTTTTCCACCGAAATAGCTGCTAAAAAAGAGGGGGCCCCCCTTCCCCTGGAGCAACAGCAGCACAGAGCTGTTTAAATGCCCTTTTTGCAAACAGCCCCATGCTGGTCTTTTGAGTCTCTTGTTCTCTGCACAAGGCTGTTTTGCAGAAGAGCTTTCAAGCCGACCCATGCTACTCTTTGAAGTTCCAACAACTCAGGAATGCAGCGTCACCTGACATTACAGTGATGTCAGGTGACTGATAGGTAGTAGATGGCCTTGCCCACCTGCCAGATTTTTCCTGCTAGGGATCCAGGAGATAAGGATCTGGCCCTGCAGCCAGAAAATGTTCCTCACCACTGATCTGTACTATGACCCAGCACATATGGGCACAACAGGCTCCTAGTGCTGTTGTTTTTTGCTCATGGAAAGAGTTGTATGTGGGTGTTTTGTCCAATATTGCTTGTGGGGATGGGAGGGGAGAGTTGGGTTGTATCTCCTAATTCCACCCTAGTTGTTGTGTCCCCTATTGGCTCTGCCCCCCCCTGGCTGTACTATATTAATAATAATATTTTATTAAGAGAATTTCATTTATGAAAAAGTAGAGTGAGGAAAGAAAGGGGGGGAGTGAGTGAGAATGAAAAAAACAAAAACTGCTAAATTGCCATATATTAATATACAGATGTGTATATTCTTAATATCCTGATACACATATAATTGTTAGTAACCTAATATATTCTGTGTAAATGCATTCCAGATATCATGGTATTTATCCAAAGAGAGTCTGCAGCTATAAGCTGCCCATTCATGGGTTGCCACTGTCATGTTGTCGAGTCATTGATTAAGGGGAATCGTATCTCTATTCTTCCAGTTCATCAGTTATCAGTCTCTTGGCCACCATTAGGGTGTGTAGAATCCATTTCTGCTGTCCTGTTGTCAGTTTCCATACAATGGGTATATATAGTTCAAGAGAAAATTCACCTCTTAAAATCTTAACCCTGCCCCCAATAGTGTTTTGTTTATACAGTCCCCTGGCCGTACTTAGGGTGGGTGGGCAGTGAGAAGAGAGCAGCTCCCCTGGAAGAGGCTCCTCCTGTGGCTTAAATTGCTCCTGCCAATCTTTTCATTCTCTACCCAACCGCCACCACTTTCTGAGTCACCTTCCCTTGCGTTCCTCTGTCTTCAGATGATATCCACTGGAACGTGATGCATACCACCACCAAGCAGCCCAAAACTACCAAGGCTCCACCCAAGAAGGTCCCAGGTAAGTGACAACCTCTACAGAGCGCACAAGACACCCATGGCTCATGCCAGGAATGTGTCAAGGGACTTATTACACTTTTCCTTCCTGGATAGTGTTATTTTCCCTAGGAAGTGAATCAAGTGTGTGATGCTCCAGGGCCTATTCTGGAATACCATTCCACAAACAGGGCAACCGTGGACACCCCTATGCCCACCAGCTTTGCATAAGCCTTGGCCAACATGATAGAGTACATCCAGGGACAAGGTTGTCCCAATGTTTCTCCTGCTCCCATCCTTACTGCTTTGGCCTCAAGTGGGAGGATGATGGTGCAGACAACGCTGTTAAGTGCAGGGTGCGTCTTGCAATATACCCTGTTTCCCTGAAAATAAGACAGTGTCATATTAATTTTTGCTCCCAAAGATGCACTAGGTCTTATTTTCAGGGGATTTGTCCATAAGAAGAATACGGTGCACATTTATTGTCTAATTGTGAGTCAGCCAGACTCCGTCAGGGCAGAGCGAGCAGCAGGCGGCAGCTTGTCCTGGTGGTGGCATGGGCTCTCTGATTTAAAGGGACCTCGCACTGCCTGAACAGCTCCGGCTGCACTGCAGCCAATCAGTGAGCTGCACAGCGGCGGTGCCCACCACTACGGTCCAGAGGAGTCAGATGCCTTACGGTAGCTTCGGGGACCTTATATTCCAGGGAGGCCTTATGTTTGGGGAGGTCTTATTTTCGGTGGATGCCTTATATTACAGTGTGAGGCAAAACTGGAGGTAGGTCTTATTTTTGGGGATGTCTTAAAAGCTCTAAAGCATATAATAATCTAATACAAATTCAAACTGGGAAGGTTCTGTTACTTTGTTTTGTTTTCAAAAGCCAACCTAGAGGGAGGAAAAATATAAATAGACCTATTCATTCATTCATTCATTCATTCATTCATTCAAAGACCTCTTCATATTTCCCTGCAATTTCAACTACTCAGTAATTCAGTTATGTCCTGTTATGCACTTTGCACAGAGGTTGCCCTGCACAGTGGATCAAGCTGCAGGAAAAAGCACATACTGTCTTTACCAGTTTGAATTTGTATTAGATTATTATATGCTTTGGAGCAGTGGTTCCCAATTAGGTAATTACTGAGGACCCCCTGTTTTTCAAAAGCCAAGCCACGGACTCCCCTACTTTTGAAAAATTTGGTAACTCTTATTTACCTCTGCAAAGCAATTTTTTGAACAAAATGTGGGGTAGCCCCTAATAAGCAGATGATTTTGGTATACTAAAAAAAAGGCCATAAAATCTGTTATACTACCATGCAAAAATGACAAAAATTTAGTTGTGGGGGAGGGCAGGGGTGGGGCCACAGACCCCCTGGGTGCATTCTGTGGACCCCTAGAGGTTCCTTAATTGGTAACCACTGCTTTATAGAGTGACAGATGCATTCAATAGGTAATCCATGTGCTATTTCACAGCCAAAGATCCAATGGATTTTGACTTATCTGATGCTTTGGATGACCACAACCCTGGACAAGGTGGAGGAACGCCTAATGTAAATCCTGGTGGAGGTACGTTGACAGATCAGTATTAGCTTTGTGCTTTACTTCTAAATTTTAGATGATTTGGCCAGCATTTTTCTCACAATGGTTGGGCAGCCCAACCTCAATGGTGCTTAATATGCATCAAACTTTGACCCCAGATACCATGGAACTGGGTGGCTTGGAAAAGACCACATGGCTCGCGAGTGGCATTATAATAGGAATTGGGAACCCTTTACAGCCCCGGGAGCCGCATGCCAGTGGAGTCTTGTGGAGGAAGGTCTTGAGTTGGCCCCTAAGTTCCCATAGGTTCCCATAGTGCAAACCCCGTCAGCCACAAAAAAATGTCTACCAGGCTTGCTGAACGTATCAATGTTAGCAACATATATCTTCTCCTTCCACTTTCCCAATGTTAAAAAACAAGCATTTTGTACAGTTTCCCTCCCTGGTCACATGGAGATGATTCTCCAGGAGGCCAAGTGAGGTGCTGTTCACAAGTCAAGCCTAGCCAACCTACGTAGTATGCGCGAGTTGACTTGGGTGAGCATCTGTGTGCCACCTTTCCCTCTGATGCAGCCAGGTGCAGTGGTTGTGGGTGGGCCCAGCTTAAAGCAGGAGAGGTGACCCGTGGCATTTGGGCCCAGAGAAGCTGGTGGACGAGGCCCCACTTATTTCAAGCCCAGAAATCTTAGCACGTAGATTGGGTGAGTTGATACAGAGGTCCCGCTGAGTGAAGGAGATTCCCCTTGTCAGCCAAAACTGGGTTGGAAGAATCCACTTCCTTTAAGGCTGCTGTGCTCACATTTTGAGCCATCTGTGGGGCGTATAGGAAGGACTCTTTTCTCATGTTGATGTTACAGTGAACCAAACCTCTGATGTAGCCAAAATCTTGGGGTGGCAAACAAAACAGGATACCTTCTCATGGCCAAAGCTTGACAGCTCAAAAGGCATACAGGAAGTCTGGATGACATGTTCAAGTCACGCTTGAGTCTGCCATAGGAAGGGGTTGTTGTACTTCCCCACTGCACAAAGAAAGCCCTTAAAATAGCAAAGGGAAAGGGACACAAACACACATTTTTGCCAAAAGGTAGGTCACTGTGACTTCACCTCTGGCTTTAGGGCTGTGCTTATTGGTTCATGGGATTCGCTGCATGAATCAACAGCACAGGCATAGTAGGGTGGATGAACAATAGTAATTTAAACAGAGGACCTGTAATAAAATCTTGCAGCGTGGGGTGTTGCTGTTCAGGGTTGCATTCCATTCCTCGTTCCCTGCCCCATCCCAGCAGTCAACATTCTGTGGCCTTAGAGCATGCTTAGTCCTAATGTGGGGCTAATTTGGGGTTCCCTCCCCTCCACAGGGTTTTTCCTAAAGGTTTTCTGGACTTTTGCAGGTGGTAGGGCTCCCCCAAATGTGCTGAGGACTCTCACTTGTGCATGGCTTATGTTGTGCAACATAAGTGGTGGCATTTGCACCCTGAACATTGCATATAGAAGAAGTGGTCACGTTGATGCTTTGCTGTGAGAAACACATGGCCCTCAGCTTTAAACCTCCTCTCCCCTTCATATGACCTGTTTGACCAGATAAATTTCCTTATGGATCATTCATGTCTCCCTTGTTTGTCTCCCTCCACCCTATTCATATAGGTAACACTAGAGAAATAAACAGATGTGTTGGCAGAATGTTCATGTTATTGATACCAACTTGCACTCTTTTTTTCCTAAAACATGCGTAATTTGCTTTCATCGTGTTGCAAAACCTAAATCAACAGCTGCTATTTTCTGTGATCAGTT